>NC_072833.1:15473333-15790000 GCF_027744805.1 Dunckerocampus dactyliophorus | reverse complement strand
AAATCATATTACGTTAGACCTTTATGATGCTATGTGTTAAGTTTTCCAGGTACGCTTGCATTGATCACCGACACGTTGTGACGCGTAAAATGTCATGGAGATGTTACCGCCCACTCGGGCAACGCTTGGATACAAAAGAAGCACCTACAGGAAGACAAGGTGTGGAAATACTTCCGTATGTGTTTGACGATTTATGTGCTTGAACTTTCTTTTCATTTGTTAGTTTTAAATATGTCAAGTTGAACGAAAAAAGCCATAAAGGGAGAAAGGGGAGTTTTTACTTTCCGGAGCAGGGTGAGTGTTTATTGTGTTTACCTGAGACGTAAGAGAACGTTGTTCTTCCTGCTTAACTAAATCTATCTATTTACAGTACTATTATATTAAGCTTTACCAACGTTTCACGATACAGTAGACACTTTTATAGTTCATTATTGTTATTTTTAAAAATTTAATAGAAGTTTTCTTGTGTACAACATATTTTGCCTAGAGCTGCACCTTTATAAATGACTGTTTTTTAAGTACAAGTTTATCTTTCGTTTAGTAAGCAGAAGTCAAAGTCATTGTTAATCTTGGTTATTTAGAGGAAGTATGCATATACAAATACGTTTTGAAACTGAGCAGTTGACTTTGTCAAATAAAAAAGAGACGGTGTGTACTTTGCACTCGATTGTAATGACTTTATGTGTTATCGATGAAGTGAGATGTGACCTTCCATCTGCTTGCACGTTATTTTAAATATTTAATATCTTCATGAACACAAGCGAACTTACAACTTACGATGGAGATATCTGATGTGCTGAAATTTAAATATAGGTATTTTACTGGTCACGTCACTTTACAACTATCTGGTGATGACTGTCGTAGTACCATATGTAATCACCAGGTGGCGACAAAACGTAGCAACCACCTTAAGTCTCAGTTGACTGTAAACAATCATAACAAACCATCCTCTGGCCTTTTTCTCTGCAGGTTTCTACAGTAAAAGAACAGCATGATGATGATGGAAATGATTGAGCCACCACCAGGTGTCGCCAGGATATCAGAGGAGAACATGGTGAATAGAAAAAATAGTTTTGTTTTTTTTAGTACTACTTAACTGACCTCTTCAAAGATGAAGCATGTGATCCAATTTGCTATCACTTTGAGTCAGTTAAATTATTGCAGCCCCCCCAGGGTCTAGTCACCTTTGACCTTGCCCTTCACAACAAAGAGCCATTATCTCTGCGCCCTTTTGATCTGGTTTCTGATTGACTTCTGTAAGCTGTGGTTTCCATGGCGATCCATGCAACACGTCTGACAACCTCACTGTTTAATTACTGCTGTTATGCTGCATTCACAACCTATAGAAAATCGAATTGTTTCTTTTTGCGTTTTTACAGGAAGTGAACAGCAACTGCAACCACAACGCCAGTGATGACATCACTTCCTGTCCAGCTGAAGCCACAGCAAAGGTCACTATGGAAACAGACAAGATCTGCCTGACAACCTCAGTGTTAATTAGTGCTTTTTTGCTGCATTCACAGCCTATAGAAAATCTAATTGTTTCTTTTTGTTTTTACAGGAAGTGAACAGCAACTGCAACCACAACAACGGCGATGACATCACTTCCTGTCCAGCTGACGCCACAGCCAAGGTCACCATGGAAACAGAGAAGAGCTGCGGTAAACTTGTTGTATGATTTAACAATTAATTTAGTTTGTTAAAGGTCCCATATTGTACTATTGCTTGATGCTGTAATTTAGACAGTTTAAAAGTGCTTTTATTAAACCTTACTGGGAACACGCCATTTTGTGTGTCTGTAGCTTTAATGCTAATGGGTGTTTGTCTGCGGTTAGCATGTTGGCCACACAGTCAGGAGAACGGGAAGATCTGGGTTAGAATCTCCATTGGAGTTTGCATGTTCTCCCCGTGCGTGGGTTTTCTCCAGGTACTCCGTTTTCCTCCCACATTCCAAAAACATGCATTTTAGGTTAATTGGTGACTCTTAAAATTGTCCATAGGTATGAATGTGAGTATGAATGACTGTTTGTCTATATGTGTCCTGCGATTGGCTGGCAACCAGTCCAGGGTGTAAACCGCCTCTCGCCCAAAGTCAGCTGGGATAGGCTCCAGCATACCCGCGACCCTAGTGAGGATAAGCGGCATAGAAGATGGATGGATGGATGGATGGATGGATGGATGGATGGTTGGATGGTTGGTTGTTTGTCTGTCTCTGACAGAGTGTGTGGCTCACAAAAAGTGTTATTGTACACTTTATCCACTTTTTACATTTACACTGTAACTCTGCACTTGTCCAACGTAATAGTTACTGTATAACACATACAAGAACGTAACATTAAGGAGTGGGACAGGATGACCCAAACATGAGCAACACTAGCATGACTGTGGGAGAGCAGCAGTGCTAACATTTCAGTCTTATTTTAAAAGCTATGTAATAAAGAAAAACAAAATGATCAAACTTATCACACACCACATCTATAGCTGGGTAACTGATATTTGGCAGATTTTGTTTTAAGATGGGTAGTGAAGCCTTTTTTTTTTTTCATACAAAGTGGCCGGGCTCATATAGGTCGGGACAGGGCATAGGTGGTATCATGTCTAGGAAGGACAGGCTCCAGGGACATATTACTGTTAGAACAAAAAGATATTTTTGTAATATGATTAATAGCATCATCATGACCTTACAGCAACACCACAGAAGAGCAAGACTGTGATTGTCTACGGCCACAACAAGAAGGCGGCCAGTGAAAAGCTGCAGATGGTCCGCAGGTGGAGTCTCAACACTTACAAGGTCTGGCACCTTTCTCACAATGTTGATAATCAATGAGTCACATGATTAATAAGATATCTTTGCTCGCAGCGCACCAGGCAGGCTCTATCAGAGAAACTGGGCCGGGGATCTCACACAGTAGACCTTGACCTGAAGCCCCGCTTGGAGCTGCTTAAAGATGACCGCCAGCGCTATGATCATGTCACCAAGTTGGCGCAGACACTGGCCAATCAGCTGGCTCAGCTGACCGCCACCCAGAAGACGCTGGGGGACGCCTTTGCGGAAATCAGCCTCAAAACACCCTCGCTATATGTGAGTCCACTGGCCGGTTTTTAATGAGGCTAACATCTGGAGCCAAATGCTGTTCTCCACTTTCGCCACAAGGTGGAGTTTGGCATCAATGCAGAGGCTCAGAAGTTTCTGTCCAAGGATGGCGAGACTCTGGTGGCGGCCTTCAACTCCTTCACATCTGACATGAACACGCTGGTCAACAAGACCATTGAGGACACCATGGTCAATGTCAAGCAGTATGAGGCCGTCAGGTGGGTGAAGCCCTTCACAGACACTTTCTGTTTCCTGTCTTGAATGTGAATGTTGGATGGATGGGCATGATGTAGATGCTGTGAAATGTAGTTAATTGTAGTTTGACATACTTAAGGCACACACACACAAATATAAGTGTTGTGTATTTGCCATAGTTAACTATAAATCTAGTTTTTGTTGTTTGCTCACCCACAGGATTCAGTACGACGCGTACCGAGTGGACCTGGAGGAGCTCAACATGGGTCGACGTGACGCCACTACCCTTCCCAAACTGGAGCAGGCTCAGAAAGACTTCCAGAGCCAGAGGGGGAGCTATGAGCAGATCAGGGATGATCTGGCTGTCAAGCTTAAGTTGCTGGAAGAAAACAAGGTGGAGTGTCGGCCATATTTGAATTGAATTTGATTGAGAAGCAACAAAGTGTGTTTATGTGTACAGGTGAAAGTGTTGCACAACAACTTGTGGCTGCTCCACAGCGCCGTGGCCGCTCACGCTTCATCATGTGACAAATTCCTTCAGCAAAACATACAGCAGGCCGGCGAGCACCTCAACAACCCCAGCATGGACACCCCCTCTTGGCTGGAGAACTCCTGACACGCTGTTTGGGATGGTGAGTCCACGGTTAGTTAGGTGGCATGGAATGTTTATTTATAGCGGACTGAATTTACAGTACATGTTGTTGAAAGTTCTACCAAAGTGAATTAGACAAATGGAAGCTGTAATCACGGTACCAGAGGGAAGTGTAGCACCATAAATGCTCCAATTATGGCTGGGTTGTTTGTTGACCCAAAGTGCAAAAAGGGATGAAGCATTGATTGGAAGCAGGCAATAATCTGCGAGAGGCTGATAGACAATTCATTTTGTATAAAAAGATGATGTTTGGTTTTTTTTGCTTCAATAATCATTTAGAGTACATGAGAAAGGGGGGAAAAATTGCTCTCTTTGACCACATGGGCATTTATGAACATGTTTACTGCACAACACAGCAGCAACTGAACCAATATTGTAATTGTGGTAAGGAGCAAACTGCTCAACCAGCATTAATACCGCTGATGAGTTCATTGCAAACAGTACGGCAAGTGTAACACACATGACTTTCACACCATCAGCTGGGTAGCAACATTTTAAAGCATATAGGTAGTCGTAGTAGTAGTACTAGTAGTAGTAGTAGTAGTAGTAGATAAAGCTTAAGGATGCTGCTCACTCATGATAGTTGAAATGAAGCTACTGACATCTTGTGGAGTTAATTTTTAAAAACTACATCAGGTTGCCTACAGCCACAGCTCATAATGCCAAGGTTTTTTTTTAACCTAATTAGAGACTACAGCAGTTATCTGCTTTTGTAGACCACGCACCCGATGATTAATTGAATAGATGTGTTAATTGGAGCATTTACCGTGTTGTTATGATTATTATGGAGGTTTTATGGGCTCACATGGTAACGATATTAATAATATTTAGCCAAAAAGGGGTTTGTCTGCATTTAAATAAGGTTTATGTTTGCATCCCCTCACTCCTTTGAGCCTCACAGGGGTCTCCAATAATCTTCTTCATTGTGGAGAGTCTTTGTGTGCAATAATGTCCCAAACAAGACCTTTTAATGCCACCTTTTAAGGGAATATCCAACATTCCAACTTGAAATTATGACCAAAACAATTACCGTATGTATGCTTTTTTTTTTTTTTTAACTGCATGGACCAATTGCTCTACGTTTGTTTGTTGTTTATGTTTTCCCTTTTTACACTGCAGCTAAGAATATATACTATATGTTTGACTTTTTAAGGATTTGTTTAAATATATACAGTATTTTGATGTAATGATTTCTTGTGAGCGGAGTAAGGTGACAATTAGAGAGACTGACCGTCAATTATTGTCAAACATTTCAGAGGTTTAGTCACACCCTCTCAGGCTGGTTACTCTTAACTTGTGAACAATTTGAATTTGTTTCTTTGGGAATGATGAGTGGGTTTTGTTTTTGTTTGTATCCTTTAAAACATTAAAGCATGACTAAACATAGTAATATTCTACTACTCTTTAGAAGTAGTTAGGAAGGACCACAAATTGACTGCCTATTTGTGCTTGTGTCTTGGCTTGTGGTGCTTCCAAATTAAAGCAATTACTTGCCAGGCAACACACATACACACACACACACACACACACACACACACAAAACTTGGATTTGTTTGTTGTTGATGTTTGTCCCAGTGGCATACCTGTCAATGCTTTTCACAGGGACACTACCATGTTTTGCCTTTCTTTCCCACATTAGAATAGTTTACTGTACTTAAATATTAATGAAGGGAAAAAAAAAACTCTGGTCCTGCTGGAGCAGCATATTGTAGCTTCCAGTGGCTGGCAACACTCAGGCGGCATCGGCATCCTACATCCTGTCTACCATCAGGCCTTCAAAATAAAGATGCACGTCAGTAAAACAACACGGTTGCACCACAGTATGCAGAAGGGTCTTTAAACCAAACTTAACAGAAAAAGCTCCGCCTTGATAAACTGTAATACAGGGTTCGTCAAGTCATCGATCGCGAGCTACTGGTTGATCTCTGACACTTTGCCGGTCGATCACGAGAATATTAAGAAAAATATATATTATTATATCAGTACTGACCAACAGGCATTCATTTTTACCACTGAACATGCCTGTATGCCTCGCCACCCTCCAGACACGCAACTCGCAATCTCCAGCCAGGAACGCAGTCCCCAAAACCCGACCTGAGGTATCAGTGCAAGTACACCGGATTGCCTCGCAAGCGTGCAGCGGTTAAGCGAGGGGGAGAGAGAGTGAGTGACAGAGCCCAGCAATGTGCCTTTGCACACATTATTGCACATCAATATGGCTCAAAATCTGCCTTTGCTACCTCAAAATTAAGGCACAAATATAACTCCATAGACGTTTATCTCCAAAAAAATCTTTGAGCTCCGGCTCGTTAGGGCTGCATTGACCAGTCTCTCTCTCCTCACCATCGCTTGCCCATGACACTGAGCCAACAAGTTTTGTAGTTTGCTCATAGGACCCACACCACAAGCCCGACCCTGATGAAGAACCACAAAAAAAGGCTGAAATTTTGACACCAACACCAAATCACACAAAGCTTTGTATTTAAAGGCAAAGCTATTATCACTTTTTACTTTGCTTTCTACAAAGTACATACACTCCTGATCAAAATCTTAAGACTTCAGTTTAATTGTTGTTTTCAATAAATTACTTTTTCAAAGTGCTTTTTGTCTCACTCCCCCCCTCTTGCTTTTGCATATTGTAGCTCTACTTAAAACCTCATTAAGATCCAAATGTGCAAAATGGTAATTCTAGCAATTTTTCAACTGGTTTTAAGATTTTGATCAGGAGTATATATCCTGGTTGGGGGGGTTAGATCTAGCGCAGGTTCACGGCCAAGACCAGGGATCTTGGTCTCAAAAAGGTTGGTTACCACTGCTGTAATAAATAGATAAATCATTTTTCCATTACTGTTGATGTGTATGCACAGAAAAACTAAAACGGTGCGGCAGTTGTTCATCACATGTATAAATGGCAAAAAAAAATGTTTTAAATTTATTTACTCATACGAAGTGCAAATCAAGCATTTATCCAAAACAAGTAAATAAATTAGAGCATTTTTTACAATTGAGAGTTCAGTAAACAGTGCCTTGCTGCCATGAAAACATACCAAAATGTGATATTTTCTGAACTGAAACAGAATAAATTTTACTTTATTTCAATATGCAAATTAGTTAGAAAATAACTTTTAATTTGCTATGTCACGCTTTTGGTACCCCTTTCAGGAGAATGACACAGGCAGAGGGGTGGTCTGCCTGAGAAATGGACCTCTTATTATAATTAGTAGTAGTAGTAGTAGTATTAAACTTACCTACAGAATTAATCAGGAAAAAAGTAAAATTTGTGCATTTAACTCTTTTTGAATTGTACTTTTTGTTTATCTGAGGAGTTGAATCAGAAAAATTGGGCTAGCTTTGATTTTCTTTCACCTCTCATCCAGGCGTCATTCAACTCCTTGGATGTACCATGTACTGAAAACCTTTACATACACTTTTTGTTCAAATATTTGTTAAATTTGTGGATAAAACTATTGTTCCTGAGCATAAAGCGGGATATAATGCTTGAAACACTTTGGAAAATTAGCGCCCTCTAGCCAGCCGCGTGATTGTTGCAAACGGCCCCTTTAAATATAATCTTTCATACTGGACGCTTGTCATTGGGGTGTGATGGTGGGTCCCGCAGCCAAACCAGTTGAGAACCACTGGACTAGAGTAAAGACCAGCCAATTAAAGATCAGATATGACCGGCTGGACACTTTTTAAAATGTCCAAATCTTGCAATTAAATGTAATTTTTGCAAAGTGTGTTTTAGTGTATGTACGTTAGGGTGGCCAGTTGCAAGCTCAGGGTGGGGCTCGCTCGTCCTAGTCTTATCTTTGCCACACACACACAACGTGCGCACGTATAAAAGAGTTAATTTGGTAAACCCGTTTTACATCCAAGTGTGTGCGTGGCTCCTTTCTACCTGAGCGCTCACGCATGCGGAGTAGTCTCAACCCTGCTGCCGCTGCTGCACCAGCCGGGAGGATGCACTGAAGAGCTGCTGAGTCCTCCGCGTTTTGCTGTGAAATTCAACGCTTTTTCAACGGAGTTCTTTGCGGAACGCTCCACGCCCGTGGAACCAGTCACAGCGTGGTGAGTTGTCATGTTAATTTAACTGCATGTTTTGTGGGTGTGGGTCCGTGTGGGTTTCTAGCGGCTGTTTCCTCCTTTTTTAGCGCGTCTCAGCAAGCCGCAGTGAGTTCACTTGGCGGATTTAGGCTGGTGAACGCAGACACCAGACAGCGTTCACATTTTGACATTTTCTTCCAACTCGCTCACATACGCCCGTTTAATGACAATCATGTAAGAACACACAATAGGGGCTATACCTCCACCAAACATCGGCTATGTTTATCAGACAATCTGCCGATATGTACAGTATTATTGATTTCTGCAAATAATGAGCACATACATAAGAGTCGAGAGATGTGTTTATTCTTGCTGCTGCACTTGTTAGCTGTCTGTCACGTTTATTGTTGCCCTGGGCTATGCTAATATTTGTCACTCTCTAAGGCTATTCGTGCGCACTCATAACCATTTTGTTTCTTTGTAAGTCAACTCTCAGTACAGTGTTTTTTTATGCAACATTGTAGATGTATATGTCTTCTTTAAACTGACATAACTTGGTCAGTTTTTAATGTCTTCAAAAGCGCACCAAGTGTCTTTAGTGCATTTTCCAGTTTGAAAAAATCAGTATAAAAGAAAATCAAGGATGCCTGGTCTTGACCTTCTGCTTTCTCTGAGAGAATACAGTTAAATTAGACACGTTGCTATCCATGCAATAAGTTGTTGCCGTGTCGTTTTCCATTCATGAATGAAATTGCGTCCATCTAAAAATATATTTATGTTAGGGGCATGTTCTGGAAAGATATCTGTCCTTGTTGCCATTGTAACCTGCAGAGACGAGAGCATCCTGACTTGAAAGGCCAGCTCTGTCACAACACATTTCATGCTAAAATTGTGTGTTGCATTTACTGTTGTTGGGGTTTAATGTTGTTGCCATGGCGACAGGTTCACCTATTGTATTTCTGCAAATGTGCTTATTCCATTTTTTTTATATATATATAATAATAATAATAATAATAATATGGTAGAAGAAGTCTGTAGCAGACAACCTGACATTGACTTTGTCAGCCTGTCTTGACTAATTTTTTCAGCAAATCATCTGCAGCCTCACAAGTGTGACGCTTGGAAGGTGTTAATAATGTTAACAACTATCGCCCCACCCCCATGTGTTGCTTTTAACACATTGTCACATGTTTTTTTTTGTTTAGTTTTTTAGTTGTCAGGATTAGTACATATAATATGCCAAGGGTGGGGCCCTAACTCTTCTACTTTTGAGCAGCTGCACACAAAGGATGAAAATTTGTCAAGCCATTTGTAGGTTGCGAGATACTTTATTGATGCAGAGGGAAATTCAAGTGCATGCACACCTACTGTCTGTGCTTTTTTTTGTCTGACGAATACACCACATGGTGGCGCTCTTATTAAACCCTCCATCCATCCGTTTTCTATGCCGCTTATTCTCATTAGGGTCGCGGGCGTATGCTGGGGCCTATCCCAGCTGACTTCGGCCGAGAGGTGGGGTACACCCTGGACTAATTCTTATTAAACCCAATAAGTCATATCGATTTGAAATTTCTCACACAGCTCAATGTGTTGGACAAAACACCTATTGTAACTTTAGATTTTTTTTTTCCAATCGAAACAAAATTTGGTACAAATCTTTAGGTGTCTGACAAGCACACGTATTTAAGTTTGAGCAAAATTGGTCGAAAAAATGGCCACCATCAAGCAAAATGTTTTAGCAACCTAGGAACTAATTTCCCACAAGTCATTGGCCCTTTGTCTAATGATTATAAAGCTTTGAGAATATTTGTATTGCACAGCATGTTGAGCACAACCCATAGGGGGCGCCACAAATCATGGGGTGTTGTAATTTAGTGTGTTGAGTTAGGATAATGTGGCATTACAGTATAATCTTATCAAATAACTATATATTTAGCCTTAACACTTCCACATGATTTTTCATCTTGCCACATGACGTGAGTCAGCCTTCATACGTGTGTCTCCAAGGTGTGTGTATGTGTGTAAGGTCAAATGAATTTGTAGTGTCAATATTTGCCCGTTTCCAAAGAGTTGTGCGAGCGCTGAATTGAAAAGCAGAACTGAGGTATCACCTTGACGTTCCAGCTTGGTGTTAAGTTCCCGGTGTGAATGCAAGGAGTGGACGGCATGTTCTGTCGTACCAGAACAATCCTGTTTAAGCTCTTAATGTGCTCATTGTATACTCCTTCCTCGTCCAGCAGACTCCACTTGCCTGGTTCACATCTCTGGTCTACATGCTCAGGCCTCATGTGCAGACCGCCATCAATACGAGATATTGTAATACAATACAATACAAGGTCCAATCCACTGTTGGGTTCTCTGCATCCAGGTCAGTGCTGACTTTTGGGAATGCAGAGCAAAGGATGATAATTAGGTCAGCAGAGAGGCGCTAACAAGTGTATACATCTCTTGTACTCGCACGGCAGTTCAGAAAAACCACTAGAGGTTCTCAATGAGTAGATTTGGATAATTTATGTGAAGATCTGCAAGGAAATACTTTGATGTTGATAAGTCATTGCAGCCACATGCTCTCCAAGTTTTATTTTCTTGTTTTAGGTGTAAAAGCAAAATGTTGCACTAAAAAAATGTAATTGAATTGGAGGCCGCTCTTGAGCCAGGGGCCCATCTACAGTATTTTTACGTTTGAATTGAATGATGTCATCTGGTCTTCAAATTGGCTCCTGTCACTTTCGTTTATTTTGACAACCAATCAGGAGGAGGCCATTGTATGGCCTACAAACACACACACTGGCCCTGATTTTGCCGTCAGCCAAGTAAACAAACCGTCATTGTTTATAAGTCGGTCTGTTACCAGGGTGATCGGAAGCATGCCGGTCGGTTGCCATGGCAGTGAATGGCAACGCCAACCCTGACGTCTATAGAACACACGTTTTCTCCTCCTCACTAATTGCCCATACAAAACCCTATTGGCAATTTTGACAATCAAACCTATTTTGTAGTTTTTCAGGACTTTGTTTAAAAACTTGGGAACACTTTGCATAGTTTACAAAATGACATGTTTCTGTGCATTTAGCTCAATAAAATCATGAAATTATTACTATTTTTAAGGATTTGGTTTACAGAATGACAAGATACAGTATGAGTTTACTGATACATCAGAAGCAAAGCAGCTCAAAAGGCGCAATTTTTTGAATGGAGTTTTGATCTGATTGGACAAAACCTGGTTGATCAAACACACACACATTCCTCTTTAATTAGTCACAGTAAGTATAGATCTTTGTCAACATGCTTCCGGAACGTCACAATGGGGAATGTCCTTGCGCGTGTGTATGAAGGACTTGTCAGTGGAAAGAGAAAATAAGAAAATGAAACAAATATGAGAAAAGACGACTGCTTCAATGATTTTTTGCTCATATGACACCAACCTGCTGAGGGTGTTGGTGGTGTGAGCGTGTAAATGATGTGAGGAGGATGAAGAAAGATGTTTGCATGTGCTGACAAAACAAGCTAGGCAGGTTTCAGGGACACACAAACGCATGCGCACACAGACACACACGTGCACGCTCTAAAGTAAATGCTACACTTTTATGTAAGCTTGCAAATGATGCTAGTTAATATGTCGCACACACACAGTGAACGTCCACCTGCCAAGTGGATTTTTCCAAGTCATTTCTTTCTGTGTCATAATGTAAATAAATATGTTCCTATTCAATCTCTGATGTTATACATGAATTGCAGCAAGTTTAATGGGAATTAAGATTAAATAACAACCAGCCTAGAGAACCTCTTTGACAAATGTCAGCTTTTAATTGATAATCTTGGACTGGCAGCAAAGCATGATGGGAAGTGGAATGTAATGATTTATTCTTTCCTTTATTCAACCCAGATGGTGTGATGTGTTCCTAAAGCTATGACTTGTCATCACGTCCCTGTCGGGCCCTCCCCTTCCCATGCCTGCCCATCGCCTTGGTGACTTTGTCGCCCTACCCCACTTGCCACTCTCGTTCAGTCCGCTGCTGGGATGCACGTGATGGACAGCGTCTCGCCAGCCAATGACAGCGAGGCGTTCTCCATTCTGGAGGACAGAACAAATATGAAGGGACCACCATTGCCACCGCCTCCGCCGCCACCACCACCACCACCTCCTCCTCCTCCTCCCCCTCCCCTGCTCCCTATGCGGGGAGACGCCACAGGAGGCCTGAGGAGCAAGAAGAGGGTTAGGAGCTTCTTCTGGAAAACCATCCCAGAGGAGCAGGTATGGATTTGTATGTCGTGGAGTTGAACGCAGCACAACATACAGTAGCTTACATTTCTGCAAGCATTTTTATTAAGAGTATACAGTCAAACCTGTCTTAGCGGCCACCTTTATAGAACGGCCACCTGCCTATAGCAGCCACTGAAAAATCCCCCGCAGCAAATTTACATGTTATAGACCCTGTGTATAGCAGTCACCTGTCCAACGTGGCCAGCAGCCACCCATTTTGTCTCCCTTGGTCAATATCTGACCGCATATAGCAGCCAAATTACCAACTCAAGTAGAAGCTTCATGCACGAAAAAGTTTGGTTTTTCAATCAATGAAGCCGTCGTGTGTAGACTTTAATTACTGAGTCCTAGCTCAGTCACAATCATTCACAAGATCCACACAAACTGTCAGTTGTTCCACATAAAAAAGCAGTCTTCTTTTGAGCTTGCTATTTCCTGGTCAAACATGTAACTTTAAGAGCATTTGCACCAAAACATTACCGTAAAGTAGGCTGGGAACAGGACGTGCTCCCAGCGACGCTACAATAAAAAAAAAAACCATATGCTAGCATGCATGCGGGAGCAAAACTGAGTTCGGTTGTATGTAATTGAAGTATTTTAGAATGTACTCACGTTATTTTTCATCAATCCTCATCCACAAATCCATCAAAGTCCTCATCTTCTGTATTCGACACAAAAAAAGCCGTCTTCTTTTCCATTCGCTACTAGTCTGTTAACTTGTCAGTGTTATTTAGCTCCGAAGCAAAGAAGGAAACTTCTCCTGTTGCTTCTGCCAACTTTATTTATTGAACGCGGCCACCAGACAGCAGCTTAGAACACACACACACACACACATCTCTCAGCATCGTCTCTCCTTCCTGCTTGCCCACAAGGCAAAGGTTAAACAAGCCCCACTACATAGCTGTCCAGCCAATGCCTGTAACAAGAGACACTGTTTATTTCCTGGTGTGCACTGGTCAATACTGTAATGCTGCTTGTTGTGGGGAAGGAGAGACTCACGTCGCCGATGCACTTTAATGGCTTTATTAACAGCGGAGAACACTGCAGGACTTTACATCCACGCCAACATAAACACACTTCCCAACTCTCTCCAAACTCACAGCTAGCACTGAGCCTAGCTCTCCTGCTCGGGACGCCTACTGTCACTTCCTGATGAACTAAAGCTGTAATGACACTCTGCCGTATAAAAAGTAAAATATTAAAAACAAGCGTAAGACATTACTCATTACATCAGTTATTATTAAGCCTCTAGCTTCCTTTTAGTAAGTAAAAACCTTGGCTATGATTGCACTACATTGTCATGTAGACCTACAAAGTACACTTGGAAGAACAAGAGGTGAATAAATGTATTGCAACTGATGTGAAACTGATGAGGGGTAGGATTAAATAAGCTTTGCTTCTTCCTACTCCTTTTTGGACATGCAAAATTGTGAATTGTACTATGTGATGTGCTACTGTTTGACTCATAAGCATGTTCAGGATTAAAACCATGAACCATGATAATAACAAGCCTAGTAGTGCTGTACAACTTTTATCCGCAGTCCGCAGTGCCCTCTACTGGTCAACATTACTATTATTATTTTTTTCCCTTTTTTTTCTTTTTTTTCCTCTACTGGTCAACATTCAAACTGGACGCCAACCTGTCTATAGAGGCCACCTGTCTATAGGACATTTTTGCAGACTCCCTCTAGTGGCCGCTATAGACAAGTTTGACTGTATCTTGCCATGGGAAAATACTGTAGAAATTATTTTCTGTCCTCCCCTCCCAAGGGACAGGAATTTTTTCAGTCCTCCTCCCTGCATTTAAATACTATTGTGAACCTGATAACAGTTATTTATTTATGTACAAACCGCTGTATGAGTTGCTGGCACCAGCATTCTGCATACATTCACCTGACACCATCAAACAAATTTAAATATTAATCAGTGACAACACAAGTGAACACAAAATGCAGTTTTTAAATTAAACTTTTTATTATTAAGGGAGAAAAAAATCCAAACCTACATGGCCCTGTGTGAAAAAGCCCCCTAAACCTAATAACTGGTTGGGCCACCCTTAGCAGCAACAACTGCAATCAAGCGTTTGCGATAATTTGCAAAGAGTCTCTTAGAGCGCCGTGGAGGAATTTTTCTCATCTTTGCTAAATTGTTGCATCAAGCGCCTTTTTAAGGTCATGCCACAGCATCTCAAAGGACAGGTCAGCACTTTGACTGGGCCACTCCAAAGTCTTCATTTTGTTTTCCTTCAGCCATTCAGAGGCGGACTTGCTGGTGTGTTGTGGATGATTGTCTGCTGTAGAACCCAAGTTCATTTCAGCTTGAGGTCACGAACAGATGGTCGGACATTCTCCTTCATGATTTTTTTGGTAGACAGCAAAATTCATGGTTCCAATTAATCACAGCAAGTCTTCCAGGTCCTTAAGCAGCAAAACAGCCACAGACCATCACACTACCACCACCCCACCACATTTTATTGTTGGTATGATGTTTTTTTTCTGAAATGCGTCATTACTTTTTCACACAGGGCCATGTAGGTTTGGATTTTTTTTTCTCCCTTAATAATAAAAAGTTGAATGTAAAAGCTGCATTTTGTGTTCAGTTGTGTTTTAATTTACTATCCACTGAAAGTGAGTCAAAACACAGCCATTATTATCTGAATAGCTGGCAACAGAAGTGAGCAGCCAGATAATTGTGTCTTGTCAACAGACAAGCATGGTGGTGGTAGAGTCATGGTCTGGGGCTGCATAACTACTGCAAATTTTCAACATATACTGTGACATTGCAAAGTAGAAACCGGGCCCTTTGGCAGTTTTCCAACATGATAAGGAGCCCTAACACACCTCCAAGATGACAAGGGCATTTGTGAGAAAGTGAAGGTGATGGTGTGGCCAAATATGTCTTCTTCATACTTGAACCCAATTGAGTACCTGTGGGGCATCCTCAAGCAGACGCTAGGAAGGTGGAGGAGCACAAGGTGTCTCATATCCACCAGCTTCACCACTGATGTCACCATGGATGAGTGGAAGAGGATTCCACTAACAATCTGTGCAGCTAAATATTCACACCAAGGGCACAATTCATTGTTATTTTTATGTTTCCCAGCTCCCTGGTGCCGGCAGCACCCAGACCAGACACTACCACCACCATCCTTGACTGTAGGACAAAACACAATTATCTTGCTACTCACTTGTGTTGCCAGTTATTTAGACAATAATGGCTGTGCTGACTCATTTTTAGTCTGTAGTAAACATATACTCCAAGCTGTACACTGACTACTCAAAAGTATATACACTAGGTCCCCAACTTACGAACACAATCGGTTCCAGACGACCGTTCGCAAGTCGATTTGTTCTTAAGTCGGAGAAAAGGTAATATTACCAATGATATATGTACTACATGTACGTGTATACATATACAGTATATGCGTATGTACAGGTATGTAAATATGAGTTTGGATGTAGTAGTAATATTAAACAAGGATAATTAATGAAAAAAACAATAACAAAAATGATATAATAATATGTAATGATAAATGTTATTTACCTTTGAAGAGGAGTGGTCGAGCATACGTCGTTGGTGGTAGTGGTGGAGGAAGAGTTATTGAAAAAAGTAAAAATCGTCATTGTTAGACTCTTCTAAAAGAGGTAGTGTTCTGTGGGTGGTGTAGAATTAAGCAGGCCTATTAAGTCTTCATAAACTTTAATCACACGCTCTGTTCGGGTTGTATCATACAACTCTTAGCCTTCTTCTCTCCTTTTCCTTGTCTTTCTCTCCTGTTGGTCCCATTAGCAGTGTCACAGTGCCCTCTACTGGTCAAGCATGTACAGTAGCAGTATAAAAACTGATGG
Source organism: Dunckerocampus dactyliophorus (assembly GCF_027744805.1). Lineage (NCBI taxonomy): Eukaryota > Metazoa > Chordata > Actinopteri > Syngnathiformes > Syngnathidae > Dunckerocampus > Dunckerocampus dactyliophorus. Next base: position 15,773,900 of record NC_072833.1, on the reverse strand, counting down.
AGCGACTACAAGGCAAAATAAAATAAAATATAGACCAGTCGGCTTGTGTTCGTATCCACGAATGTTCGCAAGTCGGATGTTCGTAAGTCGGGGACCTAGTGTGTAAGTTTTAATTTTTCAGATTTTTAAAAATGGTAGCTAAAATGTGAGGGCTCTACTCTTGTGCAATAATGTACGGTGTGTAACTTCCTGGCAGGTGAGGGGGAGGGCCAACCTGTGGACTCAGGAACGGGTGCAGCAGCAGTACCAGATTGACGCCCACACGGTGGAGGAGCTGTTTGGCCAATCAAACACTAGTACCATACCTTCCAGGGGACCATGGGTCCGCAGCTTGCTCCGGGAGACGAAGGATGAGGTAAGGTGAAGCTCGATGAAGATGTTTGTGATGATGTCGTGATGATGTGAGAGGTGAAAGTGTCCACCGGTCCACCTGCAGGTTTCCATTCTGGACAACAAGAGAGGCATGAATGTTGGCATCTTCCTCAAACAGTTCAAAAGGTAACACACCCAAGTGATCTCGTGATGTGTGGTGTTGGAGATTAAATTCTCTGCAACCTACTAAAGGTCAAAAGGACCACTTTAGAAAATTAATTAAGCCAATTTCACCTCCCGTTACGTGTTCATTTATCTCCAGTTATGAGAAGGAAAGAAGACTCACACACTGGTATTAGATTTACAAAATGTATTGAAAAATAAGTCAGATAGAATAATTTCACATTCTTCGGATATCCGGACGAGCTCCTGTGGCTTCCTGACCAGAAGGCGACAGAGTTGGTTTTGATCGCTAGTCCCCTCTGCCTTTTTACTATTGTTTTCCTCAGACCATTGGCACCAGTGTCTCCCAAGATAACTGTCTCCCGGATTCTTTGACGAAGCTTGTGTGACGCCAGCAGGTGTTAGTCGGAGCTTTCGTTGACTCGTTGACACTTTTCTACAAGGCCTACTTTGACAATGTTTTTGTACCCATATCTGGCTGCTGGTCCCGGCTGGTCTTCGCTGATTGTACACTATGTTTGAGCTCACACTAATTCTGTTTGACTTTTGACATACTTAAACAGTTGTTCATCTACTCAGTTAATTGTTTAATAAAGCATTATTTCTATAAACTACTTGTAATCACTCACTTTTATCGATTAATCTATTAATCGATAAAACAGTTATTTCTATAATGTACTGTACTGTATATTAGGCACTTTGGTAATAAATCAATCAATAAAACAGTTTCTCTAAAATCTACTTGTAATAAATATTTACTCACTCAGCTAACACGTTAATAAAACAATATTATCTTACAGTGGTCATGTGGCTGCTCACCCCCTTGCCAAGGTGTTGTGGTTAAAGCACATACAGACATGCTGATGTTATGCGCACTTTTAAAAGCTAAAGAAAAACTGCGCGGCGTGAAGTCTTACGCACTTTCTTGCATGACGGCTGTGTTTGTGTTGGCTGTGTTCAGTGCGTGTTTACTAAACACGGTGGCGCATGGCGGCGTGAAAGCGATGCTGTCATGTGAACACTGACATCACTTCTGCCTAGCTGCCTTCTAATGCCACACAGTCATGGCATTGATACATTTCCTGTTAATTCACAATTATGGTCTCTTTCAGATCCAATCAGGCCATCATCGACGACATTCGCCATGGCAACAGTAAGCCGTATGGGGTGGAGCCTCTGAGAGAGCTGCTGAAGCTGCTGCCCGAGACGGACGAGGTGACACACTTTCACACTGACAAACTTGTCATGATGAATGATTTGGACTTCATGACAAAGTAGAAAGAAAAAAGTAGCTCTCTATGACCACATGGTCATTTATTAACATTGCACAACAAAGCAGCCACAGAACCAATGCTGTAATAGCGCTAAGGAGCACACTGTTCAGCCAGCATTAATAGCGCCGATAAGTTCATTGTAAATAACAGTACAGCATGTGTAACATGCATAAGTTTCACCCTTTTAACAACATTTTAAAGCACATGCAGAGGTAGACACACTTATGCCAATTGTGTTGGCATGTTTTCTTCTGCCAAGGTGAGGAAAATGAAGGCGTACAGCGGCGATGTCTCCAAGCTCTCACTGGCTGATGCCTTCGTGTACCTGCTGATTCAGCTTCCCAGGTGAGCTACTGATCTTTGACCAATTGACACCCTCCTCAAGGGTCTGACTTGTTTCTGTCCTTGTAGTTACACGGCGCGTATCGAGTCCATGTTGTTGAAGGAGGAGTTTCCCAGCGCGTGTGAGGCCATGAGGAGCGACATTGGTGCACTTCGCTCAGCAACGAGAGGTTACACCCCCACATTATCATCATCATCACTACCTCTTCCCAGCATATTCACACACCCTTGCTATTTTTATCCACGTGTGAATGAAGCCCTCAACACGCTCCATCTTATCCCCTCCAGAGGTGCTGGGCTGCCAGGAGCTCCATGCCGTCCTCCACCTGGTGCTGCAGGCCGGGAACATCCTGAATGCCGTAAGTGAGAGCAAATGTAAGGTCAGAAAGTGCTGTGGCCCATGTGATTAAGTCCAGATGTCTTTCAGGGGGGCTATGGAGGCAACGCGGCGGGCTTCAAGCTGTCGTCCCTCTTGTCTCTGGCTGACACCAAAGCCAACAAACCGGGGATGAACCTGCTACACTTTGTGGCTCTGGTCAGTAACAACAACAAAACACACAACTGAGCTCCACTGGACTGATTTGAGCTCATCTTTTCAGGAAGCTCAGAAAAAAGATGAGAAACTGTTGGAGTTCCCGTTGAAGTTGAGTCACGTTCAGGCAGCATCCAGGTGAGAAACGGTACCCTCTTGTGGCTCTATTGTAAACTTCTTTATTAAAGGACTTATTTCATATAGGATCTCTGTGGAAACGCTGGATAGTGAACTGCAGTGGCTGACATCCCGCACACGCTCAGTGGAGGAAAGCGTCCAGAGGGACACGGAGCTCCTGCAGCAGCTGGACAGCTTCCTACAGGTACCGACTCCTGGAACCTAAGACCTGCACTTCAGCTCATTGTGTCACACACACGTTTGTTTTTTGTGCCTTTGTCATCTTAGCATGCAACGGGTTCTCTGTGCTCGCTGCGCACCGGCCAGCAGCTGCTGAGGAAAGAGGCTCGTGACATGATGGACTTCTTCTGCGAGGACAGTGAGACGTTCCGCCTGGACGACTGCTTCGGCATCCTCCACGGCTTCTGCTGCAAGTTCACCAATGCCGTCAAGGTAGCCTGCATGCCAGCGTTACCTACGTAGTGTACTTTTAATTTTAAGCTTTATTATTTGATCATTAAAGGACAACAAAGAGCGAGAAGCGAAGGAAGCAGCCCGACGCAATCGGTTACAAGTGCTGGAAGAGCAGAAGAGACATTCCTGGGCCGGCGGCGAGGAGGTAGCACCACACAAACATACACAAAAAGCTGAACAAGGGAACAAATGATTTCCCTGTGGGTGTTGCAGGTGGGCGGTGCCATCGGCGTGCACTGCAGCAGCGAGACTGACCTTTCGGCAGCCATATTGCGCCACGACAAAGCTAGCATGCTCCTGGAGCTCCTCTCACCAAAGTCCCGGCCATTCTCGAGCAGCTTGTACACTCCTCGGGGACGCGCAGGGAGCTTGCGGCGATCCCGACACTCGCCGTCCACCTCGCCATCGCTTGCCGCAGACCGTGAATTGAGTACGCTCCTCAGATTAGCCACTGAAAACCACCAGGTGTCTTCAGCGTCAAAGGTTCCTCCTCAGAATCCGCCCCTCAGACCGAAGGGCCTGACAGAAAGCCATCCTCATCACTACACAACACAACATGCCACAAACCTCAATGATCATCTGACGCATGTCAGCGCAACAATAAGCCAAGAGGCCGCTATGTCCGACTTGAACAACAACGGCAAAGATGACCTTAGTTCAGTCATTGGCGCCAAGTTGTCACTTTCAGAATGTCACGAGCACCAAACATCTTCAGCGGTTGATGTTGACAACGTCAGCACTGCTAACAACAACAACATGGCCGTGCTTTTAGAGAAGCGCTCTCTGGTTCCTGAGCTGAAGGCCTTCAACGAGGTCTCCGTCACTGCTGACCGCTGGGCAGACGACGTGTCGCACAGTAGCGCTCATCTCCACGGCGACCAGGAAGACGTCACCGTTACGGATGTGGAAGAGAATGCCGAAGACAAGGTTGTTGTGTGGTGCGTGACGGGTGTGTGCGAGGCGGCAGGCGAGCAAATGTACAAGCAAGGAGGAAACGACCCCTCCTCATCAGCCCCGGCCAAGCATACACCTGTAGAACGACAGCGTCCAACCAAGAGCAAGCCGGAACCCATAAGCAGCCAACCAGTGCCTTCCTCGCCACTCTGTGTCGACCCCACAACTGCTCCTGCGACATCCGATCTCACCACTTGTCAAGAAGCGGTCAGTAAAGAGGCAGAATCGCAGAGGTCTGCCAATCACAAGGCAGAAACAAAAACCCTCACCGGGTTGTCAATAGGTGACAAGCGCAAGAAGTCTGCATTTTGTCATGTGGGCAAGGAAGCAGCATCGACCAAACTGTCCACCAAGAGCCTTGTCGCTACCTCCAAAACCGGGATCAAATCTAGACATGTGCGCACCCTCAACAGCTCTGAGAACCAGAACATGAGGAGGGTGGTGCCCATTTCCAGGACCAGTAGAGGGACACCAGCCCTTCAAAAGCCCCCCGGAGAGAGGCCCTCCACTGACCCCTCATCCAGACGCTCCAGCCTCCACAAGGATTCAAAGGAACAAAACCTTTTCAATGCTCGGAATCAGGACTCGCAAAAAAAGCCGCTGGTCCAAAAGCCAGAAGAGAAGATATGCCGCTCCACATTGCGGGCTCTCGGGGGTTGGGCCAGCCTCAGTGCTCCTGCCACGCCTTTACACAAAGGCACCGCCCCCTCATTGAGCCCTGGTTTTGCTCGAAGCACCGCCTCTTCATCTTTCAGAAGGACACATGCCACCCTTCCTCGACCCGCTGTCCCCAAATCTGCTTCTCAGTCTGTCCCCCTATCCGGCCCTGCCTCCCCCCTCATTAGAACAACCTCCCTTAGAGTCACCACCACCTCCACCACATCCAGATCTGCTGACCAACCTCACCCATCATCCTCCTCCTCGTCTTCCACCTCTTCCGTGCTGAAGAAGACCCAGAGCATCAGAACACCTCACGACTCCTTCACTTCCCCTAATGGCCACAAACGGAATGGCAGCAGCAGTTCCAACAAAGACCCAGGACACCGGCCCATCTGGAGATAGCACATTTCCTTTAATTGGACTCTAGTTGGAGTAGACTGAATTTAAATTATAGCACAAAAAATGCTGTATATTTTATGTAGCTCATCTGGAAAATGAAGAAATATTATTTGTTTATATTTAAAAAGTGACACTATATAAACGCCTTGGTTCTTTTTTTAAATTGATTGATGTCTGTTTCTTCTAATTTCTTCTAATTCACTGCAGGAAAACGCTATGATTTTTTAAAAAAGCACTTAAGAAAATACAAATAAAAGTATTTGTAAATTTGTAAACTACATCAAATCTTATGTAAAGGGATATCAATTTTGGAAATATGGGCCATTATTTCATTTAAAAAATAATATACAGTCAGAAGTCCCACAGTTTTTGCATGTTTAATGCCAGCAACGATTTGTCCCACTTTATTTCGACGGTCCTTGTACGAACCATTAACTTTCTCCCGAGCTGCACAGAACTACTATTCTGTATTTTTACTCTTTTTCTTTCACCTCATATTTGGTCCCAAATACTGATGCTATGTGGGAATGCATGAAGGTAAGGTTTGATGACCTTATACAGTGCTGATGTGCTGATTTGTGCAGTGCCCCTCTCTGAAAAACAAACCCCAGGTTTGTATTCATTTAGTGATTTTAATTTGATGTTGTTCCAATCTTAGTTTTACACAATATGTAAAATATATGCATAATAATATCTCTGTGTGGAGTTTGCATGTTCTCCCCGTGCGTGGGTTTTCTCCGGGTACTCCGGTTTCTTCCCACCTCTCACCCGAAGTCAGCTGGGATAGCGTCCAGCATACCCCCGCGACCCAAATGAGGATAAGCGGCATAGAAAACAGATGGATGGATAGATCTCTATACTGTACGTATGTTTTACTAATGTGTTGAAAATCTTTCCCGGTGACTAGCTAGTTTAGTTTAGCTAGTTTCATACTGTTTAGATCCATTCTTGTTTTCAGTCATGGTCACATTGACACGAGCCCCCAAATAGCTGTCCTTCGCTGTGCCTGCTGGTAACTAACAGCTCGTAACCCAAATTTTAGCTTGCAGTTCAAATCAAACGCCTCGCATCTAAAAAAACACTTGTTATTTGGGACACTCATATGCCAAGGTACACTGTATAAATGACAATTTAAAAAATACTGGCAGTACTCCAGTACCTTCTCGTTTCTTTCCGACAGTCAACGTACTCTGTGACAGCTCAACTCACATCGACGGTAGATACAAATAACTATGGTCTTGTTGCAAGAGCTATCTGTAGGGCTTTCAAACTAAAATTACCTTTCAAAATACCCTTTTGTTTGTCCACTTCTGCACAATATTTGTTCTCCCTTGTGACTCCACATTCACCGTTGCGCTTCCTCAAACACAACAGTGGTAGTGCAGTCAAACAGGACGTGTGCACGTTAATCATGCAAAAAAAAAATTGTGCCATTAAAGGAAATATTTGTTAATGCGTTTTTAACACATCAGCATAAATGATTAGTAGGGGTGCCATTTCTAAAAATTTCTCAAAGCCTTTTATAAAATTTTGGGACACCAGCGAACCACAGTGAGAGTTATTATCCACAAATGGCGAAAACATGAAACAGTGGTGAACCTTTCCAGAAGTGGCCGGCCAACCAAACTTACCCCAAGAGGGTAGCGACGACTCTTCCAAGAGGTCACCAAAGACCCTACAACAACATCCAAAGAACTGCAGGCCTCACTTCCCTCAGTTAAGGTCAGTGTTCATGACTCCACCATAAGAAAGACACTGGGCAAAAATGGCCTGCATGGCAGAGTTCCAAGACGAAAACCACTGCTGAACAAAAAGAACATTAAGGCTCGTATCAATTTTGCCAGAAAACATCTTGATGATCCCCAAAACCTTTGGGAAAATATTCTGTGGTCTGACAAGTCAAAAGTTGAACTTTTTGGAAGGTGCGTGTCCCATTACATCTGGCGTAAAAGTAATGCTGCATTTTAGAAAAAGAACATCATAGCAACAGTAAAATACGGTGGTGGTAGTGTGAATGTCTGGGGATGTTTTGCTACTTCAGGACCTGGAAGACTCCAGCTGAAACCAACTTGGGTTCTGCAGCAAGACAAAACACACCAGTGAGTCCACTTCCGTGGGGTCAGGTGCTGGGTGTTACATCTCTGGCGCCCGGTCCGCCGTCGGCTGGGTGGGGGGGTGATGCCTCCTGTGTCCCTGGGCAGGGCGGTCCTGTGTTGGGGGTCGGGCATGGTGCGGGCCGGGCTCCGTTCCCTGGGGGTGTGGGGTGGTGTGGGGTGGTGGGGTGTGCTGGCGCTTCCGGCGTGGGCGGGCTTCTTTCCGGTTGCGGGGACGTCTCTGGGCCAGCTGGTGCCCATCTGCCTTTGTGGGGTGTGATCTCTCGGGGGTTGGTTGTCCTCCAGCCTGCCAGCGCCCTGTTTCTGGTTGGGATTGCCTCTCTGCGGCCCCTTGCTGGTCTTCCCGGGGTGCAGGTCTCTCTGGGCTGGCTCTTGGGGGACTGATCTTTGTGCTGCCTGCCCCTGTGGGCCTGGTGGCTTTCTGGTGGTGGGGGCTCGGCCTGGCTATTTGGGGTGGGGCTTGCTGGGCAGTGGAGGGGGGCCCCTCTCCTTTCATGCATTCTCAGTGACAATTACATGCTCACCCACTCGCCTCACCTTTATATATATGAAGACTTGCACACATACAGAGATACCTGTACACACGTACATATGCAGACTCACAGTACATACGTACTTCCCCACATTACTCACTGAGTTAACCAGGGTGTTATTGTGTTGCTGGTTTTATTACAGCGACGGTGATGTTGGCAATATGATTATAGTTTTTACAATAATGTGCATTACACAGATATTGTCATTCTGATCAGTATCATAGTTAATCATTTCATGACTACTATTATGTGTGACTGTTTTAATGCAGTATTGTCATTGTGGTTATTTTGCCCCTTCCATCAGGGTCTTTATGGTCATCACAGACATTTGCTGATGTAGCCCTGTTTGTTTCTGTTGTTCTGTTATGTTGTCACAATTGTTGTTGCTGCTGTTGTCCTTTTCGCTGTCTTTTTTGTCCCCATCTTATAAACAACCATTCACTCTCACATTCATACCTATGGACAATTTAGAGTTGCCAATTAACCTAATATGCATGGGTTTTTTTTGGAATGTGGGAGGAAACCGGAGTATCCAGAGAAAACCCACGCACGGGGAGAACATGCAAACTCCACACAGAGGTGTCCAACGGAGATTCGAGTCCAGATCTATATATGTGTGTGTGTGTGTGTATTGTATTATATATATATATATATACACACACAGACCCTTTCCAAAAAATTAGAATGTCATGGAAAAGTTGTTTAATTTCCATAATTCCATTCAAAAAGTTAAACTTTCATAGATTACAGATTCACAATTTAAACGATTTCAAGTGTTTGTTTTACGTAATTTGGGCTTCCAGCTCATAAAACCCACGAAAACAGGAATTCAAAAAATTAGAATACTGTGAAGAAATCACCATTTACTTCTCAGTTTTTGCAGGAAAAAAAGAAAGCAATTAGGATCACATCAAATCAATGAAAATATGGTACTTTCAAAACGATATGTCAATCTTCAATACTTGGTTGGGAATCCCTTTGCCTTAATCACTGCCTCGATGCGACGTGGCATTGAAGCAATCAGCCTGGGAGTTATGGAAGCCCAGATTTCCTTGATGCTTGCTGTCAGCTCTTTGTTGTTGGGTCTGGTGCCCCTCATTTTCCTCTTGAGAATACCCCATAGATTCTCAATGGGGTTTAGGTCCGGTGAGTTGGCTGGCCAGTCAAGCACTGTGATGGCATGGGCATCAAACCAGGTTTTGGTGCTTCTGGCGGTATGGGCAGGGGCCAGGTCCTGCTTGAAGATGAAATCTGCATCTCCATACAGATCCTCAGCAGAAGGAACCATGAAGTCCTCTAAAACATTCTGGTAGACTGTTGCGGTGACCTTGGATTTAAGAAAGCGGAGTTTACCAACACCTGCACCGGACATTGCACCCCAAATCATGACGGACTGTGGATATTTCACACTGGACCTCAGGCATCTTGGGTTCTGTTCCTCACCCGTCTTCCTCCAAACCCTTGGACCTTGATTCCCAAATGAAAGGCACACTTTACTTTCATCGGAAAACAGGACCTTGGACCACTGGCCAACAGTCCAGTCCTTCTTCTCCTTGGCCCAGTGGAGACGTTTCGTACGTTGGCTCAGGTTCAGAAGTGGCTTGACCCGAGGAACCCGACAGTTGTAGCCCATCTCCCGGATGCGTCTGAATGTGGTGGTTTTTGAAGCTGTGACTCCCGCCTCATTCCACTCTTTCTGGATCTCTGCCAGATTCTTGAATCTTCCCTGTTTGATAATCCGCTGAACCCCACGGTCATCTCTTTTGCTGGCGCATCTTCTCCTGCCACATTTTGCCCTTCCTCTAGACTTTCCATTGATATGCTTGGACACAGCACTCTGTGAACAACCAGCCTCCTTAGCTAAGAACGTTTGTGGCTTACCCATCCTATGGAGGGTATCAATGATGGTCTTCTGGCCAGTTGTCATGTCTGCAGTCTTCCCCATATTGAACCGAAATGAGACAATTGAACCAAACTGAAGCAATTTAATGACACCTGGGGAAGCCTGTGCAGGTGGTTTGAGTTTAGTAGATGATTAGTGTGTGACACTCAGTTTAAAACATTCATGCCCTGCAAAATTTGGGCTGATTTCTTCACAGGATTCTAATGTTTTGAATTCCTGTTTTCGTGGGTTTAATGAGGGTTTAATGAACAAATAAATACTTGAAATCGTTTAAATTGTGGGCCCTGAATCTATAATCTATAAAAGTTTAACTTTTTGAATGGAATTATGGAAATTAAACAACTTTTCCATGACATTCTATTTTTTTGGAAAGGGTCTGTGTGTGTGTATATATATATATATAATATGATATATGTGTGTGTGTGTGTGTGTGTGTGTGTGTATCAAAAGGGTTGATGAACACCGATATCGAGGATCTTTTGGGAAGGTCAAAGTATTGAACAATGTTGAACAAGTGTTATTTGCGTCCTCTTGCGAGTGTTTATGGGAGTGCTTGCAAATTCAGCAACCACTAGAGGTCGCTGTTCTAGTTTTTGATTCGGCAGCTGAGCTCCACAGTGGTTCTCTTCCGTTTTTGTGTGTGACCTTAGAATAATTAGTTAGTGCCTCATACAGCATGAAAGTGTTCATTTGTTTTCACACATGCACATATGATTGCATTGAAGTCGTTGGATGCTACAATTACTACTGATCAATTACTTCTGTTGCTACTAATACAAGTCATAATAATAATGATTAATACCTACAAAGTGACAATGAATACGTCAAGAACAGAATACTTTTATTCACTGTAATTTATTTTGAAATATTCCTTAACACAAGGCACTATATAAATCCAATCCATTATTATTATTATTATTTTTATTATTATTATTATTATTATTATTATTATTATTATTATTATTTTCACAGATAAATTACATTTTCATCTCAGTGTTTAATTATTTTCAAGAAGATGGAGCCTAATGTATGTTTGCTTATCATGATGGACTCGTTATTGTATGTGTTTGAGTGTGTGTGTGTGAGAGTGTGTGAGAGTGTGAGTGTGTGTGTTTTGTGGCCTTCAGATGTCATTGTGTGTATGTAAACTCACGCTTATTAAGAGTGTGTATTTATGCACTTAACATTGTTGTTGTCTAAATAGTTTATAACAGTTGTTAGGATAAACCTTTTATGCTTTCAGGCTAACTATTCTCTGTTGTCGCTTGTTAAAGTGATGCAGTTTGAATAAATCAAACACCTTTGTGGGAAGATGATCAGCTGGTCATCTTATCTTAGTGGTGAAAGTTTTCCAGCAATAAACATGACTTGAATTGATGTTCCAGAAGGGCAAAGACACACAAATGAACACATTAGGTGTGTTTAAGGAATGTGCAGCCGTCAACATTCCTCACATTCTTCTAATAACACATAGCCGCTGTGGTGGGAAGTCTATCACACACACACACACACACACACATATATATATGTGTGTGTGTGTATATATATATATATATATGTATATGTATATGTATGTATGTGTATATATATATCTACTGTATATATACCTGTATATACATATACTGTATATATATATATATATATGTGTGTGTGTGTGTATACACATATATATATATATGTGTGTATATATATGTATATATATATATGTGTGTGTATATACACAGTATATGTATATATATGTATATATATTTGTGTGTGTGTGTGTATGTATGTATGTATATACTGTATATAGCTGGGATAGGCTCCAGCATACCCCTATGACCCTAATGATGAGAAGCGGCATAGAAGATGGATGGATGTGTATATATATATATATATATATATATATATATGTATGTGTGTATATATACATATGTATATATATGTATGTATGTGTGTATATATATGTACTGTATTTATATATATGTATATGTGTGTGTATGTGTGTATATATACTGTATATACAGTATATACACACACATACTCTCATACATTCTACTCTCTTGTATTGTATGACATTTTTGGGTAACGGGTTATTGTTTACTTTATGCATAATTTTTGCTGTTTGAAAATGTACTAACTCAGCTAATTTTAATATTTGTGATTTTAGAAATAAAACCTTTCTACGCTGCATTATTCAAGAGATTCAAGAGAGTTTTATTGTCATGTGCATGGATTATATCCTAAGTGATCTTTTTTGCAGTGCATTTAGTGAGTGAAGATTGTCTTTATTACCCCATATCTCTACACAATAAGTTAGATATGGTAATACCTGAGAGCAAGTATAGAGTGATTTTTGGTCAAGGACAAATATTGCTTTATTCGATATTTAAGTATTTTTAGCCACCTAATGTTGTATATTTTTAATGTAAGATTTCCAGCTCATTTTTTCATGTATTTTCAAGTATTTTCGTTCAACCTGTCAAAGTCCAATGTTATTATGATGACACTGTGTGTGTTTGAGGCACAGATGGACAAAGTGGGTCACTAATCTGGCAAACAGGTGGTCATCCACAAGGTTTGTTTGGTCTACATTATTACACTTTGAGTCCATTCGGGGGATCCTTTTCGAGCAGGGCCATTCAAGTAGCAAATCAGGGTCCACATGTGGGCCGCCAATGCTTTCTATTTGGCCCGTCACACATCACTCAAGTAATGAAACCATTGCTCATTCAGTACTTCCACCCCTTTGTAGAGGACAAAAGCGAGGAGTACGCATCACAATGAAAGAAGCAGTAGATTGAGTAGAAGACGACTCTCATTTAAACAAAAATGGCACAAGATACTGAAAATCTGAATTTTAGCAGCAACTGAACTACAAAATTTGCATTTCTCAAAAATGAAGTAGGGAAGCCAATGTGTTTACTTTGTAAGAAAGTAAATTATGCTTCAAAGTACTAATACGAGCAGGTTATGTCTAGTATGCAATTTTTGTTTTACTTAAAATGCGGGGGTGATCCAGTTTATTCTTTATTTAATTTAGACTTTAATTCTTACATGAAATAATGCCGTGATGCAACTTATTTGAAACACTGCTGTGATGCACCTTATTGTTGTTAAATGCTGTTTTGTAATCATGTAAAATAAAAATCATTCAAAATAAAAATGTGTGAAAGTGTGGCCCTTTTCTTTATGTACGTAGTCGAATAGCCCTGCTTTAGTTGCTCCAACAACACATGAAGGAAGCTGCCTTGACTTGTTTCTTGTGCAAAGATCAAAGGTCGCCAGGCTAATTGTGACGTAACGGCTTTATAAAGTGGAACACATTGTTGCTAATTATGTCAATTTGACTGAGAACGCACCATCATCTTAATAAATGTGTGTGCCATGAGGCTGGCTGTACGCATTCCTGCACAGGGCAGCATTCCAGTCGATTTATGTCCCAACACCTCGCTGCATCAGCACACACACTCTTGTCCACAGCCTTGTCGACACTTGAAGAATGCCAGTAAAAGCTTCACTTGTTTGTCCGTCGTGTAGTGCATGCTGTTGTGGTAGCTGCGGTTTGACTTTCACTCTTTTGCAGAGTCTTGATTTCTCCCCTGAGATTACACACAAGTCATCAAATATAGATGAGCAGCAAGTGTGTACACGCATCCATTATTGATGGGCTTATTTTTAAAGACCCCCACGAGTGGCGAAAAACAGCAGATGATGTTTGCGCCCATAAAAAGCCCTAAAAATGTAAAACCCTATATATAAAATATGAGTTATTAAACATATTTTTAATTATTATTTATTATTACTATTACTGTTATTATTATTATAGGTGCTTTAAATGTGTTTTCGCAGTTAAAAGGAAAATTACTTACCCAGCCTGTATTTTTGTTATCAGGATGACAATTTGGCACATGGTCACTTGTACTAGCGTTCGGATCTTGGGTGAGATTTTTCAGACTGTTTTTGTCTGCAAAAAAAGTCTGCAGAGGACAAAATAAAAGCAGGTGATGCTTGCGGAGGTGTTGAACTTCGACCTCTTGAAACTGTCACATAATGTGTGTGCTTCTGAGGTTTCAGTGCGATGACCTTCAGGTCAATCAGCTGTGAGAAAGCAGTGACCTCCTGTAACCCCTGCTGGGGGACTGACCTGATTGTACTGTCTTTGTCTTATTGTGTTTGTGTTGTTTGGTGTAAAACGTTAAAAAAGTAACACATTTAAAGTTACAGTAGCAATCCCTTTTGCTGTAACTGTACATTCCGGTAATGTCGGTAATGCTGCACTTGTCCAATGTATTATATGCCATATGTGACATACTGTACGATACACACAAAGAAAGAACCATACAGTTGGAAGGATTGCATTCAATAACATTTGACATTTGATATCGATACCATGTTGCAAGGGCCTGCTCAACAAGAAGTACTGGAATTAGGAACCCATGTATTTACATTCAATGACACTCTGCAGTATTCACAGTACAACACGAAAGACGGAAGAGCAGAAAGACCTGGAAGTGGAAACCTTTAGCTATCCAGACTACAAACGATTGGATTGGGGAATGGTATTGGGGGAAAAGGAATTTTTTTGTTGTTTTGTTTAAAAAACTGTTTTTATTGTATGGAAGAATAATATAAATAGTGAATTAGTGCATGTTGAATACAGGAGGTGAACAAATGTATTAGCAATTGGTGTGAAACGGGGATGGGGTAGGATTAAATAAGATCTGCTTCTTCCTACTCCTTTTCAGACATGTGGAATTGTGAATTGTAACATGAAGCATTTCAATTTTAACTGCATGCATGTTCGAAAAATAAATTAAACTATAACCATAACCATACATTTTAAATCTTATCTGTTACTGGGTATAATAAAAAGTAAATAAGCAGTTGTGAATGATGGGCAGGACAAGCACCTAGCGGTAAATGCTGCAGAAATATCATGACTGCTTCTATTTTTGGACTTTAATTCATAGTACAGTAATACACAAAGGTGTTGCTTCTGACTTGTTTCCCTTTTTGCTGTCACCCCTTAAAAAGTAAACACATTCTGTACTTTGAGTACATTTTAAATCATTTTTACTTTTACTTGACTTTACTTGAATTTTGCCTCATACTATACTTCTAGACTATTTTATGTGTATTATATTTTTACGTTTATGTTTTTCCATTGCTTCTGCACTGTTGATTCTACTTTCTCCATTGTCTTTTTTATTACTCAATTTATTTTATAGTTTATTTATTTTTGTTTGGCCAACAATGCGTATGACGTCATAAGCGACAACGTCAATAAAGTTGCATTCAAATTCGCTTTCTCACTCCCGCTGTGCTCCGCCCACCTCTTCATCCTCTCTCGCCGCATTCCCTCCCTCCCACGGCGGCCTCTGTCAGCAGAGGCATGTTGCTGCGTGTCCCCGCCGGAAGCCCCACACTGCTTCACTGTCTTTTCTTGCGTGGATTTTGAAACTTTTCACATCTCACCGTCAGTGATTTTTGGTGTCAGTGAGGGGGACCCAGGCGTTGACTGGTGACGTCACACAAGACCCTCTGCTTCGTCTTCATATTTGGCGGATAGTGGGGGGAGTCACGAGGGAGGGGGACGACCATGGGATTCTACGGCACTTTGAAGCTCATCTTCTTCAAGGTGAGCGAACATTTGTTGATAGATTGTTATTATTACAGTATTGTTTTTATTATTATTGAAGGGTGTCACGCGCATTGACCGGGATGACAAGGCGTTTTCCTGCGCGTGCGCGCGGCCCACTGCGGCTCGGATGTGTACGTGATTATTGATGCGCTGCATCATTTCATATTTAGACCGATGCTCACCTTTGTGGCTGTAAAGTACTTAATTGCAATGTTTATTTGGTTGTTTTCCATTCATCCATTTTCTATACTGCCTGTCCATATGTCACGGGTGAGCTGGAGCCTCTCCCAGCTGACTTTAGGGATGAAAAGGGGGGCACACCTCGTACTGGTCACCTTTCAATCACAGGACACATATAGACAAACAACCATTCACACATATGGACGATCTAGAGTCTAGAGTTAACCTAATTAACATGCATGTTTTGGGGTTGTCGAGTACCTGGACAAAAACCCACACACAAGCAAACCCAGATCTCCAGATTGCAAGGCTGACATGCTAACCACTAGTCCACCGTGCAGCATGTGGTTGTTGGTTATGAGAGCAAAACTAGAGAAAATGCAGTGCATCCCCTGACTTTATACTACAATGTTGTTCATTTGATTTGAATTGTACTTCTTACATCATTTAAGGATACCTTTTCATATAACATTTCTATCCATCCATCCGTTTTCTACGCCGCTTAATCCTCATTAGGGTCGCGGGGTACACCCTGGACTGGTCGCCAGCCAATGGCAGGGCACATAGTGACAAACAACCATTCACAGTCACATTCATACCCATGGACAATTTAGAGTCGCCAATTAACCTAACATGCGTGTTTTTTGGAACGTGGGAGGAAGCCGGAGTATCTGGAGAAAACCCACGCACTGGGAGAACATGCAAACTCCACACAGAGGTGTCCAACGGAGATTCGAGCCCAGATCTTCCAGATCTCCTGACTGTGTGGCCAGCATGCACTAGGCCAACGTGCTGCCACATGTAACATTTTTGTCCCTTTATTAAACAAACTACAGAGCCTTATCTTATTTATCTTTTTTAAGCGATTCGAGCTGCTCAAGTCTGCATAAAATGTGAATCACAATTTTCTTGCTTTGAATATAGATCGCGTTTTTCTGGGAATTATTTTTTCACACACATACACTCTTTTTTAAAAGTACATGCGCGTAGAAAGACTGAACATAATCCATAAAGTAAAAAACATGGTGTACATTCATGTAATAAAGACATGTCAAAAGAAAAGTCAGTTAATTAATGCAATCGCTTCTCTCGCGAGCTGATGAATGACAGCCAGAGAGCCTCTCCAGTCAGGGTGAGATGGCGCCACTGCCCTGGCCAGCGAGGCTCGCTGGGGGATGGGGAGAGCGAGGAGGATGTATCGGCCATCATGGCAACAACAGTGCAGCATGAGTTGTTGAGTAAAATGGCAGCATTTGTTTGTGTTGCAGCCTGTTAAGTAAAATTTAAAATATATACTGTGGAACCTCGGTTGTTGTCATTATTCCATTCTAGAAGGTCTGACAAAAAATGGGAAAACATGGGAAAACTGAGGCAGTTTTTCCCGTAGGAAATAATGTAAATCCAATGAATCCATTCCAGACGCTGAAAAATATGAACAAAAATACATTTTTACATTTTACATTGTTGGACGTGTGATCCAAGATGGCTGAATAAACAAGCAATGCTATTTGCCATAGCTATCACTGTAGCGTAAGACAGTGGCAACGGCTGCCTGGCTTGTGTGAGTTTACACTGAAGTCATTTTATACGCTGCCCATGAGTTTTGCACACTGCACGGCTGTCATGCGCAGGCTACGGGAGCTCTTCAGGGACACGAAAGACGGCCACCGTTTTATCTATATACAGTATTTAGCACAATACTGTACATTGCATTTAACAAAGGGTGAAATACAACAGGTTGTAACAGGTGCCATATAATATGAGTACTGAGACAGTGTATGAGTAGCAAGGCAATCATTTTTGCTGAAAACCAAGGCGTCATTCAATATAGTGTGTCGATAATGTGAGTTTTTTTCCGCACAGCCCTATACACGACAGCATTTCTGTCTCTACACGCATTTACGATTTCTCCTTTGCTCTCTATACTGCGATTGCATTAATTAAATGACACATTTTCATCTTGACTTTGTGGATTATTTTGTGGCGTCTTTCTATTGTGAAAGGTGGCGGTTATCAAATGTAACCCTTGACGAGCGAACGCAATGCAGTTGGCTACGCTGTGCATGTGTCAATTTTCGTCTGCCACTCATGACTTCCCAACAAGCTCCCACCACATCATCACTGTAAACCTATGAGAAACACTAAAATGTATGTAATGTGCTGCTATGGAGTAATCAGATTATTTCTTGTATTTGACATTTGTTTATCCTGTGCGGTTTATTGCCGTGGATGACCTTGTGCAAATAACAAGCAGATTTTGACCGAGCATGAGATACAGTGGCATCATATGAGGGGAGGGGTGAAAGTATAGCACCGCGGCAGGGTAACATCTGAATGATGTTCAGGCCTGCATGCTGACCACTGCTGCATCTCCTGGCTAGTTGCTCTATTTTGGAGCAGCGCTGCACGGGCGACATTCCTGTCATGTTCTGCATTCCTGCCTGGGTCCTAAAAGTTGGGATGATGTTCTTTGGCCACGCGTTTACATTTTCTCCTCCGCTGCGCTGTTTGTGGAGTCTTTCTATTGCTTTCTATTGTGACAGGTGGATTTAATAAATGTAACCGTTGTGACGGGATTGCAATACAGTGCGCTACAGTCTGTCTTCATTTGCCACCCACGATGCTCAGACAATCGCCACCCTTCCATGCAATGTCAAAGCTGATTTGGCAATATATATGCCAGAAGTCCCTCTTAATTCATTTTCTGTCTATTCATTTAAAGCCTGTTTAAGTTTCTGTGTGCTCAGCCCAAGTGAACGTTTTCTCTGCAAACAGAATATTTTGATGTGATTACCACCACCAAAGACCTTAATTAGTGAGAACACGTCTCAATGTTTCTCTCTTCAGATGAAGAGGAAGCTGGATCATGGCCCAGACGGACGAACCTTCTCCTCTGGCAAGAAGCATTGCAAAGGCAACGGCTACTTCAGGTACGCTCGGACATTCCAGCACTGTAAAAAATAAGTAGATGTTTGCTACTTTTTCCTCTCTCCCGTCCAGTCCTTCCAGTCTGGTTCAGGCCACACCCACTACATTTGGGGACCTCCGGTTGGCCAACGGGCATTCGGCCCAGCGGCGGCGCGTTACCTCGGGCCCACCCCCCTTTGGTCTGCAGGATTGGCTTCACATGTTTCAGGCAAGTGTGTAGATTTGTCCAAGCCTGCATGTAGCATTAACGTAGTTGTTATAGGCCGCATAAAAGGGTTCACATAAAGACACGGCGAGTGCACAAAGTGTCTCGGCTGTCTCATTGCTGCCTTCGAGCTTCTCTTATGTAACGCGTACATTCAATGAATCATATCTCGCTTGGATGGAGATGCAAAATGGATGTGGAACATTGTCAGAAATGCCTCAAAACAGATGAAAGCGCACACATTCACTTAAATAATAAAAAATGACTTTGTCCTCCACAGGCATGGAGCGGTCCCGAGAGGCTGCTGGCTCTGGATGAGTTGATTGACAGGTGTGAAACGGGCCAGGTGAAGCACATGATGCAGGTTATTGAGCCGCAGTTCCAGAGAGACTTCATATCCCTGCTCCCCAAAGAGGTGTGAACTAGGGCTGGGAATCTCAGGGTACCTCACGATACGATATGATTTACGATACATAGCTCACTATAACGATGATATCTCGATACGGTGATAGGATGAGACAAAAACAAACGAAAAAATAAATGTTATAGTTTTTATTTTTGGAGCATAATTTCAGTACAGTGTAGTACAGTGTTCCCTCGCTTCATCACGGTTTACTTTTTGCAGACTCGCTGTTTCGCGGGTTTTCTTTTTTGTAGCATATGAACAAGCATTGTGTTCTGCGTCCTGATTGGCTAAGGGAGAACTCGCGCATTTTGTTCTGTGTCCTAATTGGCTAAGGGAGAACCCGCCCATTGTGTTCTGTGTCCTTATTGTGCAACATAACTGTAAACACAAGCAAATCTATTAAGTACAAGCATAAAAATAAATAAATATCATTTGAAAAGAAAAATCAACATTTCTCTTAAACAGATAGGCCTAAGCATTTCTTATAAAATGTGAAAAAAAACTAAGTAAAATATTACGATAGCTTAGCCCAGGGGTCTCCAACCTTTTTTCTTACGAGAGCTACTTTTACAAAATGAGAACGGCCGAGAGCTACTACTTTTTGTAACATTTATTTGCATAGCTTATTTAATCTAAAACAAACTTAATAAGCTTGTTTTGCCAGAGCATGAACAGACTGTTGGTATCCACTACTCATCTGTATCTTGTATTTCAGGATGCAGGTTTCTCTCAACTTTCAGCACTGTTAGAATTTAAAATACCGCTGTCATATTTTGTACTGTTTTAAAAGCAACATTTCTCCTCAGCTGTTGTTATTTGGAGAGGCGTTCTTATTTTCTTATGACTCGTGTGCATGTTAGCCGTGCCGGCCGTGTGTCATATTTTTTTTACTACTTCGCTGCTCGCATCATCCGTAGCGCCATTTTCCCAGTTTCTTGCGTGGAGCACCTCCTGGATGGCATGTAAAATGGTGACTCAACTCAATGAGGAGGATCGGTGAAAGACGTTTAGAGCGGCTGTATTATAATAATAATTTTTAAAAATCTATGGCGAGAGCGTATCCATAATCCATTGTAAGGTAAAACATCGCAATAGTTTGATATCGATATTTCGTCACATCCCCCAGTGTGAACACCTGCCTTTCCCACTCAGCAGAGAGTCTGTTGGGTGTGGATATAAACATGATGCATGTGTGTTTATGTGTAGCTGGCTCTGTACGTGCTGAGCTTCCTGGCTCCCAGAGACCTGCTGCAAGCTGCCCAGACCTGCAGGTACTGGAGGATCCTGGCTGAGGACAACTTGCTATGGAGGGAGAAGTGTCATGAGGAAGGTACACCAGCACTCTGTGCCCATGCTAATGAGGCTACCGAGTTTCAGCGTCACACCATAAACACACTGTCTCTCCGCCAACTTTGTTTCCCCTATGCAGGTATATCAGAGCGCTCGTCTCCTCGCCGCAGGAAGTGCGCGATGCCCGGTGGAGCGGTCAGCGCATGGAAGTCGACTTATATCCGACAACACCGCATTGAGAACAACTGGAGGAAGGGGGATACGAGGGAGGCGAAGGTACTTTGGTATACAGTAGATTCCCGCAATTTATGCCCCCCCCCCACCGGACCCCACCTATTACCCCCCCCCCCCCCCAAAAAAAAAAAAAATAAAAAATAAAAATAAAAAATAAAAAACACCCACCCCCGCAAATGGTGAATACCGGCATACCGGCAAATAATGGCCACACCCATAAAAGCCCTAAAAATGCCTGATTTTCATGCTTTATCCACCTAATATGCCTCTCATTACACATTTTAAATTCAGTTTTACACATTATACTGTAATTGTTTAAAGTATTACACTGATACGATGTGCAGTTATATATCAAGTCTTGTCAAAGCATTTCCTGACTTGAGACGTCGCTGAATTCAGGTATGTGAATTCATAGCTGCAGCACTATTTTTTCCTCCCCTGCAGATAGGGCCATCAAGCCACTTTCTATTTACATCCATCCATCCATTTTCTATACCACTTGTTCTTCTTGCTGGAGCCTAGCCCAGCTGGCTTCTGGCGAAAGGCGGGGCACACCGTGGACTGAATATGTAAAAAAATGATTATTTATAATTTAAAGGAAGCAAATGTCAAACCGTGAATAGAGGAAGATCTACCGTCCACACTCACAGAGACTCCGCCGCTATTTGACCTGCAAACTGAGCGTGTGTACGTCTGCCAGCAGGTGTTGAAAGGTCACGATGACCACGTGATCACCTGTCTACAGTTCAACGACGACCTCATTGTCAGCGGCTCTGATGACAACACGCTCAAAGTGTGGTCAGCTGTCAGCGGCAAGGTAAGATATGCACGTCTTTTCGCCAGACTGACTGTGAAAACACGAGCGGCTGAGTTTCGGTTGAACATTCTTGCAGCAGACACGCCTGCTCCTCCTCAGCCTCAACACGCCTGCAGCCTCGAGGCACACACAATTAAATACACAAGCATGCACTTTCTCTGCATCAAGTGACAAGATTAGGTTTTCCTGCACCATGACAACACCTCAAGGTCATAAATTCATCTTCTTTTCCTTTATTTCCTGTCAGTGTTTGCGTACGTTGACGGGTCACACAGGCGGCGTGTGGTGTAGTCAGATGGCACTCACCACAGTCATCAGCGGCTCGACCGACCGGACGCTGCGGGTGTGGAACGCCGAGAGCGGGGAGTGCATCCACACGCTCTACGGACACACATCCACTGTGCGCTGCATGCATCTGCACGGCAACAGGTGAGGCTCTATTGCAGCACATCTCCATGGCAACAAGCATTTATAGTGCCCACTGTGGGTTGTGGTCATAATGGTTTGGAAGACATGCAAATATGTAAAAGTAAAAGTTTTACAATCCTTAGACCTGGGGTGTCAAACTCAAACTGTTTTCATTTAAGGCCCTGTCCACACGACACAGAAAAAAACGCATATTTTTCTATGCGTTTTTTCCCTCATCCAAATGCATACGCAGGTTTTTGTACTTAAAAACAGAGCTTTTGGAAAACTCCAGCCAGGGAGAAGATTTTCAAAACTGCGGCTTCAGTGTATTCGTGTGGATGGTAGAAACTGAGCTTTTAGCTTGTTGCTGACAGATGACGTAACAATTATGTGCCGTTATTTCCACATTAGATAAGTATAATTTAATGTGTGCAACAGCACACATCACATTGCTGCTTTCAAGCAGGTCGAAAGGACTTTTTGTGTGTATAAGAGTAAACATACGCCTTTCACTTTACGTTGACCAACAAAGGCGCTATTGTGGGCTTCGGAGGAGGATGCTGCTGATACTTTTTTACTGTACTTGTGTTCACCTTTATGTTTCAACTTGAAAACTGCCTTGCCTTGGTTGGTTTCTTTTTTTTGTCAGTACTACCATTCATGTGTCACTGTAGTTATTTTCTGGTACATTCTGACGTGTAATAAACCCTCCCTATAAGTCAGAATGCAGTAAGTCAAATCCTCATGTACAAATTTGGCAAACAACAAAGTTAAATATAGTGAAATATTTATTAAAATAATTATCTACCTTCAAAGACAGGTGAGACCTCAAGACAGTTACAGTTTACATTGTACATAGTATAATTATATACCTGTATGTCCCATTACAAAAAAAAATAGTGTACACATCAAAAAGTGCTAACTGTGAACTCCTCCAGGGTGGTGTCGGGCTCCCGGGACACAATGCTGCGTGTGTGGGACGTGTCAACGGGCCGCTGCGAGCACGTGCTGACGGGCCATGTGGCAGCGGTGCGATGCGTCCAGTACGACGGGCGGCGTGTGGTCTCGGGGGGCTATGACTACATGGTGAAGGTGTGGGACCCCGAGACGGAGATGTGTCTGTACAATCTGCAGGGGCACACCAACAGAGTGTATTCACTGCAGTTCGATGGCGTCTTTGTGGTGAGCGGCTCTTTAGACACATCCATCCGAGTGTGGGATGCAACGACAGGTAAGATGTTCAACATTGTGGAGCAGGTTACGGTGAAGGCAGTGTTCGAAGTGGGCATGTCTCCCTCCAGGTGGGTGTGTCCACACACTAACAGGCCACCAGTCACTGACCAGTGGCATGGAGCTACGTGACCACATCCTGGTGTCCGGGAACGCCGACTCCACTGTGCGAGTGTGGGACATCCGGACAGGACAGTGTCTCCACACACTGCAAGGTGAGTCGTCAACACAGGCTCACAAAAATTTGACATGGTGTCAAAAGTTAAAAGCTCACAGTGCAGCATCGTGTTCCCGTCAGGGCCCAACAAGCACCAGTCAGCAGTGACGTGCTTGCAGTTCTGCAGAGGTCTGGTTCTGTCTAGCTCGGATGATGGGACGGTCAAACTGTGGGACCTCCGGACCGGCGCCTGGCTGCGGGACGTGGTGGCATTACAGAGTCGTAGATCAGGTATGTGCCCACTGTGTTACTCTGTGTACATTTAAAAGGAAGCGAGTCTGATGTGGAGGTGTACACAACAGGTGGCGTGGTGTGGCGCATCAAAGCTTCTGACACCCGGCTGGTCTGTGCCGCTGGCAGCAGGAACGGGACAGAGGGGACCAAACTGCTGGTGCTGGACTTTGACTTGGACGACCGACAGATAGACAGGAAGAGACAGACCGAGCCAGACAAGGACGACGGGAAAGAAGATTTTATTTTCTAAAAACTGACGTGCTGATTGACCAAAGTCTGGAGCGGCAGTGAATGTGAAGGTGGCTGTTTGATAAAGCTAAACATTGTCATGACAACAACTGAATGTTGCGAGGATGAATGTAGCAAGAGGAGGCGGGACTTATTGCTGCTAGCCAATGAGGCGCTCAACACGCATCCAAGGGCACCAACTCATCAGTGTTGCCACAGCAACAGACCTCTTTTTGCATCAGTGTTGTTCGGTGTATTTGGGCGAGTATGGAAGTGGGTATGGGTATGAAATCAGTGGACAAGATCATTGGGGGGGTCGTTTCCCTCTTTTGGTCTGTAGTCAATCAATTTATTTTTCCACATATCGTAAATTTTCCATCTAGTGCAAACTCTAATTGGCTTTTTGTCCAACTGATGCCTGTTTAAGCTAATCAATGGGAATTGTGATGATTTGGGACTTAATTACCACTGAATAATGAACACCACAAGGCCAGAGATCATCCACAAATGAAATAGTTTTAACAAGGCAATAGGATCGATAATTAAAAACAGTTCCCCCTGCCAGATATGAAGCTGATGGGATATGTTGCCAAGCAACACCTACAGCCAATGAGGGGATGTCTGGTGGTGTTCGCCCTCGCAACAAGTGTTATCAGCACATATTTTCATCTGTGGATGTTGGGTTGTGTGTGTGTGTGTGTGTGTGTGTGTGTATACAGTGTAAATAGCAAAAAAGGGTGTACATATTCTGATTTTTCTAAACTAACACTAATGGTGGAATGAGGAGCAAGATGGACGCAAGTGTCAATAAAGAGAACTTTTGTAAAATGCGGACTCATTGATGATGATAATGAAGAGTCACCCAGATTCTTCACTTCTATGCCTGGGAAGGAAGTAGCAGTTGCCATGGTAACTCCCTGCTATCATTCATTGCATGTTCTTTCTCTTGCACTGTTCATTAACAAGACTAACCCTGTGTATGTTTTACTTATTTCGCAGCACCTTCTGACAATAAGCCAGCATCTTCCTCTTACGACAGTTGGTTTTACCGTCATCACTGGTAAAGGTGAGGTTTGGATCCTAAAACGGACTAATCATGTGCACTTGAACCAGAATGATGTCCATGGAAAAGATGCTGCAGCTACAGCGTGATCACTTAATTGTAATGCAACGTGGCAGTTTGATGCTGTCCGATTTAAAATGCCTGATGGACGTTTTTTTTTTTTTATCCAAGGCACTCAAGCTAATTGAAAGAAACCCAACCAATCGATGTAATTCAACTAAGTGACTCATGCTGGCTGAGGCTCAGTCTGTTACCGTGGCTACTGGCCGTCGTTTTAAGCAACAGTGTAACTTAAGTCGCACACTCATTTAATTTGTGCTAAAGTATGAAAGCAAAAAGCTGGCACGGTAGGTATTTGGCTAGCTCTAGTGGTGCAAGCATGAACTGCAACAACTGGTCCTGTAGGGTTGTAGCATTTTACTTTTTTCGTCCCTGATGCCCCATGTTAAGTTGACAATTGTTTGATTTAACCTTCATTTTTACCAGGAACATTATTTAAGAAACCATTCTTATAAACGATGTCAGCCTGGTACGTTATTACTATCATGATGGTGTTATGGTATTTGTCTCACTCCGGTGGTACCACGGTGAACTGCAACGAACTTCAACCGCTCCTGTTTTTTCATTTGTATTTATCCTTTATTTTACCAGTGAAGTTATTCAAAAACCCATTCTCATACACAATAACCTGGTAATTCTGGTATGCTATAATATGATATATGGAAATGCTGTATTTCTCTCCCTCTAGTGGTGTATTAGTGAACTGCAAATACCGTTTAAATGCATGTTAATTCTGTTTTTTTTTAAATTAAACTTTATTTAACCAGATAAGTAACTAAAAACCAAATTCTCATTCATAATGAAAACTCAGTAATTATTATAATGGTATAATAGAATTTGTGGTGCAATGGTGAACTGCAACCATCCACCATAAATTCTTGTCTTTTATATACACCGTACTACCGTACTACATGTTTATTTCATATGTATTCTGAATGATGCTCAGTGTATGAAACAAGTTTAATACAATGTAAACTCTGACATCTGCAACGGGAGGAGGCACAGCAGTGGTTCAGGTGGCGTCACATGACCCCAACACTTGTCAGTCCAATATGGAAAAAAAAAAAAAACACTCGCAATGTTGACACAATACAATGGCGGTGCACACGGCTGGTGGTGCAGATCACCTGATGGTGCGGTACATCATGAAGTCCACCGTGGTGCATCGTGGGAACATGCCAATGGAGCTCTCCTCCACCGGTGTGTAGACTTTGATCTGCCGCATGTGCGTGTCTCTGCCATTCTGGTGGTTTGCCAACACTGCGATCTGGATCATAAAGGTGCTGATGGGCTCGTTTGTCTGCTGAAAGAGAGGTTGCTGTATGATTCACTGGTGAACCTGTGCCATTTCTACATGTCGCCTGCGAAGGGGATTACCTGGTTGAGGAGTGAGATGTGAATCCATCCGCTGGGCTCCACCATCTCCAGCTGCTGCATGGAAGAAGAGGATGGCAGAGACGTCAGGCACACTGGCACTTTTTGAAAGAATCTCATCTAAAGCTCTCACCCTGACTTCTTGAAGGTTGTGGAAGTTGTTGCCAACTCTGACGGAGATCTTACTAGGTGTGTAGCTCTCATCCGATTTGTAGTCAGCGTAAATACACAACATCTTCACCTTTGTCCTCCTCCTGGGTGCAGCAGCGAGGGAAGGTCAAGCACACAAAGACAAAGACACAGGACACACATAGTTCAGGCAATACCTAAACTGGATGTTCACCAAGTGAGGCTGGGACCCGTCCGACTGCCAGTATGTCTCCAGGTTGTCATCCCTCAGCTGGTCCACGCCAAAGCCTGCAAGAAAGAGGAAGAGTTTTTCAGCAGACAAACTCAATATCCTACGCTGCTGTTGTGGGACTCACTGGGCTTGCAGGAGGACAGCGACCACACCGCCTGTGACCCAATCTCCCTCACAGTACCGGTCCGCTCCAACTGCTTGGGATCGGCTCCGGGGGGCGTCTTGCTCGGCGTGGCCATCATCTAAACCAGGGCTTTTCCAAGTGTAGCAGCCAGGCTCCTCAGAGAATATAATACTCTGGGCCTCCCCTACTTCCAAAAAAGTGATTTGGGGCCGTTTTCTCTTTGACCATAGGAACTAACAACCTGCAGGTTACAAAAAGATGGTTCATTTTTAAGCTACTGCACCTCTTAATTACACCACTGTGCTCAGTTAAGTTTGATTCTCTCTCTATTTGTGGTTCATATACATATGTGTGATACACTCCTGATCAAAATGTTAAGACCAGTTGAAAAATTGTAGAATTTACAGTTTGCACTGATGGAACTGAGGTTCTAATTGAGGTTCTAAGTAGAGCATAGCTCAAAAAAACCCGATACCATTTTTCAAAAAAGGACTCAGTAATGAGTAGCTGCGCCATTCTTGTTAATCACCTCAAAAAATTGGTTTGGGCATGCTTGATGCCAGTGTTTCCAGGAGGCTAGTGGGAATGTGTAGGCTTCACGGAGGACATCCACTGTCTCCAACTGATGTCCAACGTCCCTTCCCACCCATCCCCAATTAATTCCTCTAGAAGTCCTTTGTCGGGCAGGCATTGTGAACTGCAGCGTTGTCCTGTTGGAAAACCCAGTCATTACCACACAGATGAGGGATGCCCCCTGCAACATCTCCACATAGCCAGCTGCCGTTTGACGCCCCTGCACAATCTGAAGCTCCATTGTTCCTTTGAAGGAAGAAGCACCCCAGATCATGATGGTGCCCCCTCCAATGGAAAAAATCTCAGGTGGGATTTCCTTGTCATTCCAGTAATGATGGGAAACCATCAGGACCGTCACGGTTACATTTTTTCTCCTCATCAGAGAATTTAACTTTCTTGCACCTCTCAATTTCCCATGTTTGGTGCTCTCATGTAAATTCCAAACAGGCAATTTTGTGGCGCTGAAGGAGACAAGGCTTTTGAAGACGTTTTTTTGTTCTCAAAACCCTTCCCTTGCAGATGCCGTCTGATGGTTATTAGACTGCACTCGGCACCAGGGGGCCGAGGATCGTCCCGTGGCTTGACATCCAATCAGATCCTCCGTCTCAGTGCCGGTGACATTTTTTCAAATGACCGTCTCACTGCATTCAACAGCAATGGCGTGATGCGAGAGGCCTTGCTTATGCAGCTCAACAATCCGACCGTGTTCAAAGAGAGAAAGCGTTCTGCCTTTGCCATGAAGAGATCATGACAGTGTGAATACATGCCAGAAAATTACGATTTTATCCATATTTTAGCCAAGATTTTTGCTTTTAAAGGCGGTGGTCTCTTGATCTGCCTATTTCACTTCAGTGGTTATTTGAAATTAATTTCTTACTCAAAACATTTTTGTCTCACTCACATTTCTTCTTTTGAATTTTAAAGCTCTACTTCAAACCTCATTAAGATCGAACAGTGCAAAATGTCATTTTTTGCTATTTGGCTTATAATTTTGATCAGGGTTGTATGCATGTTTGTTTTCTTAAATAAACGTTCTAGATTGAGTTTACGGTTGCTCTCTCGTTGGATGTTAGCAACTAGCTAAACGAGTCCCCGCTGCCAATTCCAGAAACAAAAAGAACACATCATTGTATGAAATATATTGAACTTACAGAGTATATTCGCGATAGGATGAAAACACCAATATTTGCTGGATGTAGCAGCTTGGAAAGACTTCTTGTCCTGACTGCTTGACGCGTGATTCTGACGTCACTCGCGGCTAGTCGCGCCTTTTCTACGCAGGCCCGCCATCTTTCCGGCCGGCTTCCAGCAGTGGAACACGTTGCTTGTGGGAAGTTTTGCTGTGGATTATTTTTGTGTGATCACTGCTATTCTTCTTCTATAAACTATTTCGGATAACTGGGGCCGAAGCGGGGTGAGTAGACGTCTTTGACAATTGGACATGTCCGCTTTTGGGTGAGAACCGCCACGGAAGCGACTTAATTTGGCGGCGAGCAGCTGCGTAGGCCGCCCGTCCCTAATATAACACCATGCTAAAGCTAAGCTAGCTGTTATCAATAGCACTAACTAAGTCGGACGTGTTGTTGTCGTGTCCATTTAAACCACATGGTTGAGTACACAAGCAGTTTGTGCAAGTTTAGCTGTTTTGTTGCGGTTATTGTTGTTGTAAGTATGATGAAGATGTATGCGGTGCGTTGGGAGTACCGCCCTGAACTAAGTATGTTTTCCATCAAATATAACACTTTCTGCACTAACAAAGTTAAGCATTTACTATGTTTAAATATATGTCAGGTAAACGTTGGGGGTTTCCAGTGATGGCATAAAACGTAGCTGGGGACAGGAAAAAAAATGACAGCTGCCGTTTCGCCCATCTGCAGTGTTACGATAAACTCATTTCGTCACACCTTAGTGTTGATTTTATTGTGTTGTGTTCATGTCGATGGCATGACAGGTACAAAACAACGCACATATCAGCAAGAATTTGGAGGCCTCAATTGTTTGAGCTAGCTTAGGCGAGGCATTCACAAAAGGCCAAAATGTTGAATGGAGTCTGACGTGATTAGCATGACTGGTGGTTAGCTAACAGAAACGTCATTAATAATTTAATTGACTGGCTTGTGCTTGTATCATATTTGTTTATATTTGTGAGTGTACAGACGTGTTTCATAGCAATCCCTTCTATAAGAGCATCAGACAGTAATAGTGCAATCGAATAGCCCAAAAGTCAGTAGTGTGACGTCATACAATAATGACTGTGCCCAGGGAGACTCACTATTAATAATACGGTATAGTACAATTTAAACCAGCAAGACACGGAGTGTGCAAACTAACCATTTTGAACCGTCTAAAAGGAATCCAATTTTCTCTCAGCTTTGTGGGTCCCAGTGTCCATCGTAGCAGTGGCCCGTCATGGCAGACAAAAATACCAGGATTGCCATCGTCAACCACGACAAATGCAAACCTAAGAAATGTCGACAGGAGTGCAAGAAGAGCTGCCCGGTCGTCCGCATGGGTGAGTGAGGGAAGCTGGTGTGGCTGCAGTTGCAGACACTAACAGTTGCTGATGTCGACAGGGAAGCTGTGCATCGAAGTGACCCCCCAGAGTAAGATCGCATGGATCTCGGAGTCCCTCTGTATCGGTTGCGGAATTTGCATTAAGGTACTAACCTCTACAGCCGGAACGGCACGGTGGTAAAGCCACGAGGGTACGCGTCTTGCTTCATGCAACATCATTGTGTCATTGCAGAAATGTCCTTTTGGAGCGCTGTCCATAGTTAACCTGCCCAGCAACCTGGAGAAGGAAACCACACACAGATACTGCGCCAATTCATTCAAACTGCATCGGTAGTACGATTCTTCCTCAAAACTTTGTCAGGCAACGAATTGCGTCATGCTTTGACAATCATGTGCATGCAGACTGCCCATTCCAAGACCAGGGGAGGTTCTGGGGCTGGTTGGGACCAATGGTATTGGCAAGTCTACAGCGCTGAAGATTCTGGCTGGAAAACAGAAACCTAACCTGGGAAAGTTTGATGTGAGTTGTCATGCACTCACTTACACACCTGCGCACAAAAGAGGCACAAGTGATCCCGCTGTGCCTTTACATACCAGAACCCTCCAGACTGGCAAGAGATCTTGACCTACTTTCGAGGTTCAGAGCTGCAGAACTACTTCACCAAAATCCTGGAGGACGACCTGCGGGCTATTGTCAAGCCGCAGTACGTGGACCAGATTCCAAAGACTGTCAAGGTAAGCGTTGTCGCCGCCCGGGTGCCTTTTGGTATTTTTCACTGTTTCCTTTGTGGCTGTCACAGATAGTTTGTGCCCGCAGGGGTCGGTAGGCGCCATCCTGAGCAGAAAAGACGACACAGACACGCAGGACCTGGTTTGCGAACAGCTCGGTATGTGCCCAAAACTAAACCACCCTGTTAGTAACAGCTGGAGGAAGTGTTTTAATTAGTCGTCTTGTTGCTGGGCAGATCTGACTCACCTGCGTGAGAGGAACGTGGAGGACTTGTCTGGAGGGGAGCTGCAGAGGTTTGCCTGTGCCGTAGTCTGCATTCAGAAAGCTGACATGTAAGGAAGCTCCACCCATGAAGCCGCCACGGTCCCTTAACCTCGATTGGCCCCTCACAAACTGACGTGTTTTTATTTCTCTGCTGCAGTTTCATGTTTGACGAGCCGTCCAGCTACTTAGATGTGAAACAGAGGCTGAAAGCCGCTATCACCATCCGCTCGCTCATCACGCCCGACAGGTGAGTTAGTATGTGCCTTAAACTACATTCTTGCAAGTGTGTGTTAAGGTCTTCACTTTGTGTGTGTGTATGTGTTAAGGTATGTCATTGTGGTGGAACACGACTTGAGCGTATTGGATTACTTGTCTGACTTCATCTGCTGCCTATACGGAGTCCCGAGCGCCTATGGAGTTGTCACCATGCCCTTCAGCGTGCGAGAAGGTAACATGCAGACTTGGCATGCACGCCAATCAATCAGCGTCAATTTCCTTAACTTCCATATGAAACCGATCTTATCTACCTCCGCAGAGGTCTGAAAGTCGGCCACTGTCTCCTTTTGCGCTGCCAGACTGACAGCCGGGAATGGAGCTAAAGCTAGCTGGTGCAAGGAGACAGGCAGAGGCCCACTGTTAGCGCTTATGAGCAGTGAAAAGAGCAAAGCTACTGCAAGTAAAAGTATGGCATTGAACGACCAGCGATCTGAATGATTTTCACATATAAGAACAGAGCACACACATCCCCCCCCCCCCCCCCCCCTTTTTTTTTTTTTTTATTTATTTTTTTAATAAGTGGTGGGTCCTTCTTGACGTCATGAAAAGCCCCGATTTTAAAAAGGAACGTTCACGCGCTTCTTCTCTCAACAATGTAGCAAACAAGTGAGGGAGATGAGAGATTTTTCTCACGTTTGATGCTTATAAACAAGCTCTACGGACACATTACTGTTAGAACTTCAATAAAAAGTCACTTTTGCAGAATATCGGATCTTTGCTTTAATGGTGTGCTGTGCCGTTTATCCCTCAGGCATCAACATCTTCCTGGACGGTTACGTTCCCACGGAGAACCTGCGCTTCCGCGAGACGTCGCTGGTGTTCAAAGTGGCTGAGACGGCCAACGAGGAGGAAGTGAAGCGACTGCGTCACTACCAGGTGAGTGCGGCCTGTCTTCTTCATCCGTCCTCGTCCTGGTGTGCTAACAATAAGTGTGATGTGTGGTCAGTATCCAGAGATGGCAAAGACCATGGGCGAGTTTACGCTGGAGATCAAGGCAGGAGAGTTCACGGACTCTGAGATCATGGTCATGTTGGGAGAGAACGGTACACAACAGCAATGGCACTGTGTGGCCTGCACTGTTGCCTTGGTTTGTGTTCATGTGTGTGTTTGTGTGTGTGTGCAGGCACAGGGAAGACTACTTTCATTAGGATGTTGGCTGGAGGACTCAAACCAGACGGAGGAGGTGAGAGTGTTCTGTGTGTTCTGTGATGGACCCAAATGTGAGTGTCAATGTGGATTCTAACGTGTTTGAAAGGTGACGTGCCTATCCTCAACGTCAGCTACAAGCCTCAGACCATCAGTCCAAAGTTCAAGGTCGGTCCACGGTCTTTCTGTCCTTCCTGATTCTAGCAGGTGATGTAATTCACGGTGAGTGCCAGTATGGCTAATGAGTATGTTTTATGTTGTCTGCAGGGCAGCGTGCGTGCTCTTCTGCACGAGAAGATACGTGACGCCTACACGCACCCACAGTTCATCACGGACGTCATGAAGCCCATGCAGATTGAGAGCATTATCGACCAGGATGTAAATCACACACACACAAATAAAATAATATAATAAATAGCTGATGATGCCCAACCTGTTGACACAGTATAGGAAACGTATGGAAAAAATGATGTTCTCCGTTGGCCTTGATGAATGGCTGTTGTCATGTGCAGGTTCAGAACCTGTCTGGTGGTGAGCTGCAAAGAGTGGCGCTCACGTTGTGCTTGGGCAAACCAGCTGACGTCTACCTGATTGACGAGCCCTCCGCTTACCTTGACTCAGAGCAGAGATTAATGGCTGCCCGGGTCATCAAGAGGTCAGTGTCTATGCTCGGTTGTCTTGACTTCTTGTGCTTTGTTTGATTGCTTTGTGTGTGCGTGTTGCAGGTACATCCTCCACGCCAAGAAAACGGCCTTTGTGGTGGAGCATGACTTCATAATGGCCACCTACCTGGCGGATCGTGTCATCGTCTTTGACGGGATACCCTCCAAGAAGACGGCAGCCAACACGTAAGCGTTGCGGAGGTGCCGCCTCGTGAGCATGCCCCCGTGGCGGTGGCTGCTCTTGTGACTTCTGTGTGTCTGTTGCAGTCCGCAGGGCCTTCTCGCCGGTATGAACCGCTTCCTGTCGCTGCTGGAGATCACGTTTCGAAGAGATCCCAACAACTTCCGGCCGCGCATCAATAAACTCAATTCCATCAAGGTATGTCATCGTGATGACATTTATGCACACCTAAGGTAACAAATAGAAGATATGTTCATAAAATAGCCACCAGGGGGCGACATGGCTCAGGTGGTAGAGTGGTCATCTCCCAACCTGAAGGTTGTGGGTTTGATCCTCGGTCCTCCCGTGATGTGTCGAAGTGTCCTTGGGCAAGACACTGAACCCCCAGTTGCTCCTGATGCTGCGTCATCAGTAGGTAAATGTGCTAACAGTGTCAAAGCGCTTTGAGTACCTTGGAGGTGGAAAAGCGCTATACAAGTGAAAGGCCATTTAACACCACGTGACCTTGGTAAAAAAATTATTTATTTTTGAACATGCTTTAGTTGTTCACTGCCTTAACTGTTAATTTGTGAAATGTGTGGCTTTCAGTTCTGTATTGTTGTACCACTGTTGCTAGCTAAGTACTTGGTTAAATATAGAATTAAGTGCTGCTTTGTATGCTCCAGGATACGGAACAGAAGAAGAGCGGGAACTATTTCTTCCTGGATGACTAAGGACATCTTCATGTCTGACCAAGCGTGACTTCCTGTGAGTGTTGCAAACAGAAGCAGCAGAAGGTGATCAGAAGATTGGATAGAGAGCTAACAAAAACCTATACAATCACGTGTCATGTGTCAGGGCTACGTTCACCATCCAGCGCTGTTGTGAAATGTGCACAGTTGATACTCTGTCACTGTGGCATGTCAAGTTGTGTATCCAAGTTATGGTGCCCAAACATCACCAACAACAAAGTAAAGAAATGTTGCCAAACAAAAAGCTGTGTGTGAGTGCACTTCGTTTTAATTATATCTTAGAGAAGGATAACAATTATGTAATTGTAAATATATAAGCACACATTCTTACAAAATAAAAAAAATACAGAAAGGAAAAATATAATAAGCTACTTATTGCTGTAGAGATCTAAACAATGAACATTAAAATGCCAGCATGCCCAAGCCAGGAACACATGTCTTGGTCCAGGGGAAAGGTCCAAAGAGACGGAAAACATGAATGCAAAGAAGATTAACAAGATAGAAATTCAATACTGGAGACCTCTACAATACTAGCTCCATAAAATGGCTTCAGGCACTTCTGGCACTGTGTGGAAATCTAACTAAAAGTCTGCGTACGCCAGAAACCCAAAATGTGCGTACGCACAAAAATATTCAGACCTAAAAAAAAAAGTGGCGTACGCACACATCCACGCAATTTGTGCTTCACCTGCTGTCTAAGTGTGAGTACCCAACTCCACCCCAAGTCACGCCTTCTCCAAGCCTTCAATTCGCCATAAATGGTCAACGCAAAGTGGCGTGAATGGCATGAATACGGCGTCCGTATTCAATGACTCTTTATTGTATTTCGCTTAGTTCTTCTGAATCATGGCTGCTGAAAAGCCGAAGACGATTAAGAGGAACTTCATCAAAACCGGGGTGGAAATCCTTCTTGGAGATCTGGAGGCCCGTGAAAATATAACATTTGGATGACACAGCAGTGGCATCACGCACAAGAAGAAGATGAGCGAGTGCAAGTAGCGTCCACTGTCAACAGCGTCAGTGGAACGGAGGGGCACCGTGGCAAATTCGTTTTTTTAAATGGTCGGATATCAAGGCACACATTTTTATTCCTAGTGAGCATGTTTGTACATTTTTCCTAATTTATACCACATAGATGAACATAAGCTTCGCAAAATCTGCTTAATTTAAAGGATACAAAGACTCAAAACGTGGCCAGGGCAGAGGAGACCCAAATAGATGATCAAGACGTGCATTCCACTGTATGGAAGCAATTATAGCACCGTGCATTATGTCATAATCATAAGTTGCACCAACAAAAAACACAAAATGCCATGGCTGAAACAAGGCAGACAGATGGAGAGAACAAGTGTCTACATGAATGAACATCTGACAAAACGACACAGACACGTGAAGCACCAACTGCAAAATCTGTAAGTTAAAAGAGGGGACTGGAAGAAGCCAAAGTACTTGTTCAAGGAACTGGACAATAGAGCTGCTAACTCTAAATTCTGCGAGAGACCAGAAATTGCTCTCGTCGCCCGACATCCTTAAGTTAAAAATCACCTGGATTGTGTACAATAACTCTCGCATTTGTACGATAATGTCTCCCAATGTACAATCAATAAATCCAAAAGTCCCATAATGTACAATAATTTGACGCCTTCAATACATGGCTGCCGGCAAACACAAACAGGATCCTGCACTGCGCCTGATGTTGTGCCAGGTGGGGGTGCTGTTCTGCCCCTGGCAGCTTTTTTTTCCAATAGTGCTGTGGTAATGGTTTACTGTAGCAGATGGTCAAATCGCGTTAATAATTTTCCTCAATATATGATAATTTGGCATTTCCCATCTGGCAACACTGTACCGCATCAATCTCTACCTGGCACCATCAACAGGTGTGCCAACATCAGGCTGAGCAATTATCTGCAGCCCGTGTAATGTATTTAATGTAAGAGTGGCGTCATTATTCTTGCTTATGGGACAATAAAATACTGAGAAATAGCATACACAGACGCGCTGCAGTACTCCATCTTTCCGTGAAGGGGCGGGGTCGTAAGTCAGCTGGAAGGTGCTTGTCTTTCCATAGAGAGGAAAAGCCAGCGCTGCAAAAATAATAAACACCGCAGATGAATACATTCCGTACAGGATCGGATTTAAAGTATTCAGGATGAACAGATTAGGAATTTTCATAATGGGGAAGTCACCCAAAGACAAAACATACAGAGTAAATATTTAAAAAAAATAGCATTATTGTTTTTACCAAAAACCTGAGAAAATCAAATTTATTGTTTTTGGTGCCTGTTTCCCCAGTATATTAGTGCGTGTGTGCATGTATAAACGAGAGGAATTAACCTAAATTTCTTAGTAGAAAGCCGCTTTCTGAAAGTAAGTACATTTACCTGTATTCATTTAGAGCACAGCCTTGACACATCCAATATGGCGGCGACATTGACGTACGGCTCAGCGCTTGATGCGGCGTCTATGTATATGGGTGCGGGTGCGGGTGCGAGTGCGACAATTTATTCAGAAATTGCTGTCTCTTGCTCAGGAATGTCCAAGCTTTGTCCAGTCAAAGCCACAAACTGAAAAATTAAAGAAGGGTTTCAACGGTTTGATATTTTGTAAGATAGGCCTACTTTTTTTCTCATATTTTGACTTTATTCTCGTAAAGTTACACCTTTGTTTTCATTTCTGCTGTTATTTTGTTGCAATTTTCCAACTATTTCATCTTATTTGTTGTAAATTTCCTTCTCGCAATTACGACTTTCTTGCCATAATATTTTGTCTTTATTCTGGTAACATTATAACTTTTTCCGCAACCTAATATTAAAAAATATTTCAACTTTATTCTACTAAAATGACATTATTTTTCCTCATAGTATTACATTATTCTCATAAAATTAAGATTGTTCTCGTTAGATTACAACTTTTTTTTCTTAATATTTTCACTTTATTCTTGTAACATTTTTAGAATGTGCTGTGGGCCAATTAAAAAAACAGCCGTTGGGCCACAGATGGCCACGCTGCTCTAGTTACAGTATAGTACAGTATCGTTAGGTAATGTACACTAGTACAAGTCAGATGTTTTTGCCAGTGGTTTTAATTACGGGGTCCAGTTGAGAAC
Organism: Dunckerocampus dactyliophorus; assembly: GCF_027744805.1. NCBI lineage: Eukaryota > Metazoa > Chordata > Actinopteri > Syngnathiformes > Syngnathidae > Dunckerocampus > Dunckerocampus dactyliophorus. Next base: position 15,736,938 of record NC_072833.1, on the reverse strand, counting down.
ATACTTTGCACATCTGTCAGATGGACCAAGCAAGAAGAGTGTGTTGAGCGGTAACGCCTTCAGGCTTAAAGAGTATTAATGAGTCATAATGTGTCAAATGTTGAGAAGAGGAAGGCCAATATAGCAAAGCCTTGTCTAAATATTATGCTGCCTGTATCCCCTCATTGGGCCGAACAAGGAGGTCTGTGTTTCCTCCATCCCGCGACTATTTCAAATAAACACCACATACATTTGTCTCGGCGAGACCCACCTCGTCTGCCCAAACAAACGTCGGTGCGTGGACTCCAGTTGGCCTCTGTGACGCATGTGTGCTCGCTTGTCGTGGCATCTTGTTACGGTTATAACACATGAGACCCTGTCCAAAACAACATGTCCACAAAGTGAAGTCATTTTGGGACCAAGGGGATTTTTACACTTTTTGGTATTGTTCCGATTGTTCCTGATGCCAAAGATAATATTAAGCCACCACGGTCAAGCCTGGCCAGTGATTATTATGGTTCCCATTAAAGAAAACCATATTTGTGTTTAAAGCATGAAAGCATTAGTTCCACTTTAACATAACAATAAAAAAATATATACGCCCTGTTATATAAATGTATTGCATGTATGATTCCAATCATTCAAAACATTTTCATGAGTAAAAATGGCAGAATTTGCAAATTTCTTATCAAATACAGGAAAGAAACCTAAGATGAGGCATGCATCTCTTCTCAGCTGAGTGCGCAAGCCCTGCCTACCGGCTGAGTGCACTCATGCGTGCACTGAGTTGGATCTGACAGTTTCTGTTTGTCAGCATGTCGCCAATTATATGTTGCGGAAACACTGATTACAGTATATACACCATGACTTCCTACAGTCTGTGTAATGTCTTTAATGTAAATGTCATATAATAATTCTTACTAATGGGACAATAAAATACGCAGAAATGTCAGACGTGGAGGCGCTTACACTACTTGCTTCATCCTGAAGGAGTGCCTGAGCTGGAAGGTGCTTTTCACTGTCGTCCTTCCATAGACAGGAAAAGTACAGGATGTTAATTAACATTACAAAAAGTGACGGAAAAGTGAACATTTGTAACAGTGTTAATTAAGCCTTTACTTGATGACACGTTTTGGCCTTACGTCATTATTCTCAATATAACCAAACTCCATATAACTGTCCTCCTATTTTTCCAAGCTGAGACACTTTTGCCTTTCCATCTCTTGATGAGTTGAGGACTTAAAATATTTGTCCATTGTGCTATTTTAATCAGTAGGCGTCGCACAGATTCACTAACCCTAATGTAAGTAACAGTTATTGGTTCACAATGTTTGTTCCTATTGATACTTTTTAACAATACACCCTAACTTCATTCATTTACTACAAAAAAAAAATGTGGACCCCTAATCACGATTCCCTGTGGGTTCTCAACCCCAGTTGAGAATCCCTGCTGAAAGACACTAGGTACATTCAAATAAGCAAACAAAATCTTGCAGCTCCTCCTGACAAGTGATTCATGATAATCTCCACATTTCACAACAGTTATAAAACAGAATGAAACAAAATAAGCCACTATGTTAGCAAAGTCATCAGCCATCATGCAGTGTTTGTATTATGAGGTTATGGTACATGAAATGCATGTGAGCAGTGTGAGTGCAGGCCAGCAGGGGACAGGAGTCAGTCCCTTGTCAAAACATGAGGTCATTCATCTTTGACAGAATGAGGACATGTTTTGGCTCCTTTAAGCGCTACATGCTAAATCTACTGCTTAGTATAGTATATACATCTAAGACAGGGATGTCCAAACTTGTTACTATTTACCTTTTTATTTATTAAACACACACATTTAATTTCAAGTTTTACAAAAGGTGCCTATGTACTTTAGACAACTTTTTCCTGCTTTTGAAATCTCTTAACAGTTATCTTTCAGCTAAAGTTGCCAGTTGCATTGCCATGTGTACTTAACCACCCCCCAAAAAACGATTTTAAATGTTAACGTTTATCATCTACTAACAAGTGTGAATGAGAAAATTCTATTCCCTGTTCCATATAAAATCCTCCTGGCAGATTACTATTACCAAACAAGTGAATCACCTCAACGCTTTTACTGTAATTGATGAGAAAATTAAGCAACATTTGATATAGTTTACCGCTTTTAATACTCACATCTTCGATCACGATAGATTACGCATTTTGATGTAGATTTATGCATGTGAATTGAGGCTAAAATATGTACTTTAAATCAAAATTAATCGTTTTTATGAGATGTTGATTGGCCCTTGAAAATTTTGGGGCCCGTTTGCCTAATGGTAAGTCCGCCCCTGCTTTGGACACCCCTTCATTACACCTTTTGGCTCTTTTTTTCAACTGTTTTGTTAGTTTTCTTATTAAACTGTACAGTGCAACCTGCCCTGTTTTCGTATGATTCATTTTTTGACCAAAATTATTGCCAAAAATATGTGTTTGTGCACACTTTCTCGATTATCGTATGGCCAAACAGTGCACACAGCTAGCACACATTGGTGACTCAGTCTTTGGGAAGAATGGATAGTAGTTTTTTTTAAAGTTGGGACACTATACTGTAGACAGATTTCAGCCAGGGAATCTTTTAATCATCTTTATTATGTGTGTGTGTGTGTGTGTGTGGTTTATGTGCGCACACAGAACAATGAACAACCACTTTGTCCACTGTGCCGTGTGCTGATGAGGCATTGAAGTGCACAGTGTACTTTCTCAGTGTTGTTGTTGTGTTTTTTTTTTTTAAGGTGAGGAACACGACTGAATTCAAGAAAGGAGGAGGAAGGTAAAGCATTGTAATGTAAACGTAGGAACCTTTAACACAGTAAAACTACGGTATAATTATTCTCGATAAAATGTGGGGTTTTTTTGTTCATATTTCTGGGTGTTAGATTTAAATTACTTCTGATAGAAAAAAGTGCTTTGGTTTTCAATGTTTCTGCTTTCATCTGACCTTTTGGAGCAAATTAATATCAAAAACTGAGGCCACACTGTATTTGTACACTATGCGACACATAGCTGTGGGTCGCAAATGGCCCCCCGCTACTCTTTGGACACCCCTTTCCGAGGAAGAATCTTTCCTTCATTGTTTGTAGACACATCCTATTTCTAATGAGTGTTGCAGGAGTATGATACATATGTGAAAAACAGCCAGTGAGACTTTAAAATGGAATGTTATACACATGCAAGTCGCTCCGCCTTTTTCCACAGACCTCCTCCTCCTTCTCCTCCTCTCTGCAGTGAAGCTCCCGAGCCATCGGAGAGAATGTTCCCACCGCCTTCACAGGCAAAGGCAACACCAAGACGGCAAAGATCATTCCCTGTGCTGTGGATAGTGGAAACAGATGCTACAGAGGCGAGAAGAGGATGCATTTTGCAGTAATTATCGTGTGACAGTTATGATCACCACCGGAGGGAGCTATCAGCAGAAAAACTCACTTAGTGTTTCTTTAATTTGAGCCTTAGGTCTTCAGTGAAGAAAATGCGGCTTGTCCTGTGTGCAGCCTTGCTGCTTTACCTTAAAGGGTCCGAGGGTGCAGAGCCCAGGTCAAAGTGTCCCACGAGGTGTGATGTGAGTACCTGCCCAAGCCCCAGCTGCCCCAGCGGCTATGTGCCCGACCGCTGCAACTGCTGCCTGGTGTGCGCCTTGGGGGAGGGCGAGCCGTGCGGCCACAAGGATGACCTGCCCTGCGGGGACGGGCTGGAGTGCAGACACCCGGCCAGCAAGCTTCTGCTCAAGGGCTTCTGCCAGTGCAAACTGAGTCAGGAAGTGTGCGGCAGCGACGGCAAGACATACGGGAACGTGTGCCAGCTGAAGGCCACCAGCAGGAGGGCGCTGCAGCAGGGGTTGCCTGGAATCACCCAAGTCCAAAGAGGAGCCTGTCAGACCAGCATAGGTATGATTTATGCACATTTATGCCTCATGATGACCTGCTTTTCACATTGCTCTTCTCTATTGTTGAATTAGGGTTCATGCAATTTCTGGTTTATTTTGAAGGCTTTTTTTCCTCAGCTGTTTCCACATTCCTCCATTCTTGTGGTGTTAATGTGGCAGAAATGTAGGCGTTGACTCATAACCACCTCAAGAAAACAAAACATTGGTGAGAGCCAAATACATTAGGTTTCACAGTGCCAATAAACAACCCCTTAAAGTGAATTTGGACCACTTTACTACATGGAAAAACTGTGAAAATGTTGTAGTGTAAAACATGATTGTAGGTCAGCATGTGTGTGAGTATGATGTCATCTCATTAGAAACTGGCCTTAAACAAATGCAGGTCGCAGATGTTTAATACAGAACATGTGGAAACAGTGGTTAGCAGGTTGGCCTCACAGTCAGGAAATCGAGGGTTGGAATCTCTGCGTGAGAATCACTGTGTGGAGTTTGCATGTTCTCCCTGTGCGTGTGTGGTTTTGTCTGGTTACGCCGGCTTCCTCTCACATTCCATAAACATGCAAGTTAGGCTAACTGGAGACTCAAAAATGTCCATAGGTGTGAATGTGAGTGTGAATGGTTGTTTGTCTATATTTCCCTACCATTGGACGGCGACCAGTCTACAGCACACTAATGACGACAAAAATAGAAATCATAAGAAATGGCTGGATGGAAGGAAAAAGTCATGGAGTCGCAAAGATCAAGAAAATAGTCTCTACCTATTTGCGGTTCGGCATTCACTCCACTGCATATTCGCAGATTTCTTTTCTCTGCTTTAAATTGTAAATAATGTGTTTTTTTTATTAACTTAAATAGAAAGTGGTTTGATGGCGCTATCTGCAGGGGAATCCAGCAGAGGCTGTTGTCTCACAAGTCAATTCACTCAACATTTTCCTGCAGGAAGATGCTTTGATGAGACGTGATGTGTAACTGCATGTTTTGCCAGTACAATACTGAATACCGTATGCCTGTCATTGTTTCTTAATCTGAATTTAAAATGTGTTTAATAACTGTAAAGGCATATTGTAGGGTTTAGACCAGTGTTTCGCCTTGCGGGGATAATGTAGTGCTATTTATTTGTGTTGTGATGTTGTGAAGAAAACAAACACAAGCTCGTGAAAGCTTAACATGAAGGAAGGACGACGACCAACATGACTCTTGCAGCCTTAACATTACAAGTGTTGTCAGTTCCATCTTGCCTGTCTGACTGCACTGAACAAAAGTCTCAGAAAAGTATCTTAGAACATCAAATTAAAAGCACAAAATGAATACAGACTCACCATTGGAATAAGGCTGGAGTTTGTTTTCTAGTGAGAAGATTATCACATCCTTTTTTTCGTATCCAGTGTGCTAGCATGAATTACCTTGACACCAAATAGCACAAACATGAGTACTCAGCATAGACATAATAACGTCATCAAACCTCATCTTTAAGCATTCACACACAGCATCAGCATTTGAGAATAACGATGAGGTAAAAAAAAAAAATAACAGGAAAAATATAAGGCGTCATCTGTACTTCTGTGAAGAAAGTGTCGGACGTTTCGCTCCTCATCCGAAGAGCTTCGTCAGCGAACTAATAAGTGCTGGTAGCTTAGGCCTTAAATACCGTAACAGTGGGCGGAATTGGTGTGCCAACACCCTCCTCCTATTGGTTCGTTACACTAAGCCTGGGCGGAGTAGTGGTATAATCCTATCCTGTTATTAACACCTCCGATAAAAGGGGAAGTGTCGCTCCCTGAATAGGGTATGAACGACTCTGATCCTGGCTCGTTAGCATCTATTGTTCTGGCTCGGCCCTGGCTTCACCTCATTTGCAAGACTAAGAGCTGTGGGTTTTGGTCTCAGTAACCTGCTGAACACAGGGTCCAAATTAAACCTCAAACCACCATTCCGATTCAATGATGGGTTCTGTTGTTTGACAAAAATGGCTTCCTTTACTCCTCTTTCAAACCATCTGTTTTCTTTGGCCAAAATCTTTACCTCGCTGTCCTGAAAAGAGTGATTGGTAGCTTTCAGGTGTAGATGTACTGCTGATTGAGGACCACTAGAATTGTCCCTGCGATGTTGATAAAGCCTTTTTTGGAGCATTTGCTTAGTTTCCCCAATGTAGTGCTCTTTGCATTCCTCATCTTTACAGTGGATGGAATAGACCACATTGCTTTGTTTCTGGTTTGGAGTCTTGTCTTTAGGATGCACTAATTTTTGTCTCAAGGTATTTACTGGTTTGAAATAGGTAGGAATTTTGTGTTGCCATAAGATCCTCTGGAGTTTTTCGGAGACCCCCGCTACATAAGGGACTACCACTCCTCTCCTTTTTACTTCTGTGGGCTTTATAGCTTTATAGCTACCTATTTTATAGCTACCTATTTCAAACCAGTAAATACCTTGAGACAAAAATTAGTGCATCCTAAAGACAAGACTCCAAACCAGAAACAAAGCAATGTGGTCTATTCCATCCACTGTAAAGATGAGGAATGCAAAGAGCACTACATTGGGGAAACTAAGCAAATGCTCCAAAAAAGGCTTTATCAACATCGCAGGGACAATTCTAGTGGTCCTCAATCAGCAGTACATCTACACCTGAAAGCTACCAATCACTCTTTTCAGGACAGCGAGGTAAAGATTTTGGCCAAAGAAAACAGATGGTTTGAAAGAGGAGTAAAGGAAGCCATTTTTGTCAAACAACAGAACCCATCATTGAATCGGAATGGTGGTTTGAGGTTTAATTTGGACCCTGTGTTCAGCAGGTTACTGAGACCAAAACCCACAGCTCTTAGTCTTGCAAATGAGGTGAAGCCAGGGCCGAGCCAGAACAATAGATGCTAACGAGCCAGGATCAGAGTCGTTCATACCCTATTCAGGGAGCGACACTTCCCCTTTTATCGGAGGTGTTAATAACAGGATAGGATTATACCACTACTCCGCCCAGGCTTAGTGTAACGAACCAATAGGAGGAGGGTGTTGGCACACCAATTCCGCCCACTGTTACGGTATTTAAGGCCTAAGCTACCAGCACTTATTAGTTCGCTGACGAAGCTCTTCGGATGAGGAGCGAAACGTCCGACACTTTCTTCACAGAAGTACAGATGACGCCTCAAGAAGCCTTTTCCTCGATGGACAACTCCTGTACGACTGAGAGCCTACACAGAAGGAAAAATATAACTATTTGTCGAAGCCTCTGAGAAACTTCACTGTGTCTTGGAGCACACAACTATGGCGCCTTCAAGAACCCCCGAACAAACTGGGAATATACGCTCCAGGAAACGTAATGAAACAAAGTGACATAAACATGCAAAAACTATGAGCTTTCTAACAGAATATTATTTTTCCAATTTAATAATAAGCTCTTATTTCCAAAATTGATATACCTTTACATACAATTTGATGTATTTATTTACTAAACTATTTTTAAAAGTGCCTTTTTTTTATCATTGCTCCGTAGAGCAGCAGCGAGAACCCTAGCAGAGGCTGCACGAGCGCATTCCACACTTGCAGGAAAATAAATTGTCATTAAAACTGACAAATCTAAAATAGAAGCTAAATCGGACACCTTGCGTCTTGAAAAAGAGGCTGCAGCAGCTATCTCCAAGGCTGAAATATTGGGGGGAGCAGCAGAACAGGAAGTCCGCTCTTTTCAAAGCAAAAAAAAAGCTCCCTCTTCTTCTTTGAAATTAACTAGATAAAAGTAATGTTGTTAAATGTTCCGTTGTCCATTCATTTGTCATTATTTTTGCATCTTTTTCTGCATGTAAAACTATAATTATTGTCAATAAAATGTGTTTTGTGTTGAAATTTTGCGGTGTCTGGAACGTATTAATTGGATTTACTCTATGGCAAAACTTGCCTTGGTTAGAGTCCGTTTTGGTTTGAGTTGGACCTTGTGGAACAGATTAATGAGGCTAACCATGGCACTAATGAATAAGAACGACTACAACGTGTCCTTCCCACCATTCTCATTCTTCACACATTTCATCTGCCACCAAACCTAAACTAGAAACGATTGTAGCTTTGCTCTCCCTCGTTCTTCTTCAAACTGAAATGGAAAACCAATCCAGCGCCCCAGTGACAGTTCACAAAACCTGCAAAGCCAACGAGGAGTAAAGCTAAACACGAAGATCATCCTGCTAAACATTGTGCTATCCACAATAAGCGCATCCTCTAAAAAGGTGTTGTGGCTTCAGACTGAAACCTTTAGAGGAACATAAAGCTTACCTTAAAGCATCAGGTGCTGCTCGTCATCTTCTCCCATCGTTTGCAACGGCAAAGCTATGTTAAAGTCTGAAGAGTGCGGCAGCAATGATCATCTTGCAACCCTACATCCAGGACCACCGCCATGGGAACCTCCCAAAACCATCATCAGAGAATGGCCAGGAGGATGCTTCAGAGATTGCCGTAAACTCGGAAGCATGTGATGGTGGCCTCACAGGGAAGTCCTGCTCTAAAATATGCCTCGTCAAGGTGTATCCTGCAAAAAAGCCAGAGAAGGCAGTGAAAATGCTTGCTTTGCTTGATGATCAAAGTAATAGATCTCTGGCTAGATCACAGCTTTTTGATCTCTTCAATATTCAGAGAACCACATCCCGATATTCCCTGAAGACTTGTGCAGGTGTGAAAGAGAGCTCAGACGGAAGAGCAGCTGGTCTACAGATTGAAGCATTAAATGGGGGAGTCATCCTTGTGCTTCCCGACACCTGAAGAAGCTCTTAATCACCCTCATCTCAAATGTCTTTTCAATGAGATCCCGCCTCTCGACCATCAGGCTCAAATTCTTCTCCTCCTTGGCAGAGACATGATTTGAGCTCATAAGGTGAGACGAAAGCTCAATGGACCCAATGATGTACCCTTTGCCCAAAAGTTAGATCTCAGGTGGGTGCTGGTCGGTGACGTATGCTGAAGAAACGTGCACAAACCCACAGTTTGCAGCTTTAAGATGAACGTCCTAGGGAACAGCATACCTTCAGTGTTCACTCCATGCACAAGTGACGCCGACTGGAAAAAAAAACTGTGAGCCCCAAACCACTACTTCAGTTTGACAACAATCAGCGGTGCTACAGCCAAAAGCCAAATGATGATAGTCTTGGACTCACTGTCTTCCAGAGAAGACAAGCTGCAGAGAAGCCTGCTCTTTCCACAGAGGAAAACCCAGACGATCACGCATCCAGATCACCCCAGCCTCTCACGGCGTCCATACCAACTTGCTTACAGGACCAGCATTTCTACACAAGTCAGAAGAAACCTCCCGTGTGCAAGAAGGTGGATTCAAGCTAATTGACCCCGACTCCAACGGGCCACAAGTGAAAAGCTTCACCACTAGCACAACAGACAAGCAGCTTAAGATGAAGCAGCAAGAAACGACCAATGGCAACGATTGCTGATGTCTTCCCCAGCAGCGATGTAAAGATTCAGCTCAAGGTGGAGCTCAAGGTGACCAAGCAAGATTCAAGCAATAAGTTCACCTGGCCTGTGTCAGAGGTTATCCATGTTCATCTGTTCAGCATCTTTTGTGAGATTATTGCAAATGAGACAAAGCTGACTTGACACTGTACCTTGCACTATGAACATCACTTTTGTGTGTCGCTACTATAAACTATATTACTATTACCTAATGCTTCATGATGCCACCTGAGACTTTGCCGCTGCTGCACTTTGTGTTGCTTAAAGGGTACCTATTATGCTTTTCCTCTTTTCTGACCTATAAATGTTGTTACAATGTTGTATTCTCGTGTTAAACGATGCCAACGCGTCAGATGAGGAGCTTTGCGCATTTGGAAGTGAGCCCTGAAAGCAGTTTTGGACGGCTCTGCACGCTGTGTGTTTTTTAACACAGAGTTCCTTTGATGTCAATGCAACCCAGACTTCGCTCTGTTCACGGTGTTAGCACGTCGAGCGATGGCTCCCAGGAAATGTTTTTTCGGGTAGGCCTAAAGAGGCACATCAGGCAGAAGTGGTTGGAGTTGCTGATTCTCGGCAGCAAGAGAAAAATATGCTCATCTGTCAACAGCACTTCTCACGACTGTTTTATGAACATGGGCCAATACAAAGCTGAACTATCCATCAAACTGTTGCTGAAGTCCGACGCCTTTCCAACGTTACTTGGTCGTGTTGAAGAGTCAGAAGAGCAAACTGTATCAACTTATCAGTGTCCTAACTGGGTTTATTTAGTGTAATTAATCAGACAAAAAGGGTTCAGAAGCTGTCCGGAAGTCCTTGAGAGCGCTTGGGTGTGTGACCAATCACAGCTGAGTGGGCTCGGTGGGAGGTGTACCTGGAGGAGGGACGGGAGTGAAGTAAATTACACAGACCGTTTGGGCGGGAGGCAGGAAACACTGCAGGAAGAGGTGCAGAAGTTCTAGAAGGCTCTCTGTGTGGGTTGTCGAGTCCAGAACTCAATACGAAGGCCCGAAAATCTGTATAATAGGTCCCCTTTAATTAACTGATAAAATCTATGAGAACGAGACCTGGCCTTGATGGACGCTGAAAAGAATGATGGAGGTAATTGGTCATTATGTGCACCACAGGCCTTCAGGTCCCTCATATATTTTTAGTCCACCACGCCCACGCCCACAGACGCAATGCTCCAGTGACACTGCATGTGTGTGTGTGTGTGTGCTTGTGTGTGTGCGTGTGTGTGTTCGTGTGTGTGTGTGTGTGTGTGTGTGTGTGTGTGTGTGTGTGTGTGTGTGTGCGTGTGTAAGAAAGCCACACAGGCCAGACAAAGTAGAGGGTTTGTGATTACAGGCAAATGAAAAGCGAGTCAACCACAACTTAAGGGTGGAAGGACTTCCTGTTTCCTCAGTCACTATCGCTTGTGAATCTGTGTGTGTGTGTGTGTGTGTGTGTGAGTGCTTTTGAAGGACTCTAAAGACCCCAAGTGGATATTGTGCTGATGTCTGTAGCAGTTGAGCAGAAATATGTTTTATTCATCATCATCATCATGACATCTTCATGACATAAGATTTCCTCTCTAAAGCCTCTAAGCCTTCTGCATACATTTTGTAGCCAGTATAGGTCCGACACACGCTGCCAGCCCTCGATACAAGTTCAATTTCATCGCTGATGTGGTTGAGAAGATTGCACCAGCTGTGGTCCACATAGAACTCTTCCTCAGGTATATTCAGTGTGTGTGTGTGTGTGGTTGTGTTGTGGTTGTGTGTTGCATGTGTTTACATTTGTGCTCTCACCCGAGGCACCCTCTTTTTGGACGGACCGTCCCTCTGTCAAGCGGATCAGGCTTTGTGATGTCAGAACAGGGCCTGATTGTCACCAATGCTCATGTGGTCTCCAGCACCACACCAGTGTCCGGTCAACAGCACCTCAAGGTACACAAAGTCACCTTATAGCATTAGAAAACACATTCAATACAATGCCTGTGAACATTCTCATTGTATTCTCAGGGCAATAGTTTGATCACAACTGGACTGTTCAGGTTGTCTTAGAAGACGTTTCACCTCTCATCCAAGCAGGCTTCATCACTTCATGCTCAAAGACTAAGCGGGACACCAGTCAGACTACATAGGACAGCTCTAGTCGGAGAGCTTGGTGCAAGCTCCAATCAATTTATCCTCTAAAGGAGGAGGCAGGTCCGGACGAGAATGGTTGGCTCTTCAGTGGTGGCTGGCAGGATTGTGATGTTTTCATCTTTCACAGTTGTGCTATGCTGTCACCAGCATCCCCTATTGTGGCCACCCTCTACATGGAGGACATGGAAAGGCGGGATCTGAACTCCTTTAAGGGAACAGCACCAAGACATTGGTACAGATATGTGGATGACGCTTGGGTCAAAATTAGAAGCCAATAAGTGCTAGCCTTCAGCGAGCACAATTAACTCAGTGGACAAAAACATCAGATTCACACGTGAGGATGTCAAAGACAATAAGTTGGCTTTTGTGGACTGTGACGTCCACATTGCAGGCGACAGGGGTCTCCATGTTGGTGTTTACAGAAAACCCACACACACTGACCAATACCTAATGTTTGACTCACACCACGCACTGGGACACAAACTGGGCATTGTCACAACCCTACAATACAGAGCTGATAATGTTCCCACCGGGCCACAGGCCAAAATGAAAGAACATAAGCACCTGAGGGATGCCTTCAAAACATGTGGTTACCCCAGCTGGTGGTTTGTATAAAGTCCATCTTGTTACAGAAAAAACAAAACCAGGCTGGAGGAGGAAGAAAAGAGTAGCAGACACAATAACGTCATCCCGTATGTCTCAGGCCAATCTGAGAAACTCAGAAGGATTTTTAACAAACACAACATACCAGTACACAAATCTGCTAACACCCCATAGACAGGACACCCCATACCCAGAAGCACAATCTGGTGTATGCTGTCTGGAAAGCACCGATTTTTATATTGGGGAAACCTGCACCTCAAAGAGAAAGAGCACTCTTTTGACGACAAATATTTACACATTTTGGACAGAGAAGAAGGATGGTTTGAAATAAGAGTGAGGAAAGCCATCTCTGAACAGAGGGAGGGGTCTACGACACCACCTTTCTCCCACATACAATGCTATCCTTTCATCCCTTCCTAAAAGATTCCGTCAATTAGCCTCTACCAAATAAACAAGGCAAAGCCACCTTGGTTTCAGGTGGGTCCATGACAGTCATTACATCTGAATGGGATGCTAATGAAGGTGCTAATGAACGGCCATCGTCGCCAGGCAGAGCCATTGTGTCCACTCTACTGTATCCTAACGATCGTCATTTGACATCACTGAAGAGCCAACCATTCCTGTCTGGACCTGCCTCCTTCTTTAGAAGATAAATAGATTGGAGCTTGCAGCAAGCTCTCAGACTAAAGCTGTCCTATCTAGTCTGACTGGTGTGTGCACCACCTAATCTTTGAGCATGAAGTGGTGAATCCTCCTTGGATGAGAGGTGAAACGTTTTCTAAGGCAACCTGAACAGTCCATTTGCAATTGACAGAATGCCCTGAGAACATTCAAACAAAGTGCGTTTCCTATCTCTGAAGGTCCAGATGCACAACGGTGACGTGTATGAAGCCAGCATCAGAGACATCGACAAAAAGTCAGACATTGCCACCATCAAGATCAACCCTCAGGTGAGTCTAGTGTCTAGCCTGGACCAATGAAGACATGCACACTGCATGCAATGAGGAGGCCTAAGGAGTCACTGGGGAGGGTCCAAAGATGGGGGTCAAAGAAAGCCCACCCACCCGTGACCATGTGGGGGACCCTGCAGAGACATTCCCGCACATGTCTCGGGAATTTCCATCTCGGCTCAAACAGGTCACCTAAAACTTAACAAGACATTTGCACTCTACCATAACCTCGACTTAGTGGGGGTGACGTGACGTGACCCACAGAGTCAACATGAATCTTTAAATTTGTCTCGTTGTTTTGGCATCAATGGGGGATGACCGGGACATATGAAAGACATGTGTGGCTGCTTCCAGCATGAATCACCACATTAGAAGTGTGACAAAGCCCAGCCTAAAGGATCCACCTCAAAGATATATTGTTTTAAACTTCTGACTGATTCTTCTTCTCTATATCACACATCACATCTGTCTGATGTGTACATGTCCTCCCTTTTACATCAACCCCTCCACCCATCTCTGTCTTTAAAATGAGCAAACCCCACCTTTTCTTTTAAGGACACATAAATCAGAATAATAGTAACAACTGTAGGTACACACATGCTATTATTGCCCTACCATATTATTTCTGTATATGTACAGTATTTGGATAATCCATCATGCTGGTTACAGAGAACACATAAACACACCCTACGCTCCTTAAATGGCCAATATTGAAATTCACTGATTTGGTACATTATCAAAAAGTTAAAATCATGCACAAAGCAAACAACGACCTGCTAAAATTACATTTAAAACATTCGTATGCACTCACAATACTATAAACCTTTTAGCATATGTGTATGTGGAGTAATGTTATGGAGCGTATTGAGTAAAAAGAAGTCAGTGTTTGAATGTGAGCCAGTTCAAGAAGCAGTACAAACATATGGTGTTTACAAAGTATAAGGAGGAAGACGCTGGAAGCAAGCCTGTTGGCCACACAGTCAGGAGATCGGGAAGAACTGGGTTTGAATCTCCGCTTGGGCATCTCTGTGTGGAGTTTGCATGTTCACCCTGTGCATGTGTGGGTTTTCTCCGGGTACTCCCGTTTCCTCACACATTCCAAAAATATACCTGTTAAGTTAACTGGCGACTCTAACTTGTCCATAGGTATGCATGGGAGCGTGAATGGTTGTTTGTCTATATGTGCCCTGCGATTGGCGTTCATTACAATGTTTGTTAGTTTTACTCCTGTACTTATTTATTCTTATTTATTTATCATTCACATTGTATTATTTCTTGAATTATTTAATTAAGGTTTTGTTTATCATATAACCTGCACTTACTTATGACTGCACAATGTTTCTGATCTGCGTCTGCCAACTTTACTCCTATAGTTATTGACTTATTCTTTATTACGCTGTCTACAAACTCTATTTACTTGACTATTACACTTTGTTTCCCCATTAGAAAACTGCTAACCTGGTACATTCTAAAGAGGAATTGAATAAACTATCAGTACTTGCTGAGACACAGGGAATGGGTAGTATTAAATAAACACTGCTTCTTCCAGCTTAAATTGTTTAAACTTTTAAATTGCGCAAGTGTAAACTTTTGTTCAGCAAGTTCCAGATACAGTATTACCATATGTACTGTATGTAGCAAACCTAAGCTTCAAAATCATTTGGAAGGTACATTGTCTTGTAATTATATTTCCTCTTGTATCAGAACTAATTGTGTTTATTTCCTGTTTCCCGCCAGACAAAGCTGCCAGTTCTGCTGTTGGGTCACAGTGCAGACCTGAGGCCCGGCGAGTTTGTGGTGGCCATCGGCAGCCCCTTCGCCCTCCAGAACACCGTCACCACCGGCATCGTCAGCACCGCCCAGAGGGATGGCAAGGAGCTGGGCCTCAGGGACTCTGACATGGACTACATCCAGACAGACGCTATTATCAACGTGAGGCTAGTGACTGGTTGGCATAGGTGCTCCCAAGAGAATCAGAATAACACGTCATGTTTTTCTTCTCAGTACGGGAATTCTGGAGGGCCTCTTGTCAATTTGGTAAACTTTTGTTTTGTTTGTTCAACTACTCGGCCAATGAAGACATGATGTTGACCTGTGCTGTCTTCTTAACTTAAGGATGGCGAGGTGATCGGCATCAACACCCTGAAGGTCGCCGCGGGCATCTCCTTCGCTATTCCTTCAGACAGGATCACGCTCTTCCTGAACGACTCCCTGGACAAGCACAGCAAAGGTGGGTCTGTCAGTGAAATTAATATCCATCCGTTGTGATTGCAACCGACAGTGTCTCCTTCAGACATCCGGTCAATAAAGAAGCGTTTCATTGGAATCAGGATGCTGACCATCACACCAGCGTAAGTCCCACCTGATTCATTTTTAACCTGGGTAGTAATCTGCTGCTTCAACTTTGTTACATTTTCTGCAGGCTAATTGAAGAACTAAAACAGCAGAACCCAGACTTCCCGGATGTTACCGCTGGGATCTACGTCCACAAGGTTGTCCCTCACTCACCCGCGCAGAAGTAAGTTCCCATTACTCCTCACAGTTTCCAAAATAAAAGCTCCACTGACAGCAACCTCTTTCCAGAGGCGGCATCAGAGACGGCGACATCATTGTCAAACTGAACGGCCGACCACTAATGACCACAGCCGACCTGCAGGGGGCACTGCAGGAAGAGACGGCACTCCTGTTGGAGGTCAGGAGGGACAATGACGACCTGCTCTTCAACATTGAACCAGACGTCATCATGCAATAGATGCTTCCCGGGACTTGACGAAACCAATACAGGAGACAAAGTTTCGGTTTGCCAGCTCAGGACCCCCGAATACCCTTAAAACTGCAAAGTACTTGACTGTATCACTTTGGCAGAGTGTGCATGAAAATTCCTTTTGAGACATCTCTCGTTGCACATTAAATTGGTTGTGAAAGGTGAAATTTACTGATCATTTGGTAGCAGGTTAACATTCAATAAACTGTAAGGAAGAATTGGTTATTGTATCCGGGGTCAACATGGCAACCGCAGGATGCCATCTTCCTTCAGGAGCCTCAAAATGATTTTGAATGTTGTGGGATTTTGTCGCTTTAATGTTTTAGTGAACACGTTGAATGTAGCTCACGAGCAATGCACAGAACATTGACTATATAACGGTCATAAACATTCCAAAGTTGCCATGTTGGAATGTAAAGAAGGGGATTGGGGGACAAGGTTCCTTAACAGACAGATGGAAGTTGATTACCTCGTGAAGGTTGGAGGTAAGACGCTCAGACCCTTCCAGGAACCTCCTGATGAGAAAGCCACCTCTTGGAATTCTTCACCTTCTAAAGAGAAAGCCGCCTTCCTCCACTGAGAGGTCTAGTTCTTCAGGGTGCATCAAGGTCTTCTAGGTGGAGAGCCGGAAACCCGAGATGAGGCGGAGATGATATCCCATTTGGCTGCGCCAGGAACGCTTTCAGGAGCAGCGGGAAGAAAAAGAGGGACGAGATTATCATGTTACGTGATTTCACAAACTATTTCTGTTGTATCCTTTCATTAGAGGCTTTTGGGTGTGCAAACACACAGCAGCTGACTTTGAAAAGCAGACATGCTTACTGAGCGCTTCAAACAGTCGCTGCTTGAGCTGGCTATAAATGTAAATGTGTGCTGGCCTACAAAACCATGATAACAGCCTTCCATAGTGTTGCTTTTGGCTTGTTTGCATGTCTGTTTATGCAACTTTGCAGAATGAATTAAAGGAGCAGTAGTGCGCAAGAGGGTCGCCTCCTATTGGTATGAAATGTAGTCAATACAAACGGCGGCTTGTACAAATGCAGTTGACCATTCTGTCTGACATTAGAACACAACCTTAGAGGTGTCCTGGCTTGTCCGCCAATGTTGTGACCGCTGTGGAGGTCACAGTGGTAATACCAGAGACGCCAAATAAGCCAATTTATAATCACAATAATTGTGATTGAATGTGTTAAAATAATCCTGTGCTTTCCTAATTGAAATGTTGGGTAGTACTAAAAGTATGTAGTATTAATATGAGTCAAGTTCAAGGGTCATAGTGAAGTCATGGGGATCATTGAGCAACAACTGTTGAAACATTTTTGGGAACCTGACGTGACTCATTGTCTTGGACTGTTGTGTCAGCAATACTAATGTAGCTTGTGTGTTCAGCTGGGATAAGACTGTCTTAGAGGCATTACTGCAATAACTTCCTTGAATATTTGGCCCATCTACAGCCACCTTAATCACATCTTTATCTGCACACATCTTTTTCTCTGGAAAAAGGGCCAAACTAAGATTTGTTTTTGTTAATAGATGACTGAGGAGGACCGGCTTACAGCAAAAAAGGTATCATTCAGGGAGATTTACTGTATTTAGCTGTGTATTCCACTCAGCATGTTTTGAATTTTTGGTAGGCCTATACGATTTTGGTCTTGGAAAAAGGCAGCACTAAGGGAACACTCGCATATACAAAGCGCTTCCTTTGCAGACTCGGTGAACTCGCTGTGACCCAAGGGGACGGCAAAAGTGGGTCAAAAAGGTTCTGGACTCATGAGGGCTGTAAAGAGAGCGACTGGAATCTCCCCAAAATGTAGACATGTGACTGATACACATCCACTAAAGTGCTTAGACTCCTGCTTAACTTTATTGGTTTTTTTACCTTATAATTGATTATCTCTAAACACTAACTTGTGTCCAGAGCATTTAGAACAACGACTGACCAAAGAACAGAGTGTTGTGTCAAAAAGCTTTATTAGTGAACTATTAATCTGGACATGGTATCACTAATCTAGAAGCTTGTTCATATTCACTTGGTCACACAATACTGTATATCATGTACACAATATATAAGAATAAAATGTCAAAGCAAACTTAAATGTGAATTAATGTTTCAGATTTCCATAAACTCTCTGCAATCAATGCTATTTGCTTTAATGTGAGAGGGCTACAATAAAATCATTTGAAAAAAAGAGCTGCATGCAATAATTTAAGGCACTCAAAGATGTCTGCGCTCGCCTGGCAGCTACAGTTTGGCTCGCAGGGATCCAATCACAGGCTTGTCGGCACAGAACTCTTTCCACCAGGACGGGCGCTCCAGCACCTGGTGCCCTTGCATCATGGTGGACCACAGGTTCTTGTAGAGCTGGGTCAGAACAGCACACAGTACAGAATGTTAGCACATGTAGCATGGACTTATTGCATCTTGTGTTATTAATACACTCCATGAGTCTAACTGTGTTCTTAGTGCATTTCTATCACAAAACATCCCTGTTAGCAGCTTATTAGCTTGCTAATACATGGAAACAGGAACCACAAGTCAGCTCCGTCTCCTGTCTATGATATCTGACTAGTGCAGGGGTGTCAAACTCATGCCACCGAGGGCCAAGACACTGCAGGTTTTATCTCCAACCAGTTTCTCCAGCAGGTGATTTAATTGATGAGCTCCTTCCCTCAAATTGAAGGTGCTGATCATTAAAATCACCTGCTTTAGTAACTAGCTGGTAAGAAAACCTGCAGCGTCTCGGCCCTCCATGGCACGAGTTTGACACCCCTGGACTAGTGTCTGACTGTAGTTCTTTGCTAAGTAACACAATTATGCAACAAGTCTCTGCTTTTCTTTTGTTCAGGGCTGCAAAATAGCCCACAATGAATTCAAGAAATAACTCACAGGAAAACAAGTAAGTAGTGAACCTCACTGCCACATTGCCATCTTGGTCAACAATCAAGTCTTCAGTCAAGGTCAAAGTAATGTGAAATGTTCATTTATCCCTTTCATTGAAGTATTTTCTGCATGTAAAACTACAGAAACATGTTTGTGTTTCCATTTTTGGCTTTCTGTAACAGATTAATTAGAGTTACATTATTTCTTATGGTACGTTTCAGTTAGAGTCGGACATTCTGGAATGCATTAATGCTAACTAAGGTTCTGCTGTACATATAAAACATGGCTTCCCAATGCTGATGAATAAGACAGAACTTCATTGACAAATTATGTTATTTGGTGTCTGCATTGCTGAAGTGTAGCGATACAGTATGTGTGTGTGTACTGTGTGGCCTTGCCTGTCCATCAGCGTTACCAATGGGGGAGTTAAGGATAAAGTCAGGGGGGGCCATCACATCCACCAGTGACACCGCATCATCTTTCAGCTACAAAGGAAGCAACATTGTTTTAAGCAGCAATTCAAGTAAAAAAAGTGCTAACTTATGAAGAATGTGTATTATTTGTGTAGCTTGCGTTATTATCTTTGTAAAGAGTTCGTTTGTGTCAACTGTTCTGACGGTATTTCAATTGACATTATTTTTTTACCTGCAGAGACGACAGTGAGCATCTAGCTAAACTACTCTGGCTGAAATCTCCGAAGTTTGGTTGTACTTCATCTTAAAAGATGCAGACTAAGAACCCCTGTAAGTGCTTGAAGGTGATAAAACTAATGTCTTGTAAGTCACTTCATTTAGCTAAATTAATATACAACTCTTGCATGTAGGATTAACTAGCAAACACCATTGCAACAGTAGTCTGACATCAACACAATTGCATATCGATGATCAATTTCTGCTAGAATTGTGTAGAATGCATGCACTTAAACAGAAGAATGTATGCACTTACAGTGTAAAATGTTTTTTGCACCCTGTATTCTGTATTGCTGCTGACTGTGTTGTAATAATTTTGACAATTTTTTACAATTTTATTTCACATTGGTGAATTTATTACTTTGTTCTAATTTTATATATACTATTTAAGTATTGAAATTACTATTCTGTGCAACTTGAATGTTATTAAATTCAATAAAAATAAAAAGGCATTGTTTTTTAACAAAATTTGTATGGTTTCCTTTTGTTAAGTACTAGTTCGGGCACGGGCCGCACGGTGACCAAGTATTTGTACTTTATTTATTTATCCTACAGCGGGGAAATGGTTAGCATGTTGGCCCCAATGCCCACAGATACCCAAGTGGAGATTCGAACCCAGGTCTTCCCGATCTCCACTTGGGCAGCTCTGTGTCTGTGTGGAGTTTGCATGTTCTCCCCGTGCGTGCGTGGGTTTTCTCCGGGTACTCCGGTTTCCTCCCACATTCCAAAAACCTGCATGTTAGGTTAATTGGTGACTCTAAATTGTCCATAGGTATGAATTGGAATGGTTGTTTATTTGTTGGCTGGCGATCAGTCCAGGGTGTAACCCGCCTCTTGCCCAAAGTCAGCTGAGATAGGAAACCGGTATCGAATAATAAGCAAACAATACCCAACCCTAGTCCCTAATGTTGTTACGCATGAGAGCAGTGTGTGCGCATGACCTGTGTGCACAGAGTAAGAATGGCCGTCTGGATCAACTCAGCTGGTTTCCTTCCATTCAGAAAATTGCCTGCACATGAGCAACACTGTCACTGACATGATATAGACTGTATAATATTGATATATTTATAGATAGAAAAATACCCACCCTGGTAGAGTGTGACCATGTGGCTGCTGAGGCTCCACAGTCCATAAAGAGCACACAGCTTAGTTAGAACTCCCACGAGGCCGCTTGGCGTCTTCTCATCCATAATTAGCTCGTGGAAGCGCTCAAGGCAGCAGTGCTCAATGAAGGCCAGGGCCAGCGTGCGGCAGTAATACACCTGTGCGCGCACACACAATGGACAGCTTATTTGATACAATGCTATGAACAGTCCAGAATTTTTATGGTCCAGCTTTTATCAGCTTATTGTTTGCGTGTGTGTGGGCGCGTGCATGTGTGCATCCTACCTGGCTATCGTTGCGGGCCTCAAAGTCCTCCTTGCCCAAAGTCCTCTGCTGCTGCAGCCTCTTGTCACTCTCCTCCAGCAGGAAACACACCAGCCACTTGTAGGCAGCCAACGACACTGACGTCACAAGGAACAATTGACTCCATCAAATCAACCCATCAAATTTAAGAACTGCCATACAAAATCAAAGACAAGCAACAAAAATTAGACCAATACAATTACACAAGGACAAACAGGAAGCTGGGTAGAATGCCAAAGAAAGGAGGAGCCTTTTAATTACTTTGATTGAAGGAGACAACTAAAAGCATTTGGTTGCTCACCTAAGCGAATGAGACAGAATATATACATTGGAAAGCACATGTACATTTTTTTTTATTAATTATTTTTTTAAAAGAACAGGAACCCAGCGTGGTCATGAAAGCACTTTTTCTGTAAGTACCACATTCATAGTCAAGGTAGAAGAGTTGACTGAGACACAACATAATGAAAAACTACCTGCAGGGTCCAGGCAGTCATCAAGTGTGTGTGCTGTGAACTTGCTTTCGAGGATCCTGTTGAAATCATCCAGGAAGTCCACAGTGTGAAGAGGAGACTCAATACGAACTCCATCTGAAACCATCAGAACCACATTACGCCTTCAAAGTTAAGACGTGTCTCGGCTTGTAGTGCACATGTTGGCTCTTGCAAAGAGGGACTGACCGAGTCGTTTAGCGTGGAGCCAAGCAAGCAGGTAGTTGCTGGTTTGCTGCAGCAGCACATTGTTGTCTCCCTCGTAGGTGCAGTTGGGGTCGTTGTCGTCGCGGAGACTTCCAAGGCGGTTCACTGGATAGGACAAAAAAGGAAGTGAGGCGTCTGTATTTGCGCACAGGCTATGTCACTGCGTTAAACCACTCACTGGCCAGGTAACCATGACCGCCGCAGGCCTCACGGCACTCCTGGATGCCCCTCTGAGCCATCCATGAGCCCAGGGGCTTGCTGGAGCAGCCCAGGGCATGGATCTCCCGGCCCATCTCTGCCTGTCAGTTTTTACAACATACTTGCACAAGTTGTATTTGTGAAAATGTTCACAATGTTGAAAATGTTCACAAAGCTCAGAGCTGAATATTTAAATAAAATAAACAGGAGAAAAGAATATCTTCATTTTAGCTATCTCCATTTCAAAAATCCCTATCCCCTATCTATCCCTTTCAAAGAGTCATTTCTGGAAAAGACGGATGACAAAAACAAATTGAACATACCTGTCTGTCACTGTCGACTTTCATTAGCTGTCCCATCTGAAACTCCACAAAGTTCATGAAGATGGACTTGGAGAAATGTTCAAGAGCGTACGCCGCCGCCAGATAGGGAATGAGGCGCCATTGCTGCACACCAGACACATCCATCTCTTAACATGAAGAAAAGAAGACGAGGGGAGAAGGACCTCTGCCAACCTGTAACTGGTACTCAAGCACAGGAATCTCCTCCATGTCTTTGGGCCCGAACTGCCTCCTTGTGGCTGAGAAGCGTATGGCCACAATCAGAGCCAGTTTGAGGTTGGTGAGAGCCATCCTGGTGATGGACACCCTGCCACCCGACAGGGCACCCAAAGACACCCCAAAACGCTTGTTGGCATCCTCAACAAACACAGAGGAAAGAAAAATGTATTCAAAGATTTTGTCAGCAAAGCCTTTAAGAATACAACACAAAAAATGAGAATATCGTACAACTATTAGGTAGTAACTTCATTGTAGAATTATTAAGTAGTTTACCTTGTAAGGGGTCACATAACTGCCAGCAGGAGTCACATCACCTGTCTTATTCAGGAGATTCTCCCGCGGGACCCTCACGTTGTGGAACAAAGCAAACCTGTGCCGTTTACATACATGTAAACCATGACTGAACAAACACCACCAGCAGTATTTTTTTGTCGTCATTTGCCTAGCGTGAGTTATGGCTGTGTTCTAAATTATTATTCAAATTATATTTTTCTCTGGTTTTGCTAAATAGTCAATATAAATTACAGTCGGGATAATTTTCAAGTCATCAACCTTTAGAGTACAATTTGAATGTTATTGAACAAACCTCCCAATGATAACAGTATTTCTTTCCAAAATAAAAACTTAAAATGCACGTTATTATGCACAACAGAGTTTCAAAGCATTTCACTGGTTGTTAAGAACCGAAAATAATCATTTGTTGAATTTGCAGCATAAGAAGGTCATATTTACTGAAAGCAAAACCTATTTCAATCACTAACATCTTAACAGGCCAAATTACAAGTTAACATAAGATCCCTTCTTTGATATAACCTTCACAATTCTTACGTTCAACTTGTGAGTTTTTGCTTGAATTTCTTTGCAAGATGTCAGAATAGCCTCCCACAGCTGCTGTTTTGTTGTGATCTGCCTCCCACCCTCACAGATTTTTTGCTTGACGATGCTCCATAGGTTGTCAGTTGGGTTGAGGACAGGGAAAAAAGGGTCGCCAAACGATGAGGTTCTTTTTCCTTTTATGCCCATAAGAGCCAATGACAGAGGGGTAGGTATTCTTTGCATCATGAGATGGTGCATTGTCAAGCATGAAGGTCATTTTGCTGCAGAAGGTACTGTTCTTCTATTGTACCATGGAAGAAAGTGGTCAGTCAGAAACTCTACAAACTTTGCTGAGGTCATTTTCACACCTTTAATGACCGTAAAGGACCTACCAGCTCTTTCCCGATTATTCCGATCCAAAACATGACTCAGCCACCTCCTTGCTGACATCACAGCCTTGTTGAGATATGCTGGCCATACTCTACTTCATCCATCCGGGCCACCCCCAAGGTTGCACAGCCCTCATCAGTAAACAGGATTGTTTGAAAATGAATCTTCATGTCTTTGTTGGCCCACTGCAACCGTTTCTGCTTGTGAGTATTGTGTAGGGGTGGCCAAATATTAGGTTTATGCATAACTGCAAGCCTCCGGAGGATCCTACACCTCGAGGTTCATGGGAGCTCAGAGGCACCAGCAGCTTCAAATACCTGTTTGCTGCTCAATAATAGCTTTTTCGCAGGTGCTCTCTTGATTCAATAAATTTGTCTGGCAGAAACCTTTCTCATTAAGCCTTTATCCCAGCTGTCATCTGAATCAGCCACAAATTTCTTCACCGTACAAAGTTTTTGAATTATTGAATGTTTTCATGCCTTGTCCAAGGCATTGCAATATTTGACGCTTTTTTTGTCAGCAGAGAAATCCTTAAAAATAAATAAACAGGGCACTCTCCAAGTAGATGTCAGTGGACTGCGAAAATAGAGCTTTTAACCCAGAATTGACAGACTCCATTATGTTGACTCTTCCCTCTTTAACCACAAACCGGTTTGTCTTACATGCTCAGAGACTGTGGCACTCAAAAGTGGCAATGTGAAACGCTACTATGAGACAAACAGGGTTCCTACGGAATTGATATTTAAAAATTCCATAATTTTTCCTGATGCAGTATATCGATGTGTATCATTAGAGCTGCAACTATTAATTGATTAATCGATGATCAGGAAGATCTGGGTTCGAATTTCCATTTGGTTATCTCTGTGTGGAGTTTGCATGTTCTCCCCGTGTGTACGTGGGTTTTCTCCGGGTACTCCGGTTTCCACCGACATTCCAAAAATATGCATGTTCGGTTAATTGGAGACTCTAAATTGTTCATAGGAATTAAAGTGAATGTGAATGGTTGTTTGTCTATATGTGCCCTGTGATTGGATTGATGTACCCTGCCTCTCGCCCAAAAGTCAGCTGAGACAGGCTCCAGCACACCCGCAACGTTAGTAAGGATAAGCGGCATCGAACATGGGTGGATTGATGGATATCCCTGTTCTATGCAGTTGGCTTAAATCCATTCATTAATTTTCTATGCCACTTATCCTCACTAGGGTTGCGGGGCTATGCTGGAACCTTTCCCAGCTGACTTTGGGCGAGGGGCGGGGTACACCCTGGACTGGTTGCCAGCCATTCGCAGGGCACATATAGACAAACAACCATTCACATTTACATTCACGTTGGCTAAAATTATTCGTTATATGTCATCACTTGTCTGTCTGTGATTTTGATTTGAAAGGCCCTAGTAGTTCATCAAAGCACGACCCCTGGTTTTGCACCCAAAATGAGTAACTTTTGTTTGTGAACATGTATACTTTAAACTTTTTTCTGTCCTGTCATGATAAAAAAATCTCGACCAACTTTTGTGACATCCATGAAAATGGTAGTAGGGAATAATATTAGGAGAGTCAAATTTTTGAATGTTGCAATGTTATAAGACAGGCAGTAAAATCAATGGTTCGTGTGCCATTACTGACCCGTTATCCAATCCATTCTGGCCTACTTTCTTGCCCATATCGCCAACCAGCACACCAGGCAGAGCCAGCAGGGTTTCCGGATCTCTCACCTGCAGCGGCAGTAGTGTGATTGAAATACTGACTTGTATTTGCACAAAATGAATATGAGTCCTTAAACTAGACTGAGCCCTACCGGGACGACAAAGGTGTGCAGGCCATGGCACACTCCGTCTGGCGTGTACAGCTGAGCGAAGACCAGTGCGTGTGTGGCAGTCTTACCCAGGTTTCCCACCCAAAACTTTGCAGCTTCAAAATCTGGAGAGTTGATGACAAACTCCTGCAGAACACCCACACGTCTCGTTATTATTTATCAATGGAATATTATTCATCCATGGAATGGGGCTGTGTGTCTGTGTGCTAGTGACATGCGGTGAGGTTCATGGCTGGTGAGGCATTGACTGGAGTTTTTTTTAATGTTAAAGATGTTAGCCCTCCTTGGCTCCAAATTACACCACCACTGGCTAGTATATATTACCAATAGTGGTTTCAGGGAACAGATTGAACAAAAAATGGCTATATTCTTTAACTCTATTATGAGTAAAAATTAATGAAAAAGGAATCCTACAGAAAATGAATATATAACAAAGTACAAAGAACGGATATTACTATTAATTTTATTGTTAATTATTGATATTGTTTTTTTTTATTTTCATTATGATTGGTGAGGCACTGCCTCACCTGCCTCCCCTGACTGCAAGTTACTGGTGTGTGCTGACCTGGCTGGAAAGGTCATAGGTGGCTGTGGTCCTCATGGCTCGTGTGTTGCTGCCATGACTCAACTCGGTCAGCGCGAAGCATCCGAATGTCTACACAAAGACACACGTATGGAAACTTCATCACCTTGTTTCTTGAATCCATGTGAAAATGCACTTACAGTCATATCTTCAGTGCTGTCCACGTATTTGTTGTGTCTTGCCGAGCCTGTGTTGGCAACCGTAGCTCCAAACATCTGAAAATGAAGAAAATGACATGTGACCTTGACAGCTTATGAAAGACCCAAAAGATATGTGTTGTTCCCAGAAGCACTCACGCCTTTGTTGAGGAAATACTTGGCCCCTAAGGACCAGTCAAACATTCCCAAGCAGTCATTGAGAATCGTCATCTTCCACGGGTTGGCCATGACCTCTTCTTTGGTCAGGAAGTCATAGCGGAAGAGTTGCTTCACCCTGTCAGTGTTCATCCCAAACTTTACTGTCTGTTAAAAGGTGTAACGGAACATGTATTCATAATTGGATTTTTCAGTCCGGAACCTTTGATTCGTTACAGAGGCCTTCCCACATGGTAAGTGAAAGCGGTGTATGAGTGCGTTTACACAGTTTTGTGTTTTACCGCTTGTTAATGCGCCCGAGTATTTTAGGATGCCCCCTGACGTCATGCAAGTTCTGAGTGAAATAAAATGAGAGCCACAGCTGCAGGAGGCACGTTTATTCTTGCACCCAAGCTCAGGTAAAGCAACAGTCAAGAGACATTTTTAACACACACAACACTTTACCGTCCTTCAAAATAAGAGTGCTGTGCAACAAATCCTGTCTAATTGTACTAACAATTTTAGGGTGTCATAAAAAATAGCTCACATAAATAAGGCAATTGGAATCGCATGAGTGACTACTTCTTCTTTGACCACAAGGATTTTGTAGCAATGTGTACAGAGGTTGAATTGCCATCAGAAAAGTTAGCCAAGCTACATATGTTTCTGAAATACTGGGCAAAATTGTCCATTAATAAATGTACGGCTTTTTGCATTTAATAAATGTACATTTTATTTACTGACTCAAAAAGCACACACTCTATGGTGGTAAAATAAGCGTAAATGATTAAAAAAAATTGAATTCTAAAAAAATTATAATGGAAAAAACAGAATTTAGAAAAAATTAAACAGAATTTGGGAGAAAATAAAACGGATTTAATTCGGCCCTACGTGGCCTTAAAATTGAGCAGTCGTAATAGCATACAGTTACACCCCAACATGTGTGAAAAAACACATGATTGAGTTAATAATTATAATAATAATAGTAAAAAAGTACACCTGAGGAAGGTGAGTTCTCGCATTCTCTCGACAGGGATGTCTTCACCTGGTGTTCTTGAGAATAGAGGATCGTTCTCCAAAGTCGTGAAGATATGTTGCTACACAAGACAAAAACTTTTAAAACGAGAGAATGTTTTTTTAACTTAACAAATATTTGGAGA
This sequence comes from Dunckerocampus dactyliophorus, assembly GCF_027744805.1. NCBI lineage: Eukaryota > Metazoa > Chordata > Actinopteri > Syngnathiformes > Syngnathidae > Dunckerocampus > Dunckerocampus dactyliophorus. Next base: position 15,709,677 of record NC_072833.1, on the reverse strand, counting down.
GTGCCACTACCTTGAATGCCACAACCTCTTCTCCCTCCAGAAAGAGGAGCATGTCCTTCCAGGCAAAAGAAGCTTTTTTTCTGTAGAGGTCCAGCGGTCCACTGGGGAGGTCAGCCACTTCATACTTGATCTTCATGTCTTCACACTAAATCCAAGTAAATGAAGGTGAATGTGCATAGTTTCAACAGTTTGTCACATAAAAAGTCTTACCCTCCTGTAAAGTGAGTTTAATGTAGGCTTAAATGGTGGACATTCCTTTCAAAATATCTTGTCTTACATTGTGAAGTTGCCTTTGCAGTTGAGCTACTATCAAATGCAGAGCAGAGTTCAGGGTGTCTAAGTTCACTCCCAATACAGACTACAATGATGTGTTTCACTTGGAAATGTCTTGTTGAGAAACAATTCGATTTATAATACTGTCCACATATTATTGTAATAGGTTTTCACGTCCTGTTTTTTTTTTTTTTTTTTAAGAGAGTGATAAAAATGCCCCGGTTTTCATTGGGCCATTCAATTGACTGGCATTAGGGCACTCTTTCATTTTTATTTGTTCAGCAGCAAAAAAAAAAAAAAAAAACGACTGGAGAAAAATCCGTTCTGTAGCAAAATATAGGCCAGCGAACACGTAGGATGAGGAAGAAAAACAGGATGAAGAGGGGAAACAAGGATGAAGAAGAAAACTACACATACATTTTGTGTTTGTTGAAGTAATGTCTTTATTATTTATATCATTACATTGAAAGGTTTGTGAGAGTTATTTTTAAGCTAATTTTAAGCTAATTATTTAACATTGTTTTATTTACCGGTATGTGTCCAGTCAGACTTGAAAAGGTAAAATATTTTCTTACAGGACGATTTTTGTCATACACAGGAGACATTTCATTCCACAGATTTTTATTTTTGCACCATTTAAATTCATCTAAATGATTATTTTAGATATCATTGAAACATGTTGAGTAACCTCTGAGAAGCCTGTCTGAATTTGTATTTGGTTATACTGTAGATGGTATAGTATTTTGTAATACAACAATTCTCTGTCCGTAGAGGCCTGTATTGAAATTAAATTAATTAAATTATAAGGCATCTTTGAGTATCTCATTGCCATTCAAAGTGCCAAGTGTCCTGGCTTTTTGGCAATTAAAATATGGTCACCTTACATATTCGCCCAATAAAAGACGTTCTTGTTTCAAAACAAGAATGCAAATATGCATATAAATGGTTTAAACAGCTTATATTTGGTGGCGGTAAAGTTTAGTCTTACCTGTTGTCGACTTTGTAGAAACATTAACACGCTGAGTGTTCTGCGTAAGTTAGCATGGCAATCCAAGCCAACCTGAAGTCCAAAGATTGACCCGCCCTCTTGTTCTTCGCTCCCTTTACTGCAAGCAGGCTTATAGACAACATCCCCATCTAGTGTACAGGCATGCGAAGCACCATTTTATTAGCAGTGACTTGTCATGGACCTGCTGTACTGAACTGCAAATTTAAGTTTACTTTGTAAACTGTATACAGTATTTCTCATTGTGCTTCTATTTGATTCAATATTATCACTAATTAATTTTATATTTTCTTTATCTTTATTTCTTCATTTTCCCTCAGCATTGCATTGTCAGGATCGTTTAACTGATATTAGACTGATTTATTTGTCCTTCTTTCATACTTTCTCTTTCACTACATCCATTGGCACACAGTCTTTATTCTTTACAGTAATTAGAAAATTGTGACACTTCAGCTGAAAGAACTGAAATGATTTTAAACAGAAAAAAATATTGTTAGTGTCAACATGTAAAAGATATGGGCTGCATTCCAATTAGTGGTTTAATTTGCCCTCATTGACTTCCCTTTGGGGCAATCCCCCCACCGTCATCTTGTAGGTAGATGTATACCTACAGAAAAAAACACTACTCAAAGATCCTTTTTGTGGCAAGACTGCACTGCGGTTTTTCAGGACTTTTTGAGGAGCGCTCTGCTGTTTTTAAGGATTTAAGTCAAAGGTCCTCTCTATGATAGGAGTGCTCTGCTGTTTTTTAGTGTCATACCATTTCTCAGAAAATCTGAAGTGAACTTGGCGCCATCAACCCTTTTCAACGTTTTTACTGTTTTATACCAAAGCAAAAAAAGACAAGTGATGACAGAACATAAAAAGCAAAAAAGATGCATGAATTCAGAGACGTTACTAGCTGTAGCATGATACAAAGTGATAATACATCTTACATTTTCACCTCAATACTGTAAAACTAGTTGATGACAACCTGCCTAGAACAATCCACCACCCCACATTGATGGGAGTTTAGTCATGATATTTAACATGACAAACGTGAATACTGATGCCTGAGCGCAGCAGCGGAGCAAAAGCAGCTGCTTCTCGAGGAAATCTCAGGACTGATAGTCTTGTATCCGCGGCAACCCCATGTGATGCGTTTCTTAGCAGGTTGATGCCGAGGGAGCCTCGTCGTCGTTGTCAGGTGGGCAGGCGGTAAAATCAGCCAACATGGAAGCCATGGTGTCATCGTCCATCTGAGGAAGGCATGAATGAATGTTATCCAACATCACTAGTGCCGATATTAAATCCATCCATTTGGTCACTTACTACTTCCTGAAGTTCAAGAAAATTTTACCTTTTTCTTCTCTGTGCTTGGTCCTGCCTCATCCTCTACCTGTGTGTGCTCCCTCTTCCTCTTGACTCCTTTACTTTCCTCTTCACCATCTCCCACACCTTCCTCTGGACCAGCGTGTTCCGTCTCATTTTTGCCGTTTTCCTCCAGGTTGCACTCCTCTTGCTCCTGTGAGTTTGGTCCAGATAAAATTGCAGGTTCTGTGGCTAGCGAGCAGTCCTCGGCGGGGCCTGCCAGCAGTTCGTTCTGGAGGACGGGCGGCTCGTCATCATTCTCAGTCAAATCCTGAGCGGTTTCAGCTGCCGTTTCCTGGTGGGTTGAAGAATTTAGGGATGAGATGGAGTACAACTAGAACTCCACCTTGCTAGTAATTATACATCTCCAGTTAATGTGTAAGGTCTACCTACCTGCTGTTCCTCTGGGGGGGGTGTGGCCACTTGCACCTCGCTAGCTCCTTGCTCCTCCAAACCCGGTGCCTCCTGACACGCCGCTTCAGCTACAACCTGTGCACCCTTCTCTTCCTCCTCATCCCTCTCTTCCAGCACTCCTCCGGTCACACACAGGATCTGAGGCATTGAGGGGTCATCCATCCTATCCTCCTCCTCCTCCTCCTCCTCCTCTCTGGCCCCCTCCAAGACTCCGATACTCTCGACCTCCTGCACTTTCATCCTGTCCTCACCAAAGTTTGATCGGCTGGGCTGCACCTCCTGTATGCCTCCCTCTGCTCCATCATCAGGCTTCTCCTCCTCCACCATGTCGCCTACATTTGCCTGCTCCTCTGCTCCCTCCAATGGAGGCATCCTTCCATCTTCCTCCTCTTCTTCTTCTTCTTCTTCCACCTCCTCCTCCTCTTCCTCCTCTTCAAGATCCTCTCCTTCTTCGTCAAACTCATCAAACTCCTCCCCCTCCTCGTAAAACTCCCCCTCAGGAAAATCACTCACTTCCTCCTCCTCGTCCTCCTCATCTTCCTCAAGCTCATCGTCATCTTCCATGTCCTCTTCCTCATCAGTGCTGTTGATGTTAATGACAGCCGAGTCCTCCTTGCTGGGGGGTGGGCCTTGCTGCTGCTGGAGGAGTCTTCCCTGCTGGCCCAGCATGTGCAAAGGAAGGGTTATGGGGGCAGGGGTTGAGGGCTGCATCAGCATCTGCTGGAGCTGAGGTCTTCCCACCGACTCACCTGTGGGGGCTGTGCTGGAATTCAAGGGTGCAGTGAGAGAGACCGTTGAGGAGCTGGGAGGAGGGAAGGAGTTGACGGGGACGGTGGAGGGGGTGAGGAGAGGGGAGGAGGTCGCCAGGGAGACGTCGTCCATTGTGGTGGTCGCTTGTGTGGTGGGAGACACAGTGACAGACTGAGCCCCCGGCAGAGTTACAGCAAGCCCTGGTCCGGGGGTCACAGAAGTCAGATTGTGAGAATTAGTCGCAGCTGACTGGTTCTGCTGCACCTCCATGTTGAGCATCCCTGGAGGAACGATGACCACGCTGTCATCAGAGTCGCTGGCCAGAGAGATCTCCACGTCCTCAGCCTCCTCTTTGTCGTAGCGCATAAAAACAGGTCTCTGTCCCTCCAGGGGGCATAGGCCAGCAGGGTCCGGCTGGTGGTGAGCTTGCGGGGACAGGATCATGTCGCCTGGGGTGTGACCCTGGCCCGTCATGCCCGGAACCAGAGAAAGGTGGTTTTCCAGGGAGCCCAGCAAGGAAGTGGAGCCCATAGAGAGGGAGTGGCGGGCGGGGAAGGGAGTGGAAGAGTTGGGGCCTCCAAGGAGAGTTGGCAGGGGAAGACCTGGGTTCGCACCCTGGGGGGACGGGAGGACTGGAGCAGAAGGGGTGGGCTTAAGGGCAATAGCTGGTAAAGGGATGGTGATGGAGGGAGAGCGGGGGTGGAGGAGGGAGTTACAGATGGTCAGCGCCTCAGTACAGAATGACGACACCTGAAATTAAAAGGAGAGTACGTGACACATAAGTGAAGGCAAAAAAGACAACATGTACAATAAGTATACAACATCCACCTTGAGGTTGTGGTCGTTGCGCCCTTTGCTGAGAATGGACACAGCACAGGTCAGAGGTTGAGGCCAAGAGGGCGATGGCACCAGAACGAGAGCCAACAGCAACCTGCGAGGCGATTCAAAATGTTCAAGTACCATACGAACCAGTATACAGCAAAGATGAAAATGATGTGCTACCTGTATAGTTCCCATCTTGTGAGGGCACCGCCGTACTGCCCACTTACACCCCCTGCTGTCTCAAAGGCAGAGCTGTAGTTTGATTGCTGCTGCTGCTGCAAGCGCACACACAGCGGAAGCACCACCTCGTGGAGGCGCTACAAGACAAATAATTGAGGGGGTGAGCCCACAAAAACTGTCTGAATGCAAGATGAATGAAAGATATATTCCGCATTCCCACAAGAACAATTGTTTTTTGGACACAATGCTCATCTTTAAGCAATAAGCCTGAGACTGACATTTACCTTGTGCAAATCAGCCTTTAGGAGTGTTCCATTTGTCAGTATGATTTGTCTCAGTGCTTTGAAGAAGAAAACAAGTATGATGACATCATATTTAAAGAATAAGAGTGAAAAGTATGATGAACACTTGTGAGACAGGTCCTCACCCCTGAGGGCTGAAAGGCAAGTGTCCTGATTGGCCAAAGTGTCGCCTTTCCTCTGGAGGGATGGCCCGACTGCATCCGCCATGACCAGTGGTTTCGTCCTTCGGGGGCCCGGTTTTCCTCCAGGAACTACATCAGCTGACAGACCGGCACGAAGCTGCAGGAGCAGGTCGACGTGATCAGTATTGTAGTATTGATAGAGCTGCATGAAAGGGGCGCTCACCTTGATGGACTCTGCCCCTGGTGTGATGTCACCCAGGAGGTGGCTAAACAGGACCTCCGAATGGCTGGGGCTCCCCTGGAGGATGCTGGCAGAAGCTCCAGCCACCTGGACCCAAACTTCTAAGGTTCTGTACACGGACATGCGCACCGAGCTATGGGGGGGGGGAAGCTGCCACATTAGCATGAGCAAACTCTCACTGCTTGATTTGATCATATTAGGCTTTCTTCTCTATGACGTACGTGTAGGCTCTCTGCTGCCCAGGGTTAGCTTCAGGTGGAGGCATCCAGGCACTCAGCGTTTGCGAGAAGAGCCTCTGAAGGACAGCGGCATACTGAACCATGCTGCTGCGCACGCTGCAATACACAAACACATGAATAAATCTCACAGCTTTATTTTCTTTTCTTTTTTTAAGCCTGTGCATGTTTCAACTTACACTGTGATGAGAGTGGATAAGACCTCCAGTGTGTTGGTGTGTATAACGGGCAAGAGAAGCAACCTCACGCTGCCGTCCCCTGTTAAATTCTGACACAAAATAGGTTTTAAAATGTGTTGTGTATTGCTTTTAAATGTGTTATTTTTATTGGAAACGCGCAGGCACTCACAATACTCTTGGAGGTTACAGCCAGAGCTCGACACACTAGGTTGAGAACGGGTCTGACAGGCAGACGCACAACTGATGCCGGGTCCACCCTGAAAAGATGACAAACATGATTTCATACATATTGTACATATGTGTGTATTATCTTTGCTTTGAAACAACTCTTGGACTGGATCTTGTACAGGTGTACCTAAGTTTAGATTATAATGGTAACGTAAGTAATAAAGAGTGAGCATAGAGTATACCGTAGAGTGTGTTTGAGTGCCAGGCAGATTGCTGTGTATCTGTGCTGCAGCTGTAAAAGCAGGAGAGGATCAGACTGGCCGAGATGAGGAAAGCCCAGCTCCACTCCTGGCCCTTCGTATTGTACCGTTCTGTCTGAAAAAAAAAAAAATGTGTACGCACACTGTGACAACATGCTTTTTTTTTGTCAGTTTTGGTAATTCCAAGGAGTGCAGACCCATTTCTGAGCCCTGGAAGAGATGAGTCAGCAGGCTATTGGCCGAGGCCAGCAGGCAGTGAACTTGATTGATCCATCTCTCAGCCCGACCGGCCCCAGACACGCGATCCATGAGGCCTCCCAGGCAGGGGAGGCGGCCATAACACTGACATGACATCTGACATAACAAGAAGTGGATGCTGACAATTCATTCAAACAAACGATGAGATGACATCAACACTGATGACAAACCTCTTGTGTTTTCTTGTTGGAACTGTCCATTTTGGAGAGGAAATAGGCGCCCAGTTTGTCCTGAAAGACACCAGCAACTTCAGCATTTACCATGATAATGATGATGATGGACAGCAACGTAAGCATTATTTGTGTTACCCTGAGAGATCCACACGCTCTGGGGTAGTACATCATACACGCCGTCATCCCCTCCATGGCCGCCAGCTCACACTGACAATAAAAGAATTTATCATTCAAGTGCCACAACGGAAAGAAAAGGTACAGTAAATGCCTGTAGCAAAAAAACACAAACGCACCCATAAAAAAAGGGGTATTTGTGACACTAAGCCAGGGATCACTAACTGGCGGACCGCGGTCCGAGTCTGGATCCAGAGGTCGTCCAGTACTAGTCTAAGCACACTAGACTTATACTAGTTAGACTTGTACTAAGGCACTGATCGAAATTACTGAGAAAATTACCAAAGCTATAGACTGCAGAAGGTGTGCAGCTGCAGTATTTATTGATTTGACATAAGCTTTCGATACTATTAATTACAACATCCTAATTACAAAATTAGAGAGGTATGGAATCAGAGGGTTAGTTTTGAATTAGATCAAAAGCTACCTAGCAAACAGGAAGCAATACGTGAGGAGAATACACATCTGCAAGTTTAAATATTACGTGCGGAGTACCCCAGGGGGTAATACTGGGGCCAAAATTATTCAACTTTTATATTAATGACATCAGCATAGTGATGAAAGACCTAGAGCTAGTATTATTTGTAAACGATACTACTGCTTTTTGGTGCTGGGGAAAGCACATAAGAGCTAATTAAAAAAAGTCACAGGAAATGACTATACTAAAAAGGTGGTTTGATAAAAACAGATTACCCTTGACCATACGGTAAGCAAAACTAAAATAATGCTATTTGGTAATACCCGAAATGATACAAACGTGCAAATACAAATTGACGGTGTGGACATTGAAAGGGTGAACATTTCTGGGGATCATAATAGATGAAAATATGAGCAGGAAATCTCACATTAAAAATATACAAAATATGGTGGCGAGAAATACCTCAATATTGAATAAAGCTAAATTTCTCCTTGACCAAAAAGCACTCCAGACTCTTTATTGCTCTCTTGTATTACCATATCTAACATATTGTGTGGAGATATGGGGTAATAACGAGAAAAGTAAACTTTACTCGCTAAACATACCTCAAAAACCATCAGTTAGGATAATCCATAATGCCGCGTATAAGGAACTTGCAAATCCTACATTTCTAAAATCACAAACACTAACATTCGCTGATCTGGTAAATTTTCAAAACAGCTAAAATTATGCATAAAGCAAACAATAACCTGTTACCCAAAAATGTCATACAACACATTTCAACAAGAGAGGAGAAATATGATCTCAGGGAAAAACTAAACTTAAAACACTTATACTCGAGAACAATGTTAAAAACCTACAGCATTTCAGTATGTGGAATCAAATTATGGAACGGATTGAGTAAGGAACTCAAACAATGAGCAATTTCAAGAAACAATACAAGCAGTTGATGTTTGTAAAATACAAGGAAGAAGAGTCTTGAATCACTGTGTACAAAATGCTATGTCTAAGCACTACAACTCATTACTCTTCATTCTTATGAGTTAATTGTCAGTACTCACCCATTATTTCAACTATGTTCTGTTATGTCCATTTATCCTGATTATTATTTATTATGATGAAAAATGAAGAAAAACGCTTTACTTAAGAGACCCCAGCAACACACCCTTGTTGCTCACCTCCTGCTTGAGGCCCAGTAGCGATGTGAGGATGCCCAAGATGCAGTTGAGGCCCACCTCCCTGGCCAGCTCTGCCAGCTGCGACGAATACTGCAGCAAGTCCTTCAAAATAGTCACAGCCAGCTGGATGGTCTGCATTGGCGCCTGCGACTGGAGAATCACATGCATACAGTGACGGACTGCAATGTAAACATCATGCAATGAGAGAGCGTCTAACCTGGATGACCTGCTGCAGGGAGCGCAGCCAGGAGAGGCAGTGTTGCTGGAATAGATCACAGGAACTGTCCTTAACCAGCATGGAGAGCAAACAGAGCCCCTCAAACCTGCTCATTTAAACACAACACAATAGTGTCAAGTATTGTAAAGTGAGTTAATAAAAGCCAAATACGAGGTGCCACTCACTTGGTTTTGCTTGAGGCCAGTTTGGCGTTGCTAAAACCCACCAAACTCCCTACGGCGCTGGCGGCCTATCAATATTTAAAAAAAGAAAAAGTTAGCAGCTATAGCGAAACAAAACAACACAATGTCTCCATGTGTCAGCTCTGAGAATAACAAAGCCACCCAGCACAGCTTAATAGCAAGCTAGTAGCCTGAGGGGCTAATGCGCGTTTGCAGGTGAGGAAGTACCTGTGTGGGGAACACTCCATGCTCCCTGTAGTTCGCCAACAGAGAGGGTAAATAGTCCGGTCTTTGCTCTTTCAGAACAGACAGCAAACCCTCGGTTAAACGCATAGCTGACGGGCCATGCAGCCAAGCCGATGCCGCCATCTTGCCTGTCTACCGAACTACGTCACTTATGTGCGACGGGACGTCATTTTCTGGCTCTTTGTTGCAGTGTGAGGCTGTTTAGTGGGTATTAGGAACCCTCTAGCGACTTTTTCAAAAAGGTGATTTGCAAACAATCGAGCGAATTTTCCTTGTGTTACTGAATACTTTTGGAGACTCTGGCGTAAAATCACATCCGTTAACTGTATAGCCTTTGGTCGGGTTCGAGACGTTCAATTCTCTTCTGTAACGCTTGGGGCGGTGTTATCCAGAGAGTCTCAGAGAGCAACCACAGCTTACGTTGACCTATTTTCTTCTTAGCTCTGGTGAATAAAGACAGACGGACCACTGTCACTTTTGTTGAAAATGTTGATTCAACATCGGATAAGACGAGAGACGTAAATAGCATATGTACAATATGAAAATGGTTTAACTATAAATAATATAGCCTCACATATTGAGAGCACCACTGTCTCTGTGGCGCAATCGGTTAGCGCGTTCGGCTGTTAACCGAAAGGTTGGTGGTTCGAGCCCACCCAGGGACGTGAGGTTTTTTTTTTACATGCTATGTTTAAAACTTTTTTGTTAAAAATTTTGCCACAGGACATCCATCCAACTTAACTCCGCTTATCCTCACAAGAGTCGCGGGTATGCTGGGTCCCAGCTGACTTCGGGCGAGAGGCGGGGTACACCCTGGACTTGTCGTAGCTACAGGACATCACAGTTAATTAGAATATTATTGAAATCTATGTTATTTCAGTAGTTCGTTCAAGAAATGAAACTCGTACATTCCATAGCTGACGGGGTGAAGTAGGATGAGTGAAAATCTGCTACATTAATTTGTAGCAACACATGGAACAACAATTCGCCACAGTGTAATGCATCCTCAGGTAATGCAAGTGTCATGATGTTACACTACTGTCCTGTACAGTATAGGCAAGTAATGTTAGAATTGTAATATATGCTGTGGTCAGTAGGAGGCACTGTTCAATACAGCAGAAGATGGCTACCAACCAGACTGCGTGTGTGCTTGACATTTTCATAAACACTTTTAAACGTAGGGGTACAGCTTATTAGTACATCTAAGATATGATTAAGTATGACTTTTCTTATCATGTTGAGTATTTGCTAACGCAGGAAATGGCAAATTATGCAAATTTAATGGTGGCGTCATTTAGCGACTTCTCGCGACTTTTAGGACAGCCAATAGCTACTTTTCCTTAGTTGGGAACGCTTCCTTGTTGGCGGACGGATTTTATGCTTGTACGCGCCTTTGTCATAGGTCAGTAGTGGTTTAATTCCATCGTTGAAGACGTTTTAACTGTTACATTCCATGTTTGATGGCAAACGAGCGGCTCAGAGCCCTGGAGGAGGTTGAGAAGGAGATAGCGATGGTCCTCCAATGTGCTGGTGAGTCAAATAGCTTTAGTTTAAATGCTAAACGTTAATCTGTTTGATACATTAGTATCTAATACCCATATGGACTGAAAGTGGATTTATAGTTCAGTTTAGAATGACAACTTATTTTTAAATCGTCTCTTGCATGGTTTTACCGTAGCGCTTGGTATTAATACGTGTAAACCTCATTATCGTTGTATGGCACGCCTGTTTATTTCATTTATTAGCAATTTTCGACAATCCTGTGTTGTTGTGAAGATTTATAAACCCAGCTTTGACTCATAACTGACGAGAGAATCCAATTCTTGCACTGGTTGCTGCTAAATAGAAGTGATATATATTTAAATATATACAGGTGTATCTCAATAAACTGGAATATTGTGCATAAGTTACTTGATGTCAAGAGCTCAGTTCAGACTAAGATCCATTAAAAGTTATTTTTGCAGTTTACAATATTAAAGTTTTTGCCAATTCGAGATACTGAACTTGGGGTTCTTAGCTATGATCAAAATTCTGACAAATATTTTCAATCAATTTTCAGCCAATTTATAGAATGTAAGCGTTTAACTTTTCTGAACTGAACTACTGAATAAGTGAAGTAATTAACTTTTCACAGATATTTTAATTCATTATGATGAAAAAAACAATTCATCGAAGTAGACAAAGCAATACAGCAGATATGTTTCATTGCTTGTCTTCTATCCTTGGCAGGTAACATAGTGTTAGAGCTTTCTAAAGACAAACACAATGTCAGCCTGCTGGACAGACAGCTGGTCCAGTTCCAGAGCTCCGTCAACAGAGTGGAGAGTGAACTGAGTGGCCAAATCCGCTACCTTACACAGGTATCTCTTTCTCTCTCTCTCAGACACACACACTATTCATAATGATGTATTTCTAAGATGAGTAACCGTGCTGTTGTTTCTTTAGGTGGCTACGGGTCAACCACATGAAGGATCCACATATTCATCCAGGAAGGACTGCCAGATGGCGCTCAACAGAGCCGAGTACGCCAAGGTCAAACTGGGAGAACTGGGCCGCACCTGTGAAGTCATGCTGGATCAGCAGCAGGCCTCTTAAATGTGGACTTTTTTTTTTAAGTGATCAAACTTTGGTCACATTTGTGTGCTTCATATTTATTTGTACAAACTTTTGATTACAACATCCATTTCAAGAAAATAACACGATCTATTTTCATGAGTAATGTGAAGTACATGAAATATCTCAGGTATGATTTGTCACAATACTGCACAAACAGTGGCCATGTAATGCCAGCATTCTTGCAACTTTTAAGGAACACCTGAGCTAGTCAGTGACTTCAATGAAGTGGGCCAGTAAGTCTCTGAAATGACCTCACCAGTGTGGGTGTTGACAATTAAAACACACAGGACTCAGGTTACAAAAGTACAGAGATGGTGGAATGACAAGGATGAGAGTATAGAATAAAATTGACATACACTACTGACAAACATAATTCAAGATGAACCTAAAATGCACTACAGTATAATCATCACAGGTGGACTTCATTTGATCTTCTCTAAACGTTTGAACGCACATGTCTATTGAATGTTTCACTACTTTTTGCACAACTTGCTTCTTCTCCAACAAGGAGCTGAATGACAAAATTCACACAGGTGTGTGATCCACGAATCAACCAATAAATGTCCTGGTTCAATTTGAATTTGCGTTTAATCAGTCTTCTTTATCATGCTGTTTACATGTTGAGACCAAGATGACAACCAACAATTGATCAACAGTACCTCACCAAAGCGCAAGGATTCAAACAATGTTCTCATCGGGAAGTGGCCACTGAGCTTAGAGTGTCATCAGCACGTTGCATCAGAGAGACTGGAAGAGCCACAGGAAGGCATATTGTATGCTTTTCTGTGAAAATGCATCGGTGGATTCACAGATGCTGTGAATTTTGCCATTCAGCTCCTTGTTAGAGAACAGCAAATTGTACTAAAAGCACTGAAACATTCAACAAATTTAGTTCACCTGTATCGTGCATTTCAGGGTCTCCCTGAAATTTCATCTGAAAGTTGAATATGCTTAACTAAGTAGTGGAATTTTCAATAGAATTTAAGAAGTAAACTCGCAATGATATGTTTAATGCATCCACTGAGCTTTTCTTCATTAGAAAACCTGTAAAAAATACCCTACTCTTTAAAAGACAGCAACATATCTGCACTGAAGATCGTCGTGTTAGGCTTCTGGTTGCAGCATCTAACAGAGGGGGTCTCCGTCTACGTTGGACCCCGTCAAACGCAGGCGAGCAAAGTCTTCGAACACAAAGTCATCACCCTGAGAAGAAGACCTGCTGAAAGTTGAAAGTCAAATTAATGTCTCTTTCAAGGACGGGTCAAAAGTACCCTAAAAGATGCACACACACACACACACACACACACACACTCACGTCATATCAAAATCTATGAGGTTTGTATCCACAGGAGCATCAGCCGCTGAAGACACGAGACAGGCAAAAACAACACAAATTAAAGTGCGCCATAATCCCACCAGATGATACAGATTAATATATCAGTGAGGTGTGTGTGTGGTACCTGGCTGTGGGCAGGGCTGGCCGGGTGGTTTGGGATGCATCAAGACAAAAGGAAGCTCCACTGCGATGTCCCTACACACACACACACACACAGTATACTGTGTACAATATATGACACTACAGCTAGCCAATCTTGACATGTCCACATACCCTCCAAGAGACACTACCAGTTTGACTTTGACCCTGTAGGACACCAAGATGCCAATCATCTCCTTGTTGCATCCCTCTTTGACGCTAGAACGACACACATGAATGGACATGATCAGGAAGGGTGCTATGGAGTTTACATCACGCCAAACCTTACAAAACGCTTTTCAGTCATGTCCAACGATCCATAAACAAACATAGTGTGGTTTGCACACACAAAACATCATTCACAAACAAATGCATTTTGTTTTGCAAATAAGAAACGTACCTATCAAACAAATACATCCTGCTTCAGACACAAATACAGCATGGCTTTAAATTGAATCAACAGCGCTGCCTAATTAAACACAACACGCCATTTCTCAGAAGGTTTACTGGCATTTGTGTGTGGATCTGCAAGGTGGAAAATTAGTGCCAAAAGTCACATGACACTGGTAAGTAACAGTGTGCCAAAAGTCACGTGACAGTTTTTCGTAGATGTAGAATTGTTTTTTTGTACTTGATACATTTTTTTGTACTTTAAGATTGTTCTGTTTTTGTACTTGAAGGATATTTTTTTGCAGTTGAAGAAATACGTTCCTTTGCAGGTGTAAAACGTGTATTTGTTTCTGGAGCAGGATGCATTTGTTTGATAGGTGCGTTTCTTATTTGCAAAACAAAATGCGTTAGTTTGTGAATGATGTTTTGTATTCGCAAACCACACTGAGTTTGTTTGTGAATCGTTCGACATGAGTAAAACATGTTTGTGAGGTTTTGGCATGATTTTAACTCAGGTGCACGTATGTGTGTATGTGTGCAGTGTGTGTACATGGTGCTGGAGGCCAGGTTGGTGTCTTCATGTTTGAGCTTTCCGTCCAAGGCCAGGCCTCTCTTTTCTCTATTGGTGCCCATGCAGGGGGTCAGCGTGTAGACCTGGCAGAAGGTAGAGCTGGGAGAAACCTGGTCACTGAGGATGATGATGATGAATAACCAGGACAAGAGGAGATATTTATTAAAGTCGGCTGGATGGGTTTTTGGACATCATGCTAAAAAGGTACACACTCAGCCTCTAGCTGGGCCACGGGACACTTGTACTGGGCCGTGGAGAATAGACAGATGTCAGCATACTGGCGAACTGCGAGACAAGGACATTAATAAGTGACCCCTGACCTTACAAATGATCAAAAAAGAGCCTGTTTGGAGTTACCTGAGATCTTGACCTTCTTGACTGTCTTGGTGGAGTTGTTGGAGACGTGGACGTTGATGCTGATAGGCTCACCATGGTAATACAGCTGCAGTTGGACACCGACAAGTTGTTAAATGTGTGTGTGAGGGAATTCCACAACGCCTTGAATAAGCATGTCACCTCCTTGTCCAGCGAGGCCTCCAGGTGCAGAGCTCTCTCCGACATAAGGAAGCTGCGGCTAGTCTCCACCATGGGCTGAGGGCCTTTCTTCTCTGGAGCGTACTGCACCTTACGGATCACCAAGTGCACTGAGTTCCTGGAAAAAGTCATTGCTATGAACACATTTTAGATTGCGGAGATGACATTTAGGGTGCGTCTCAAATGGAATACTTCTGTAAGTACACTTCAATAAGCATACACTCGAACTTAAATCCTAAGAGCACCAATTTTGTCAGTGTTGTGCTCTCGCCATCGCTGTTGTTGCACACTTACAGGAAATGATGATCACAATATTTACCCACTTCTGATTGTCTCCTTTTTAATTGTGAATTTCAAATCACTTGAGCTGCGATTGGCTGGCGACTAGTCTAGGTTGTACCCTGCCTCTCGCCCAAAGTCAGCTGGGATAGGCTCCAGCATGCCGCCGCGACCCTAGTGAGGACAAGCGGCATAGAAAATGGATGGATAGATCAACGGCTAGAGTTAGTCCCTCACCTTCCGTGATGTAGCCAAGATGGAGATCGCTGAGGGTGGTAAGTGTTCTCGGTGTGAACGCACTTATGCAAAAGACTAAGCGGAAGTACACAAGTGCACCAATTAAGACATGAAATACTTCTGACAGTCCATGTCAATAAGTATCCTGTGTACACTATGTACTTAGTTTATGAGTGGATGAATTTTGACAGTGTCGTGCTGTTCCAGATCCGTTACTCTCACTGAGCATTTACCAGAAATGACGATCGTAATATTTATCCAAGTCTCCCTTTTTCTCTCCTTTGTAATGGTTAATTGTAACCACACTTCTGCTATGTAGCCCGGATGGTGGCTTCTCATTGTGAATGCTCTTATGAACTCAAAATTCTTAGTGTAAGTACAGCAGTGCGCCAGTTGAGACACGGCCTTAGACAAATACATCCCAGCGTACCTGGAGGCTGTGAGCAGAGCATGAATGACAGAGAAAGCTGCTTAAAGGAAAACTGCGCTTGTTTTTGAATTTTGCTTTATGTGAGACATGAACACATATTTCTTTCACTTTTTTTTGTGTTCTAAAAGATATAAAAACTGAAAAAAAAACCCTCCAAATAGCGCCAATAACACTCCATTTACATATAATGTCACATACATGCATCGTTACACCGATTGACACCTTGCTACACCATACCAGCTAGCTACTAGCCAGCTAGCGACTAGTTTCACCACACACTCGCCCGCAGCGTGTTAGCGTCGCACTCGCAATGCCTCAGACCACTACCAAAAGGTAAGGTTACATATTGGAGCTGCCGCCACTGCTGCTGTGTTATTTTTGAGTTTGGAAAAGTTAGTAGTTCGTTTCTATGTTGCTATGTGAAATTAATGCGTTCCGATAATGCTTAAAAGGACCAAAATACGGCAAAATAGTATTAATTACTATACTTACTTATAGTAAGTATTACATGTTATCATGAATGTACCTGTTACTACATGGTCACAGCATGTATATCAAACCATAAACCCTTGTTGGAGGTTTTTGGAGGTGTTTTAATAGCAGGCATAGGTGCGTCCCATTACATGCCGTAATGAGCTGCCTTTTTTTATATCTTTAGAATGCCCAGAAAAGAGAAAGACATGTGTGTTCATGTCTCGCATCACGATTGTGGATGATGGGTAAAATACACAAAAAAAAGTGCAGTTTTCCTTTAAAAAACAGGAAGTACCTTTGGTGAGGCTTCTCGTCTGCAGTGTTGGCGCAAAAAGCTTGAAGCTCGTAGTCCACGCCGCACGCCTTGCCTGTGTCCTCCGGGCCGGGCTGCAGAGTGACTGAGCAGGGCAGGTTCTGGGGGATCTGAGCAAATCCGAAGACACAAAACAGCAAAGTCAGTGGACAAACTCCTTCAAAAAGCCATTGTGACGTTGTGGTTTATTACACAAAAGTTAAAGGGGTACGCGTGTTGGCCCAGTTTTTTTAGCAGCCTCTCCTGCAGGTAGCTCAGAGGTTTCCTCTCCTCCACATGCAGGTGAGGGAAGGCCTGAAAGGTGCTGATGTACAGATCCTTTCGGAAGGAGAGTCCCAGGACGTCCAGGTCCTCGCGGCCGTAACGGAACACACAAGTCAGCATCACAAACACTGTGGACAAACGTATGGGAGTTAAATAACGGCCACTCCTGCTTCGGCTACTTCTCAGCTTTTTGTACCTTTGCGACCTTTGAGATACTCTGGGTCCACAAGTAGCACCCCATCTGTGAAACAACATAACGCACTTACTCTATGTAAGTACTTATAGAAGAGAAAAAACACCATCTGATTGTGTTTGCACTCACCCACTGGATCGACATGATCTAAGTGATCTATGAAGTCTCGCTTGCCCAGATAAACAGTCAGCTGTGGAATCCAAAGAGAGGCGTCATCATGGCAGTCACTAACACACAACCACACACACGCACACATACATGCAAGACACACATTATGTCCTACCTTGCAGTTGGGGCTGGACTTCTTGAAGACTCTGTAGGATGAGTAAAAAGGACAAGATTTAAAGCGACAGTACGTGGCAGTGTGACCTTTAAAAAAGGGCTACAATGAGGGGAACTGCATCCTGTCGCTGCCATGACGACCCTCAACCACCTTAACAAATGCACATTTAGTGCTGTGGTGTTCATACTAAGCAGTCAATCGCACTGAGCATTTGATGTTTTTTTGGAAGCATCTCAATGTTCTGAGCTCCCTGTAATAGTATAATTATATAATGGTTCCCCAAGCTGACATTATGTTGACTTCTTTAGACAGCAAACTAGCGCTTCTGCTGGTTGCTTCTGCTGGCATCGTGTCTCCCAGGGGTGTCCAAAGGGCGGCTCGGGTGCCATTGACCTTGCAGCTCTGTTTGGTTGTTTTTTTTAATTGGCTGTCAGCACTTTCTAAAAATAAAATTCTGATATATTATTAGATATCACCAATAAACACAAAGACCTGGATGTTTTAATCAGATACAGATAGCTGAACATATATTGAACTACAAATGATTGGTTTGAGTATCTTTGTTTTGCTGTATGCGGTTGGACACCCCTGAGATCAATAAATATTGCGTCTTTTATTTGTTACTAATAACAGAACTTTAGAAAGATTTTTACGATGGCCGACAGGGCCAAACACACAGCAACGTCTAAACTATACGTGTCAAACTCAGGCCCGGGGGCCAAATCAGGCCCGCACTGCAATTTTAATCCGGCCCACGGCACTGTTTGGAAAATAGCATTGAGTTAGCCCGCCTTGCAGACCTTATCAAACAAAGTACTCACAGCGATCTGTGTAATTAAATGATTCCTCCGATATAAACTACTCCTCTGACATTAAAATTTTAAAAGTAGAAACAATATTGTATATAGCAGGAAATTCACAACCATTTTTATTAAAAAGGTGCCAGATTCACACCAAAAGTCAAAATAATTGAACTGTACACAGCTAAAATTGGCAGCACTAACTATTACACCTGGTCTGTACAAAATAACACCTTAAAGAGGCAATCAACAATGACTTTATTGAAACGAATAAACACGCCAAAACAACCGTAGTCGTTTATCCGCAGACTATTGGAAAGTAGACATTTAAAACAGGAATGAATGGACACGAAAAAATGCACATTCCCTCCCGCTCCGATGTCTAAAAAAGTGTCCACATAAAATGTCCACATAAAGACACATTCACCAGCTGTCATGTGCATTTTGTCTCAACGTGAAAATGCATCCACACGGGTGTATTATATTGGTATGTTCCAATCCCGGCACTGTATGCGTGGGAGACCGGGATAAAAGGTGTGTAGGCTGCTTACTCTTCAATTGGGCTGTGCTAATGAGACGTTTTTTCAAAATCTGACTGTGCTGCCGACTATTTTTTCCACCTGGATTATTGGGTCATGCCCTGTCATGTTGGCAACTTGCAACAAGCATCTGTGTGTGTGTGCGCTGATGATGCATATGAGTGTGCTTCATTTACCAATTGTGTTGGTTTTAAGGTTTTTAAACATTTCAATATGCAGAAATGTACAAGTGTTGAAAATTTCAGGATAAATAATAGGAAAGATACAAATTTGGGGTTGTGATTCCAGCAGTTTTAATTTGCAGAATTCCCCAACTGCATTTGTTTTAAAGTGTCGGTGTGTTTTTGGTTGATCATTCTGTGTTTGGACTATTTGGATGTTGCTGCTCTCGGGCCACTGTAGATTCTTTCAAGAGAAACAATTCAAGAATGACTTATAGAAGCTCCGAAATGGCCAGTTTGTACAATTTGTACACACATCCAGTGAGAATGCTTAGTCAGAGTGTGGAGGTTGTGTTTCCTGTTTCTCTCCAACACGTCGTCTTCCTGTCGGTCCCTCGGTGTGAACATTTAGTGAGTTAATATATAGCTGCAGGACATGATGAAGTCTTTTGTTGACATCTTCGGTGGTCCAAAGTGTCCCAACAGAGGGAGACACCACTCGTGGAAATGGAAGAACAACACGAGCGTTCTTCCTTGAGGTACTCATCAAAAAATTTATTTAATCACGTCATTTGCCTCCGTGGCCTCGTAGTACAGCCAGATAGAAGAACAATCCGCCATGGTCGAGTTGTTGGGGAATTAATCAGGCAAAAAGCTGGACAGGCAAATAGCAGCAAAAGAGCAAGAGGGCACATCCTGCAGTTAGACAGGAAATGGCTTCATGTGTATTCCTGGGAATGTGGCCAGTGAAGCAAAAAAAGTGTCTTACAGATGGACATATGCACTAAATGAACACATGTTGATACTTCCTGTAAGATGACAGCCATTTCCTTCTTTTGAAAAATGCACAACAAGACTCAAAATCCCCATTCTTGCGGTCAGAATGAGACTTTGTGGGTGCTTCAACTTATCTCTAAGGATCACTTCCACATCAGACTAGAGCAGGAGAGTCCAATCGTTTTCTGGTAAGGGGCCACATACAGAAAAATGTGATATTGTTCACTTTATTTTATTTTGTATTAAACATGCTAAAAACCACTCCAGTGGAGGTCAAGATATGCTAGGCTGTTAATATGTTTCAATAATTATTAGTGTGAAAATAAAAAATAAAAAAATCAAGTTGCTGGCCACAAATGACCCCCGGGCAGCACTTTGGACACCTCTACATTAGCGTATTGTCTGTGACGTCACACACCCGCTCACCTACTGAGTCAACAAGGCTTTAGAATGGGAAGGAATGTTCATGCAACTAATAAAAACACAAGACACATGCTTTGTGGTCCCAAGAGGAGTGCACTTCCTCTGTTCCACAAGCATTTTCCGTTTGAAGAAGTTGCAGCCAACTCCCGCCTCCAAATGCATTTCAACGTTCAAGTGGAGGAAGGCAACAGTTGAGAGTGAATAGGAAGAAAGGTGACATGTAAGCATTAGCATCTGGTGAGCTTCATCAAATGTGTTGCATAAATGCCAAAAATCCTACCTGGTCCCTGATTTGTCCCCCATGTCCTCTGCTGGGTGCCCGTGTCAAGCTTTCAGCTGCCTTCACTGCTCCGATGTGTCATGCTTCTGTCCTGCCCGTGTCCCCTTCTGTCTGTTTCCGCGGCACAATGACAAAAGCCACGCCCACTGGGCATGATTGACACCTTGGACGACGGCTGCAGAGCTGACTGTTGACCAGGGGTGGGCGATACTGCACATTTTTGGTATTGATACCAAGTAAAGACAGCGCCAGAATTGCCGTTACCGAAAATAATACTGAATTTTTTCCAGCTCCTTGAATTATTTTGTGATTGTTACCTTTAATTTGTTGATATAATCAGAATAAAACACTGAACAAAGATTTTAGGCAAAAAAATACTGGTATGAAGTAATTTGTGAACAATTTAACAATATTAATAAGACAATGTAAGAGTATTAACAAAAATATACAATTATTTCATTATATATTATATTCGGGGGCTTTGTTTTAACTATGTAGAGCACTTTGGGTTGCATTTTATATGTATGAAAAGCACTTTATAAATAATGTTTGATTTGCTTTGATTTGATTCGAACAATTTTGACCTCATCGCACTAGTATCGATCCGATACTGATACTGCCCTTGGTATAGATACTCTCTCTATTTGGATCACACTCCCCAGCTGCAGATCTGACTATTGACACGCTGCGGCGAGAAGTCACATGACCAAGGGGGTGTTTTGCTGGAGAGAAATGCTCTTTATTTAGAGTTGCTTAGTCCTGCTTGGTTAGCTTGGTTATAAATGATTAAAAGTGTGAGTAACTGCCTTTAATTTAACAATATGTGTCATATAATTGTCATTGTAATATCAACTGCAGGGCACCTATTACGAGTGCGCTTTTATTTCTGTCTTTATGGTTTTTTCCATGCTCCTTGTCCTTTTTTATGCTAAATGGAGCAAAAGAAAGAAATGAATTGAGGACTACAACACATCACAGCATATCATAGCAACCTCCAGATAGCATTGGAAATGTGCCCTCTGGTGGCTTTGAGAGGTGAGAGGTGAGAGGTGAGAGGTGAGAGGTGTTTGAGAGGTGTTATGGTCTTCTGGAGGAGACATGATGTCATCGCCACTTCTAATCTCCATGAGATCTGCTCTGATCCTGTCCCCCAAAAGCGACTATTTGACTAAAATAAAATAAAATAAAGATCAATTGTATCACAAAAACTGAGGAAAATAAAAAAGACAAAATAAAAACATTTGTATTATATCAGCATTTTATTGAACGTTTTATGATATTTTAGAGTAAGTGTGTTTTAGTCATGATTCTATTGTAATGTTTGTTTTATGTTTTCCTTCATTTCACTGATTTCTCATGTACTGTGGTTGTTGGTAAAGTCCTTTCTAAATAAAGGTGGTTTGGTAATAGTGCAGTGGTGTATAAAGTGCAGCCCGGGTGCCTCAGCTCTTTTTTTGTCTTTTTATAGGCCATATTTTAAATTTATAATGAATTCATTATTACTGCGATATTACACTAACTTGCTTTGTTACCTATACCACAAAGATGTGGATGTTTTGTGTTACAGTTTAGCATATTGACTTATAGTACATTAGATTGTCTTTAGCATTACGGTAAAGTACAAATGCTTGTACACATTTTGACAAATGCTTGTCAAAATTCATACAGTAAATTCGAATCTTATTTACTTCCGGTGGGCTTTTTTTTTGAAAGGACGTAGATGAAGTGTCCGCATGTGGGCGTGTTCTCAGGCGCCATAGTGAACGCCTCAATTGCGGCTCCTCATCAGGGACACGCTGAGTGAAAACCTCCAAATCAGACAGAAGACCAGCGGACACGCCCGGTATCCGTCCCTTCTTCTCGCCGGTTCGTTGTCGGTTATGGCGGCTCTTCGCGGGTTTTGTTGCGGCTGTTTGCTGCTGGCACTGCTGCTTCCTCTGCAAGGTAAAGAAAAAGCTGAGCTCCCATGTGCTGCCTTTGTGCCGCACAGCAGGCCGAATAACGGATCACCGGCCTGGAAACAGCAAAGCTTCTTGTTGCACACCTACTACAGAATTTGCCTATTTTTTATCCATATATATGTGTAAATCCGCGTTATTACAGTTGAACTTGTGGACGCCATTGTGCCAAATTGTGCAGATGTTACACGTCTATTACCTGCCTGTATCTCAACCATCTAATAAGAGTGAACTATTGACATATATATGTTTTTAATGCATCTCGCCAATTTTTGTATAATTCACATTTTATTGAACAGGAATTGCTATTCAATAGACTTCATAACGACAAACCATGTCTTGTTGCCACCATTGTTTGACAAATAGGGAATCTCCCCATTCTTGGAATAACAAAGACTACAATGTAATTGTGTGACTACTGAGAAGCATTCACATATATGCGAATATCCTGGTTCGTTTACACGCTGATGCCGTGATGTTGTGTTATTTTGTCTCCCAATAGAATTTGTGGGCTCCCTTGCTACGCGCGCACACACACAAACTCACACAAACACACGCACACACACCTTATGTGAGGTGAGACACTTTGTGTGCTATATAATGATGAGCGTGTGGACAATAAACAGGGGATTAGTGGGCACAATGGGGCCTTGTGTGCAGCATGTGTGTGTGTGTTGTGTTTCTAAAAGGATCTAGAATTGTGATTATTGAATTGTTTACTTTTGTCATCATCCCTAGTCCTGTCTCAGGGCCTGGACCTGGCAGATGCGCTTGGTGATGACAGCATTAAAAGTAAGAACAGTATCAATTAGGGGTGTAACGGTACACCATAGTCAAGTTTCGGTATATCTTGTTTTTAAGGTACCGGTGCGGTTTGTTTTAGGTACAGTATGGAAAGAACATGCAAAACATAAAACTGTGTAACCAGCTTTAAATAGGAACATAAAAAACAAGCAAACTGCTAGCAGGTCATCGATCCATCTTCCTCACTACTGTAGGGTTGCGGGTATGCCGGAGCCTATCCCAGCTGACTTCGGGCAACAGGCGGGGTACATCCTGGACTGGTCACCAGTCAATCACAACCCACACAATCACACTCACATCATACCTATGGACAATTTAGAGTCGCCAATTAACCTAACATGCATGTTTTTGGAATGTGGGAGGAAACCGGGGTACCTGGAGAAAACCCACGCACGGGGAGAACATGCAAACTCCACACATTCTCCACAGATGCCCAACAGAGATTTGAACCCAGATCTTCCCGATCTAGGCGACTGTGCGGCCCCCCTAGGACGTCATTTTCCCATAAATAAAATGTTGGGGAAATCACAAGTTGTCATAATATTATCAGATTCATCTTTTACATTTTTTATTGAAAAATTGCAAAATTTTTCTCATAAAATTATGTTTTTTTTTCATACCATGACTACTTTCATCTTTTAAAAATGCAATAAGTTCTTGCAAATCTATGTTCTCATAACATTGCGACTTTTTCAGTATTTTCTCATAAAAACGTTATTACCTCTTGCAGAAGTAAAACGTGACCCTAATCATTAAATGATTACTTTTTCATGTAAAACGACAACTTTGTCTAATAATATTATGACTTTTTTCCTTTTTTGTCATTGTGACAACTTTCATTTTAACAAAACATGTAAAAACACTTTCTCATAGTACAACGACATTCATTTTGTAAAATTTTTGAGTTTTTCCTTATAAAATTGCAATTTATTTTTCTTCTAAAATCACATTTTGTCAGATGATTTTGATTTTGTAAAATTGAGGCTTTCTCATAAAATTACAACTTTTTCTCATGATGACTTTCATGTATAATTGCAAAATTGGGATTTTCCTCCTTTTTTCACGCAAAAAATGTAGTATTTTCTCATAAAAATGATGACTTAGTAGACAGGTGATTATGGGCAGTTACACTTACTGCCCCTTGATGTGTACCGTGTGGGAAATCAGTACGCCTCTGTACTGTACCGAAAAGCCATTACAAATACATGTACCGTTACACCCCTATTAATTATTCTTTCATTCCTAAAATGAAGCAAATTTTAAAACATGTACTCAATTTCTTTGTACATTCTTTGCTTTGGACGACCACCTACAGCCACCACTCCAAAGCCAGTAGGTAAGAACACACCTTAGAACTCTACTCCATGGACCACTGAAGTAGGTAAACTCTGGTTGCTATGGCAACAGAGGGCTCTTCTCCTTGTTAAAAGACAGACAGTTTTTATTTGGCTGTCAAATGAATTCTAATGCCCCCTACAGGCACCAAGGCGCCTTTCAAGCCCAAACCCAAACCAGGTAAGAAACCGCTGTGTCGTCAGAACGATGACATGAGAATGTGGGCTGCCGTCCTCTTTCCCCCACTAATTTATGTATTTCTTGAGGATGCTGCTATCCGTTCCTTTTTTATTTCATCCCTTGCTTCACCCTTGCCCTTTAACCCTGACAGCTGATGATGGCTTTGACCTGTCTGATGCCTTGGACCCCAACAATGACATTGGTAACAGGGACAAGAACAAGGGGCAGAGTGGAGGTGGGTGGCTACTGTATCTTGTGTTGCTTCTTAGTAAGTGGATGCATGTTTGTTTTTGTTCTTTGCTTTTGCACTAACAGCATCTTTTCCACTAAAATCTAATATGCATGATAATATTGATATGGGTTTAGGACTGGGACAAGAAGACACAAATGTTAGCAACACTAGCATGCAGTAGCTACGTGAGCTGCATTACACTCACTTTTTAACAGCAACATCAGGTTGCCAGGGTAGACTATTCACTGAATAGAAAAATGAAATGTTCAAATGTGTAGCTCCCACATTTGTGGCTGCCCTAGGCTGCATTTCAAGATATGTAGTGAAGCCTGGTGTTGCTTTTTTTTTTTTTTTTAATAAAAGTCGTGACTTTAAAAGCAAACGTTTGAGCATCTCTTCTTGCAAAAGTAGAGCAAGCAAGTAGATTTTTCTCACGTTCGGTGCTCATAATCAGGCTCTGTTACTGTTAGAACATCATTAAAAAGCCACAAGGACTGCACTCTTTATCTTAATTTTGCCTCATCCACAATCCTTATGTGAAACATGACCACACGACTTTCCCTTTTCTGCTAGCATGTGGGAGCTAACAATACACAGGACACACATATTTCGACTATAAAGCCCCCCCCCCAAAAAAAGCCCCAAAAAAGCCAACAACGTTCTATTTACATAACTGACCTGTACAGTCATGAAAAAATGATTAGACCACACTTGTTTCTTCAGTTTATTGATCCATTGTAATGCCTGGTACAACCAAAGGTACATTTGTTTGGACAAATATAATGATGATAACAAATATAGCTCATAAGAGTTGAATTTCAGAGCTGATATCTAGCAACTTCCATGGATTTCTTGACGATAACCAAAATCACTTCAGTTCTTACATGAATAGCTGTAGCATTGTACTGCCAAAAAATTTAACTCTTATGAGCTATATTTGTTGCCACTGTTATATTTGTCCAAACAATGGTACCTTTAGTTGTATCAGTCATTAAAGTGAACAAGAAACTGAAGAAACAGGAGTGGTCTAATCATTTTTTCCATGACTGTATATAAACCAAGCTACATCAACATTGTTATTGTAGCCACTGACATGAAAAACTATTTTTCCTAGCGTGGTAACGCGGCACCTCATGCCACTACCGAGATGTAACGGACCCACTCCAAAACAATGCGATAGGACACCAATCTGTACTGATTAGGAAACAAGAACAAGCATATGAACAACTACGGATAGACAACCAAATTATCTCTAAAGTATTAGTCCACATAACATGTTTTGTTTAAACACGGCTAGATTGACTGTGTTTGGATATCAAGCACTATGTGCTCTATTGATCAGAATCAATATCATGGTGAATTACTCAATAGACAGTTAACTGTCTGGTCCAGCTGACCTGAGGTGTCTTTTCCGGTTGATTTTGGGTAGGTGGAAAAAGTTTCTATCACTGCAGGGTTTCTTAGCGCTAACAATTTTTCATTCGTTGTGATGCAGTCTCTTGGAGCATTGCCCTCCTCGCCATATACACTAAGCCTTTCCCTCAATGGTGACACGGCATGCCACTCAGCGGAGCAGAACACTCAATTTCTGTCGGCATTGCTTGGCAAGCTCCACATTTACATCACCAAGTCATGCCGGTTCTGCCACTGACACCTACAGCTCATCCTCCGTATATTCAGGTTCAAAAACACAAGATTCTGCATCCTCATTTGTCCAAAAGTAGTCGGTGGTGGCGGCTCTCACGAAGTCTGCCATGATTAGTAGTTGCAAACAGACATGCGCTTTCTATGCTGCTGTTGTTGACAGAAGTAGCATTAGTTCCTATCTATGGGCTCTGTGAAATCAGTGTGCCCAGGGAAGAAGTTCTGGTAATGTTTAAAATGATCAAAATACGGCAAAACACTAAGTATTATATGTTATCATGAATGTACATGTTACTGCATGGTCACAGCATGTATATAAAATCACAAAACGTTGCTGGGGGTTTTTTAGAGGGCTTTATAGTTGAAAGAGGTGTGTCCCATTATTTGCAAAAGGGAAAGACATTTGTGCTCATGTTTCACATAAGGATTGCGGATGATGGGCAAAAAAAAAAAGAAAAAAAAAGTGCAGTTTTCCTCTAAGGTTTTGTGAAAGTGTCATTGGTGGAGCACTCTGAAGTCTTTGTTGTTTTCAGGAGGATTTTCCGACAGTGACCTAATTGATGTCAGCAAAGATGACAACTACAAGCCTGACAAAGGCAAAGGTATCGACTACTTTGGCCTTAAACATGTCATCTTGTTATTTAAAGTGTGTTCGTATTCCTAAAGTGTTGTTTGTGTTGTCAGGTGGACGACCAAGTGGTGACCGTGATCACATTAACCAGTATGACGACAACAGCGGTGAGTTTGGTGTTTGCACGTTACGTTAAGTCTATGTGTGTCTTGACTGTGACTGTGTGTGTGTGTGTGTGAGCAGAGACCACAGCAGAAGTGGGCACCATCGCAGGCATTGCTAGTGCCGTTGTCATGGCGCTGGTGGGCGCGGTCAGTAGCTACATCTCTTACCAGAAGAAGAAATTGTGCTTCAGTATACAACGTAAGAATCATCAAGTGCTTCCATGTACAGTAGAAGCTGCTAGAAGTAGTCAGTTTTTTTTTCCCACCTCCACAGAGAGCCTGAATGCTGAGATGGTGAAGGCTGACAATCCCAATGCTGTGGTGGCAACAGAACCACAAGGTATTCTTTTTTTTTTTTTTCTTCTAGCACATACTTTCTTTGTCTATTAACAAATCCTAACTATTAACTGAGTAAACAACTGATGGATGGATTTTTTTTTTTGCTTCTACAGTCCAACAAACGCTTCTGGAGCCTGCCAGTGCTGAACCCCGCATAGAGGAGAATGTTGTGTAGCTTACACACACACACGCACACACACACACAGGCCGTATGTAGGAGTGCACTGTGTTGCAGAAATGATGAATTTGAAGTAGCTAACATTGTTAGAATATTGATTCCCAGCCACCAATGTATTTTTAAGGGTAAGGATCCATATTCAGGAATTTTGACTGACATTTCCCATTTAGCAATGATTTCTTATTTGAACCAGATTTACTAACTCATAGCCACTGGTGACTGAATAATGTTTCACTATAACAACAACAATAATGCGTTGGCATCAGTATGTGTGACTAATGCTATTAAGGTGTTCTCATTCCTGCAAAATGTGACATATATTTATTTATTTCGGTTGTTGTGTAATCTTTGCTGCTTTTTTTTTGTTAAAAAAACAATTAACAGTACAAGTTACAGTTACAGTACAAGTAACAGGTACTGGAGCTGCTTCTTCTAAAACAGGGGTGTCCAAACGTCTTCCACCGAGGGCCGCATACTGAAAATCAAAGAATGCGGGGGTGCCACTTTGATATTTTTATGTATTTTTTAATTTTGGAAAAAGGCTAAAAAAAAACCCAAAAAGCTTAAAATTATTAGTATCAAAATTTCAGCTTCTTCTCTTTACATTTTTCCTGGGTTCTTTGGTTGAATTTTAGTTCTACAATGTGTCGCGGACCAATAAAAAAAAATGGCGCCCGGGCCCCACTTTGGATGCCCCTGTTCTAAAATGTAAATAATTTTTTTTTCCAACTTTGCTTCTCACAGCAATGCCCCAATGAAGGAAGTGTAGAGAAGTTTGGATGTTTATTGATTGTTCTTCCTGTGAGGCAAGATAAAACAAAAGTTCAAAGGTCGTTTAGCTGAATAGAATGGACATTTAGTTTGACTGTCGCTGCAGTATTTAGCTTTAGCACTGTGGTACAACTACAATAATGGCTGTGTCTCAAATGGAATACTTCCGTCAGTACACTTCAGTAAGTATCCTGTGTACACTGTGTACTTAGTAACTGAGTGCACTAAATTTGAGGAAATTTGTTGTCCCAAAACCATTAATGTTCTGACGCGCTTACTGGAAATGATGATTAGAATATTTACGCACGTCCTCTATTTTTTTTAAAGAATTAAGTGAATTGCAACCACTCAAGTTATTCCCTCCCCTTCCGATGCAGCCAAGACGGCGACTATTGACGTACTGTAATTGGTATTGGTAAGTGTCCATCACTACACACTGACTGTTTTTGTGTGTGTCTTGAGTGCACTACATTTTGCCATCTTCAGTGTGAACCCATTCATACAATCAAAATGCTGTAAGTGTAAGTACACAAGTGTGCAAATTGAGACACAGCCACTTTGGTGCTTAGCCTTTAACCTTCTCTTTTTTACACTTTTTACCTTTTGCTAAGATAGTTTTCTGGACTGCCTTTCACTGTTTATCTGCTATTTACTGTCATTTTAGAGCTCTGATAGCATCATAATCATAATGATAATCATAATTCATGTTAGCGCCTGTGTCCTCTTCTCTTGCTGCAAATTTGGATTTGACCAAAGACGGCTGATTAAGTGACTTTTAGAATCACATGCTTGCACATGGGGCACTAAAGAATGTAACAACATGATTGATGAGTGATTTGGAGTGAAAGTGTAGCATTTATGCACCTCCGACCTTACAAATAATGTGTCTCACTTCCTGTTGCGATTATTTGGTAAACCATTGAAGTCACAACATGACATTTTATCAGCACAATGGTACAATTCCTATACTTGCACCTGTCTAATCTACTTCCTGTGTGTAAATATGACAACGTGTACATATTGTCAATCCATTTGGACAACGAAATGTTTGCATCTTTCATCATTTTGTGTCCACGTTCTCTCTTTATTCCAACATCTTTCACTTCATGCTAGCAGTATGCACTCGTACAATAAATAAATCCTTTGGGGAAGACTGACATTAATTCTTGTTGGGTTTCTTTTTAAGTTGTTTGACAAGATGAGGAATTGTTTTCATCATATATAATGAAAACTGTTTAAAAAGACATCCAACGTTGCACAGGCTGCACGATGGCCTAATGGTTAGCATGTTGGCCACACAGTCACAGTCTGGAGATGGGGAAGACCTGGGTTTTTTCTCGCCCAAAGTCAGCTGGGATAGGCTCCAGCATACCTGCGACCCTAGTGAGGATAAGTGGCATAGAAGATGGATGGAGGGACAACACAGCACATTTGGATGGAAGGTCATGACCGTGTTGGCATAAAGAAACCTAAGAGTCATTTATGCTTTCAGCATGTTCTCCTCGTGCGTATGTGGGTTTCTGCTGATACTCCGACTTTCTCCCACATTACAAAAACATACAAGTTAACTGGAGACTCTATATTGTCCATGACCCTAATGAGGACAAGCAGTATAGAACATTGATGATGTAAATGATTTCATAACCCTGATGTTAATATGACATGAAATGAGGTAATTGGGCAGAGAATAATTGTATTTAGTAGAAAACCAAAGACACTACTGAAATAATTATTTCTAAGATAAGTATTGAACAATGTGTTAAACAATGTTGAGACTAAGTAATAATTTGATGCTATTGCTCTTTTGATTTAAGGTTAACCTAACAAGCTTCTGTAAATAGTTGAGGTGTGAAATAAACTCCAGAAAATATACTGGAGTTGAGATGATAAAGCATCCTTGATGATCTTCTCTGCCTTTTCAAGTTCAAGCAGGCTAAAGTACAAAAGAACTGTCCAACAACTAATTAAAGGTGCTGTCTGGCATTCTGTCATGGTTGTTACTGCAACTGGGGTGCGAGCATTCGAACGTCCTACAAGTATATTCCGCTCTCTTCCTTCTCAGAGCATGCAAGCAGGGGCGCCGTAAGGGGGGGGAGAGAGTTACGACAATTCCAAGGGCCCCAGTATATAGGTAAAACAATCCCTTGCATTTGGTAAAATGCAGTTAAATAGTTAAATATCCACAGTGACCAAAAGTAAACCCTCCATAGCTACATTATATGGTTGCGTCCACTACTACCGTCACCGTGCTTCCTAGTTGCAGTTCAGTGTTGCCAACTTGGCGATTTTGTCGCTAGATCTGGCGACATCCCAACCCACCCTTGACGACATACTTTCTCAAAAGCGGTTAGCAACAAATCCAGCGACTTTTTCTGCCGTTGTTGGGGAGTTTTCAGGTATTTGGGGACATCCCCAACAAGTGAAAGCAGGTATTGTTCTGCATTTTGTGTTCTCACTGAGCAGTAGTGGATGCTGTTGACAGGTCCGCCTTGAGAGGATAATGTGGAGCTCTACACGTTGAAAGTGCAAATGAATCACGCATGCGCGAGCCACGGAGGACGAGCTGGCCCTGTTTTACACAACGAGATCTAAAACGCAAATGTTTCTTAAGCTTCAGTAAGCCTGAATAAAAAAGGAGGTTGTGTTTATATTTTATTGTTAGTCTATTGCTACTCTTTATTTGTAAAATGAAGCGGATTATCTTACAATTCTTCAGGTAAATGTAAGTAATTGATAAGCCTACTGTATTGACTATATTTATTGTGAAGCTCAGTTGCTATTACAAGTATTCACCAGAAGAGTGAGTCATGTTAATGTGAGCCATGGAATAAACACAGCATAATCTGTTATTCACTGTTCAACTGTGTTCATTTAAAAAGTTCTCAATGGCCAACGTGTAATGGGAGAACTTTGAGAGGCGCTGGCCGAGATAAAATATTATTTTATTTTGCTTAAATGATGGCCAATTTTAAATTAGCAAACAAAGAACCAAGTTTATTTGTAGTTCTAAATGTAATTAAGGTGTTTTTACTCACTTTTTTTGTCCCTCCAACTAGGTTAGGCTTTTTTCCTACAGCATTTTACAACATCAAAATGAAATTACATGCAAATTAGACAATGACATCATCTAGCAATTTATAGGACAACCATAGCTAATTTTCTTACTGAAATGTTAGCAACAATGATTGTGTTGCCTGTCGGCAGTTGCGGCAGAGCAGAGTGAAACTAAGTGTAAAACTAGTAACTAGTAAAATGTTGGAGTGAAAAAAGGAGAGAAAGGTGAGAGAATAAAGGCAAATGAAAAGGGTGTCAATATGTGACTGTTTTTTTTGGTAGCCTAGCAAGGCTGTGTGTCGTCCAATTAAATTACTACTCATTACACTCAAGCGTCATTGGGACTCGGTCACTACCTGTCAGTTTCAGTGTGATGGAAGAACGATGTGTGATAACTTAAACAAGTAGTCCTAAATGTAAGATAAGAGATGGAGGCTGAAGGCAAATCCGGATGTAATTATTACGCTGTCTAGATTTCGAAAGGCACTGGCCGAGACTAAATATTACAATTTATTTTGATGAAGTGATGGCCTATTTTAAATTAAGAAACGCATTCAAGTTTATTTATAGTTCTAAACATAATTAAGGTGTTTTTACTTTTTTGCTCTCCTAGATTATGCTTTTTTTCTACAGCATCTTTCAACGTCATATGCAAATAATATTCAAATTAGCCAATTCCATCATCCAGCAACTTCTAGGACAGCCAATAGGTACTCTTCTTACTGAGGAGTTGGTAACAGTGGCTACACCCCTTTTTGGGCTAAACGACAAATCTGTTAATTTGTAATTGTTAAGAATATAGATTTCTTTTTTGTACAATCTGTTCTCTGAAATTATTATTGGTAACATATGCTAGCCGGTGGTGTTTTAAAAAAAAATATATATTATGGGTTAATAAAAAATAAAAAAAAGTGTAATTTGGGCCAAGGAGGAATAGCCCTTTTAATGTCAAAGATACGTGACATGACTTGAAACTTACTCAACTTGATACTTTTTTTGTGCTAAATACCACAATTGTACTTTGAACTGGCCCAAAGAACATACAATTAATTCAAACTAATTGAAATAGTTCTTAGCTTAGTGGCATGTCAGGCTTTCCATTGCCATTTTAAGGCTGGAATATATTTTTCTAGCTTGTTGTATATGAAGTCATTCAACAAATAAGAACAGTTGAAACGCAACATTCACAACTTACTAAAGCATTACAATTATTAAATGGTTTTTAAAAATCAGCGTTAAAAAAAAAAAAATACATTTTTGGAAAATAGCTAGCTTACCTGCGATGCTGCCACTATGGGGAATCCTTTCAAGGGATAGTCACATGACAACCACTCCAAAATGTTTCATATACAGTACACCACTTAGGGACTTAATGTGTCAAGCAACCAAGCTGTACAGGACCCGTTTTAGGACATTTAAAGTGTTATGGCTTCTTATGGGTTACAAGAGGACTAATGTTCATGGTGTTAAGACGACAACAAGAGAAATGAAAAAAAATTGCACATTTTACTATTTACATTTTAGATCATGTGCTCGTTTGGCATACAAAGTTACATTTAAAAAATAATATAATTATAATTATGGGCAAGTTAAAGTTAAACATAAAGTTAAAGAATTAAAAGTGACAGTGATCAAGAGGATTGGAAGAGGCCCTCATTTAAATCTACACATAAAAATGTGGTTTAAACCCCAAGCAAAGCCTCCCTCATATATACAGTGCATGCATATGTGTGTAGTCAGACAACAGTGTGCAGTGGTGTCCCCATGCCGTGTGTTGGAGAGTGTTCAGAGGCGGAGGACAGTGAGCGGGTGGTAGCCTCCCTCTGTAGGTCATCCACCCTCCGCTGAAGTTCTGCCCGCAAAAAGAGCAGATCCTTTAGGGTTTGATGCACCGGCACCTGAAATACCACCGCGCACACACATACACACACACACACACACACACCAGTCATGAGATCACGTTCCCATCTTTTAATGCCAGACATGTTCAATAGTTTGACACATGTTTTGGCTTTGGGGTCATTTTTCTGTATTCGTGTGGTTCTACCTGGCACCAACTGCCTTTAAACACTGAGGAGCCAAAATAGACAAAATATGGAATTGCACAGCCATTGTGTCACTCAAACAGAAATAAATAGAGTGGAACCTGTTTCTGTCCACTCCACTCACACTGGCTGAAACATGTCGACATAACCAAACTATCGCCTGCACATTTACTTGTGACCTTAGCCAGAGCTAGAGAATGCCTGATAAAGGATCTTTCAACCTCCGGCAGTTCATTGACATTGTTTTCCTCCATTTGTGCATATTTTTATTTGGATTCTTCTGTTTTCATATGATATTTTATACTCTTAGTATCTAAAAGAGCAGATGTGGTAATTTCGCTGTATGTCTTGACTACAATGACAAAGCTTTCGTACATGCAGAACAATGCAATACAATGCATGGTAGAATCCAGGGGCCTCATTTATCAAGCGTGCTTACACACAGATGTGTGTAGAGTGTGCACAAGAACATTCCCTCGCAAAGTATGGGATTTATCAACTTGTACTTGTGCGAACATATGTAAATGTAAGCACAACTCTGACCATGCGTACACACAAAACCTAGTGGTACAACAGGGAAATTACAAATAGCGATGGTTGTGCCCGAACCAGCGCAGTTGGGGGCATGGTGGGGCACTTCATTCAGTGACGTGCAGTGGTCATGGGATACAAGTGAGGCGCTGACAAAAAAAACAACCCCCCCCCCAAAAAACGAACATTACCATAAAATAAATATTAATATTTGTCCATTGAACTGTATTATAAATGTATTTTCTGTATGATTCCAATCGTTTAGCATATTCTTAAATAAAAATTGCTGAACTTGCAGATTTCCCTGATCAAATAAAGGGAAGAAACCTAAGAGGCCAGAGTGAGGCCACTGTGAGCATGGCTTCCCGGCTTAGTGTGCAAGCCCCGCCTACCGTCTGAGTGCGCACTGAATTGGCGCCTGCCAGTTTGTGTTTGTCAGCATGTGGCCAATAATATAATCTTGCAGAAACATTCAGTTGATACCATGCCTTTCGACAGCCTATGTAATGTCTTTAATGTAAGTGTGATGTCATTCTTGCTAATCTGACAATAAAATACATAGAAATGTCATACGGGAAGCACTTGCAGTACTGTTCATCCTGAAGGGGTGGAGGGCATGCGTGAGATGTAAGGTGCTTGTCACTGACGTACTTCCACAAAGGAAAAATCTGTGTTTTTTTTTTCTTTCTTCAAATCAAATGCATTCAATATATATTTATGCTCTGCTGAAGGAATGAATGAATGAATGAATGAATTTGACTGCCAAGATGGAATTATATGTCCATATACAGTATATATACACACACACACACACCTCTTCTCAGCTTAGTGCGCAAGCCCTGCCTACTGTCTGAGTGCAATCAGCCAGTGTACTGACTTGGATGTGAATGTTTGTCAGCATGTCGCCAATAATATGTCGCCAATACTGTGTGATCTTACATCTTAGCTGCCTTAGCAAGCACCTTAGAAAAACAGATTGATCTGTTTCTTTTCTTTTTTAAATTTATTCATAATTTTATCTTCTAGAAACCAGAACAGTGGTAACAGTCCATATTTGAATTTCAAAGACCTGGAAATTAAAAAAAATTAAATTCCATACTTATCCCATACATAGCAGCCCTGAATAAAATAAAATTTATAAAAAAAAAAAAAAAAAAAAACAAGCTCAGGCCACACTTTGGCCACCCCTGTTCTGAAGTCTCACGGAGCTCATTAAAGCGTTGAAAGCCCACCTGTGGCCTCATGTGGGGGTTCCAGCGGGCGTAGTAGGTGCTCCACAGCTCCAGGTGTCTGCAGGAGGCCAGAGGATAAAGAACGTGGTGCTGGTAGTCTACATAGAAGGGGTTGCTGAAGTCCTCTGGCTGGCTGATGAGACAACGACAAGGGAGACAAGTAAGAAGCATGTCCTCTCCTCCTTGTCATCTCAAGCAAGACAGACATCTTACCTGTTAATGTAGGACCACAGTGATATTGTCCTGATGTGGGCCTCCTGCAGAGCACAGAGTTTAAAAACAGTGGACCTCATAGAGGGGATAAATGGAGGACCTACCCTGGCTATGCGCTCCTGCTCGCTGTTAAACAGAAAGGTCCCAAAGAGACAGCTGTAGAGGTGGTCGAGCACCGTCACCAAGAACAGCTCGTTGAACTCAAAGGCTGCTGGGAACTGAAGTAAGCAGTAAGTCACTGTGGACATTCTGGAAGAAGCTTATAAGAATGCTCACCTGTCGAGTCATCTGCCAGACGCAGTCAATGAACTGAACGAAGAGAGGCGAGCGCTCAGAGTTGGCATGGTCCTCATCGCCATGACCCACACGCTGCACAAAGTAACAGCGTGAGTGTTAAACACAAACCACATGCAGGAATGGAGGTATAGCAATACATGCTGGGGAAAGCAAGCTAACTTGGAAGAATGCTGGAGCCACCATTGATAACGTCACATAATGCTGGGATACCTAGAATGCATCATCCTAATTCTATGGAGCAGCACGAAAAAAAAGGATCCAGTAGCCACTTTTACACATTTTGTGCATTAAAGATGCTTAAAAACCAACATAGAACATTACAATGTTGGTGCGAGGTTTGTATGTAACCAATGACTGAGTGCTTTCATTGATTATCGTTGTTTGCAATAAGCATTTTTATTTTTTTTCATGGGTGTGTCCATTATTTGCAGTTTTTTGCCATTCGCTGGGGGTCCCGGAACGTAACATACGGTTCTACTGTATACCAAGGGCCAATTAAAAAATGAGGTGCAGAAAGAAAATGGCCCCCGCACTTTGGACACCCCTGCCCTACACGATGGTATCTTCGGGCATCTTGTGTACTGACTGGTGCCAGAGGCCGGTGAAAAATGATGAATGAATATAAGTGTTCTTACAGCAGCAAACTTGTGGCCAAAACTGATCCACTCCTTCTCCAGCAGAACCTACAGCACACATGATTACATTGTAAAGACACATGTTAAAAGTACAACATGTATTTAAGTGTGTAAGACCTGGAAGCCTCTGAGCGTGCGGTAGTATCCATCCAGCATGAGCATGGCCAGAGAGGTGAGCTGCGCCGTTCGATCCCAGCCGTCACTGCAGTGGACCACCACAGACGTCTTCCCAGACTCCAGCTTGTCGGCTATTTTGGCTGCACCGGCTAGCAGAAGCTGCACACAGCATGGTCAGCCAACAGCCTGCATGTGGTGAGGGGGTGTTGTGTCTTACCCGTATGTACTCCAGCCAGTGAGTCTGGTAGATACTGGAGTGCCAGCGGGCTTCGTCGATGGTGGGGTACACCACATCCTTCATCTTCCTCAGAGATTCACGCATCACGTGGATGTTGGGGATGTCCAGGAAGTTCAGCTCGACGCTGGGGTAGAAGCTCTCGCTTTCATAGCCGCCATCCTTGGCCTGCAAAAAAAGGGAACACTGAAGGAGGAGAGAAGGAAAAGCGTCCAGTAAGAAAGGAGATGGTCTGACTTTGTTGGTGTCTGCCACGCTGCACTGGCGGGCATCAAAGATGCTGAGCTTGTGGGACTGAGCGTTGGCATCCATGATGATTTGGAGTAAGCGCTCGTCCTCTTTGCAACGGCGGTCCGAAGATCCGACTAAGGGCTGGCCGCAGCGGACGATGGTGGCCTGGGATTCTGGGTGGATCCAGCATAACACCTGAAGGAAGGGCGGGGGTGTCAAATAAAGCCTGTAATCATATCTTGCAGGGTTTCTGCAACATGTACTGGATGGTGTCGAGGCGCCACGGATCAATAAATGCCGCCACACCCTGGAAATGATTTTTTTGGTGGGGGGGGGTTAACGTGGGAACGATGTTAGTATGAATGGACATACAGTATATGCTATATCAGGGGTGCCCATTACTGTGATTGCGAAGGTAGTGTTGGTCGCGTGTCACCTGCATCATAACCGTCACATAACCGTAACTGCTAACATTAAGCCCCCTCCTGATTTACTCTTTGCCGCGACATAAAAAAAAGTGAACAGATGTCGGCTTCCGTCGCACACGGAAAATCCAACTTTCATCTTTATTATTACTATTATGGATTAACTAACTCAGCGGTAAGATGCTTATATCTATAACAAAAGTTATCCGTTCGATTGTAGCGGCTACTTATGTAGAAAAAAATCTATTGTTTCTTGGCTGTGCTTCGCGTCATGAATGCTACTATAGAAATTTTTTCTCCAAGTTCATTTGTTAAACTATTATTTTACAACAAAGTGGAAAATGTGCCCACTGCTAAAAGCTTTTTAATATGTTGCCTTGACTACGGCTGCATTGTCTTTTGCATAATCCTTTTAATTTCTCGTTTTCAGTATCTGTAATGTTGTATAGCAAATGCTAACTGGACGTAATACATGAAGAACGCTGCCTAAGTATTTTCACGAACATATTACTCAGGTTATGTACACAAGTATTGAGGAATTATGTGTAATTATATTGACTGACATATTGATTTGAATTGTGATTTACTGAATGATATCAACTATTTTGATGACCTGTAAACTTTGAAAATGTGAATGTGAAATACTAATCATTAGTATAGTAGTTGCAAAGTTCACCGGATAGATTTTAAATATGCTACATATTTTATAGTAAGAGGTAGATCATTTTGATTGTGTGCACCCCTGACATGCATGTACAATGTACATAAATACTCATATTTGTAAATAAATATATATATTCTCTAGTAGGAGGTAGATCTTTGGGACAAAGTAGCCCATAGGCTGAAAAAGTGTGAGCACCCCTGTGCTATATAGACACAGTTGTAGCCTATTATTGACCACAATTAATTTGAAAAATATCATAAAAAACACTTTATTTTGAAAAACATGTTCTGGAATCACCTGTCTCCCCTGTTGGCACTTGACAGATAAGGAGTAGAAGAAAGGCATTTAACGTTAATTCATGCATTTGTTGTTCAGGCCTGTGAAAACGACCCTAATGTTGGCATTACTACAAATAGTAAATTTAAATATTAAAAAAAAAAAAAATCCTGCCAAAGCGACGCAGCAGAGGCACCACACAGCATTGGCAGTCCGCCTCCCATGCAGCCCACCACCACAGCTTCAAAAAATCCAAGGGGAAACCCTTCCTAGTGTATCATTTAGCCGCAATTAGCAGTATTTAACATCAATTAGCATAACTTAGCATCATTTGGCAATATTTTGCATCATTTACAACAATGTAGCTGCATTTAGACGCATTTAGGATCATTTAGCTAGCAGCATTTAACATCATTTCGCATGACTTAGCATCATTTAGAAGCATTTATCATCACTTAGCTGACCGGAATGCGATGCTTGGCTCGGAAGGCAGCCACTCGCTTAATGTCGTCGTCAGTGATGTTAGTGGGAATGACCAGCAGGGAGGGGTAGGTGTCACACAGCTCATAGGTGCTGTTGACTTTACTGATGGTCCAGCTCTCATTGGGGAGACCCTGCAGTCACAGCCAACAAACAGCACATTTATATCAATGCATGCTTCCGTACGGTGCTCATCAAGAGCGACCTTACCTGACGTCTGTACTCTGCTACGGGGTCATATACCTTCCAGCCGTCCACAGGAAACTGCTCTTTGTACTGGAAAGCAAATAACGTCTGCACGAGAGACATTAATTACTCATAGCTTTTATATATAGACAGTGAACCTTCACGTTTACAGACTTAAACCAAAACAGATTACAGTGGATCCCCATGCATTCTTGATTCACCATTCACAACTGGGCTTTTATTATGAATTAATTTATTGTCCAAAAATAGGCATTTTTTCCATTTACAATACGTCAGTAATCATTTATGAATATGTGATAATGCAGTTAAAATGTTAAAAAGAAGACACTGGAGTGATGCGACTGACCAGGCTGTGTGACAGAGGGAAAGCATGTTTGGCCAGCATGTCCACCACATCCGGATGGCTTGTCTCTGTCTTGTAGGCAAACCTGGGACTCCTCATGTCCTCATGTGACCAAAAACACCATGCATAAGAACAAAAGGTCTTTTTCTGGGAGGAATTTATGTTTCTGTGCATGCTTACTTTGCAGACCAGCTCCAGCCCTTTGGTGTTCTCGCCTTGGTTGGGGATGCTGATGGTCTCCAGGCGGCTGATGGCTCCCAGGTTGACGTCAAGTACAAATGGAGACTCCTGGATGAAGACAACTACTATTTTACACATTAAAGGAAAAACGTACCGTAGAAGAAATCAAAAGTGGCATACCCTTTCCATGCTGCTGAAGTAGAGCTTGTAGTCTGTGATGGTCATAGTTCCATTGAGGAGACCACTGAATGGACAAATGTACATCACGTCCTGGACTGCATGACAACACAAAAAGGTTATTGAATAGAAGAAACTACAGTAGAACTACAGGAGTGGGGGAAGAGGTTTGCAGGTATGAATGCAGCAGAAGACATTGTCTCGCAAGTCAATTCACTCAACATCTTCCAGTAAGAAGATACCTTGACGAGGCATGATGTTGTATAACTGCATTTTTGGAAGTACAGTGAAACTTTGTTTTTGTATGATATGGTTTTCAGAATTAAATCATTAATATTTATTACTTAATTTAATTATTACTCAAAATATGTCTCGGTTTACATACACTGTCCCGGGTATCGTTCAATTATCACTAAAAATGTGTCTTGGTTTACATACACTGTCCCGGGTATCGTGCAGCCAAACAGTGCGCCTAACAAACTAGTCCGCGGAATCGAGTGCCCTGTGGGCCCTCCTTATTATGTAGTTGAATAGCCCTTGTTTAGAGTATAAAAACAGAAGGCCTTTTAGAAAGGTGTGCCCTTTAATTCACACTTTTTTTTGCCATTCTGGTCTTGGAACATCCATGCAAAAAGCATGGATCTACTGTACTACTAAGAGTGCTAGATTGCTAACAACTCACTTGCAATCTGAATGTTCTCCCCTGGGAGCAGTGGAACCTGATTCTGGAACATTTTGACTTGGGCACTGTATCTCAACGCCGGAAGGTTCTATGAAGAAAACAGTAGAAGTTAGTGAGGTGCTCTGTACATGTGTGTGTGCGCTAAATCACTTAAAAATCATCTCATTAAAACGGTTGAATTAACTTGGCTGTGAAAGTGACCGATTACTATTAAAGACAGCAGAGAAACAGACAAGAGCAGTGTAAAGAGGAAGGACAGAAAAGAAAAGGCAGACAGAGACTTGCCAAAAGACTGGAGGGATGCTCAGAGTCAGTCTCTCCATGGTAACAAAGCCCTTCATCCAGTGAATCCTGCTTTTCGGTGGGGGTGTAGCATGTAAAAGGAGGACGGAAAAGAAAAATGCAGAAAAGACTCAAAGAATATGAACAGACACCAGATTGTTGGGGTTTTACTAGGGTCTACATGCAAATTATGCATTACAATGTGTTATCTAAGAAAACTTCATGCTAAATTAGATAAATATTTGGTGAAAAAGCCAGTGAAACTTTGACTTAAAGGCTGTTTGCAACCGGCTGCCTGGAGGGTGCTAACATTTGAAAATGCTGCAAGCATTATGTCATCCCCTCTCCCTGCTCTGAGTATGTAAACTACACACATGTAACATGTAACACGCACAAGTTGCTCTTTGTCAGCTAATGATAGCGATTTGGCAAAGTTTAACTACTTACGTTAGCTATCATTGAATGTATAGCCTATTGTAACAACAGCATGACTGCAAACTGTCATATTGTTTTGTGTGTGTGCCCCATTATATGCCTCACACACTTATTAAAAGGTGAGCTCTGTCATCGTTAGGTACTGCAATGTGGACGCTGGCAATCGTGCACACAAAATCCCGCCCAGCCATGACTGTTAATTGCTTCTCCGAGACTGTGTGTATCCGCACAGGACGGGCATGTGCCTGTGCACGAGCCGTGAGTGAGTGGCAGCCCCCAAAAGAGAAATCATTTTGTCTGTTCTCTGAAATCAATGTATTATGTTATTAGTACCATATGCTAACCAGTGGTAGTCTTCTTACATTGTTGGGGTGGAAAAAAAGTGTAATTTGGAATCAAAGAGGGACAGCACCTTTAAATGCATTTTAAATTGTAAATTGTCATAAGTACTCACTAGGTGTGCAACGGTACGGCATCTTCACGGTTTTACATGTACTTTAGCATTTAGGTCACTGTTCAATGCGTACCTCGGTACAATAAAGGAACAAAATACAAAACAAAACTGCTTAGTGTTTGTATTAAGTGTTTTTTTTGTTAATGAAGCATGAAAATGCAATTGCAATCTACTGATAAGTAATTCTCCAATAAATACAATTCTCAATTCTCGGGG
This sequence comes from Dunckerocampus dactyliophorus, assembly GCF_027744805.1. NCBI lineage: Eukaryota > Metazoa > Chordata > Actinopteri > Syngnathiformes > Syngnathidae > Dunckerocampus > Dunckerocampus dactyliophorus. Next base: position 15,667,903 of record NC_072833.1, on the reverse strand, counting down.
GTGGGAGGCCACTTTGATGTGTACATTAAAGACGCTAAATCAATGTAGGCCACTATATTCTACCATTAGCTATAGAAGCTTTGTGGTATAGGTGACAAACAAATTAGTGCAACATCTAATAATAAATCTCATTAATAAGTCGTATTATTAGAATAAGCCTGGCCAATAAAGAAGAAGGTGTGGGCCAAAAATGGCCTCTGGGCCACACTTTACATCTTACACCTGTGTCACGTCGTTACTTACATGTATGCTGTATTATTACGCTGTATAGTTGATGCTTTAAAATCAGGTATTAATAAATGATTACCGACTCGTAATACGGGTTTTCTGCAAAAAACTGCCTATTTCCAAAGAAGAAAAAGCACCAACGGGGAGGTCAAAATTATTTTTTGATACGAAATCCTCCAAAATAGTGTTGCAAATGCTGAATCGTGAATGGACGGGAATCCACTATTTGATTTTTTGTGTGGCTATAACCAGCATGGTGAAATAATAAGATGAAGCAGAAGAGAAAGCCTGCAATAGCCTGACAGACACTTATAAACACATATTAGTTACCCTGTTGTCTCTGTGGATGTCTGCTGGTGCTGAAGCTGAAATCTGACTGGAGATGGTGGCTGCAATCAGCTGTTTACACCACTCCACATGAGAACCTGATGGACTAAAGACCCAATAGCATGAGTTCATTACAAGAGAAGTGGGTGCCATATTTTGTCCCTTACCACATGTGGCCCCGCATTGACAGTTACTATGGAATACCTTCCTATGTTAGCATTTAGTATCACAAATAAGTTTTCTTTATAAATAATATACACACACTTTACCACTGTTTCTGTGGAGCAGTTTGCGTTAGCATAGCTGGGCCTGTTTACGACGCTAACACTTGCTACATGCTACATGTTTGTCAACAAAACAGCATTAGCCTACTGTAAAAAATGATCTATTCATATATACTAACGCAATGGAAGCAAATATCGTCAAAATTAAAAGGCAAGATTGTTATGATAGTTTAGGAATACAATGAGTATTAGTGAGGTGAAGTCATTAACAAGATGATGCTCTATTTACATATTACATGAAGCATCAGAGCTAGTTGTGTCAACCGGAAGAAAGTGCAGTGGAAAGGAAATAAATAAATCGCCGCCGCCATGAATAATGTCCAAGATTAATTACCTGTCCAGGCCTTCCCCACTGACTGGTGCGTTGCTCGGAGAGCTCTGCGCCTTTTTGTTGCCTCCTGCTCCGTCCGCCATGCCGGTGCTTAGCTTCTCCACCCGCGGGAAATGTTTCTGGGTCACAGAGGCGGGGCGGGGGAAGCACTGGGACCTCAGATGTTAGGATGCGGATATGATGCGTTGGTTGTCGTGTTGCAAAATATGCCGCTACAAAAGCGCATTAAACACTCTGTAGTTGGACATTTGTCGTTGTCGCCATTAGTGTTTCTACTGGAGCAAACCAGCGAGACAGATGTGGAGATTCACGCCACTGGACAACAGCTGGCTTCTTACTTCCGGTTTAGGCAACACGTTCTCTTTTCTACGACTTCCGATGAACGTTGCACGGTCGTAACTAAGCCACCTCTTACCAACAGCAGACGTGACACATACTGTAAAAATGAAATTAACCATACAAATGACTCACTCAATCTTAAATTAATTTAATCAGTGATATTTACATAACAAAATGTCACCCAACCAAATTGTGGAGCGGATATAGCATAATTACGAAGAATTACATAAGAAATGTATTCTGACTTTTGGCAAGCTTCCCTTTCGTGCCCCAAATAATATTTATACAAAAAGAGGAAAAATAAAGGCGCCGCTGAAATTGCAATTCCCTACATGCCTGACGTGAACACTTTGTCAGGGTAAAAGTGTAAAAGTGAATAGCATACAAGCTCTCTTTTGTTAGTCAACTAAAGAATGCCCTCAAAAAATGACCCATAGAGCAGAAAGTTTTTAGTAACCCTTTCTGCACCATTCCTTTATATAAAACTGTTAAGATTTCACACTACATAAAATACATGTATTTTACAACTATAGCGCTTAAGGTTTCCACTGAGGTAATTACATCATGGTGCTTATAACAAAATAAAATAAAAATAGATTAATCTCTACTGTATTTCCCTCCATGATGCTGGGCTTTAACCACCAGATGGGACATTAAAGGAAACGGTGAATGAATGTTTTGGTAGAACACTGCTAGTCTTGCCATCACAAGATGTATAAAAACACAAGAGGCTTACGTCCTTACCCTGTTTTCTCAGTGATGGAGGTAGCAGTGCTATTGCAGTTAGACCTGACATTGATTCCAACACAATAAGATCCGCCTGACACTACAGAGGACATCTCTCTCCTAATGTGTGCATAACAGTACAAGAGGGCACACATGTTAAAGTCAAATTATGGACAATGTCTATGTATACACTTCTCATTTTGTTATGAATATGGCATTCTGGGACAAGAGGGTGGAGCGCCAGGTACACCTGTTTATCCTGATTGACAGGCTGATGTGTTCAGAAAAAGGCACACCAAAGCCATACCCTGTCTACTTCACTGGAAAGGAACACCTATTAAGAACAACGCGGTGTCCTCCGAATGGGACTGTCCTTTTGGATCTACGTCAGACGAGCACGTGTGAACACGTGAGGGTGATTCCTCACAAGAATCAAGGCACACATTTGGACACAAGCAAAGCAAAACGGCCCTTGTCAATGTGTCAGCCTGCCAACATGACAATAAAGACAATGTGTGGATTGGGGGGGGGGACGGTACATAAAGGCATCTTGTAGAGACGGAACAATGTAAATACTGAAAGGACATAAAACATGAGGAAAATGTTTTGTGTGATGATGAGCCGAGAAGAGGTGAGATTGTATTTGCTTTTTTGGTACATTTTCCTGCCTCCATGTAGGAAGCCCTTTTGAGTCATCAACAAAAGTGTACTGCATGGGAGTTGCATAAAATTCCCTACAAAACACCATCATTACTTCCCTGTATCAAGTAAAGGACATGTCTCTGCCTGTAGTAAAACTAACTCTATAAGCTGGCAAATAAACATCGAATGTAAAAGCAAGAAGAGAAAAAGATCACCTGCTAATGCAAGGGCCAATGTCTGGACAAAATACAGTATCTAAAGGTCTAAGTAAGGCTTTCCTGGACATCCAGGCTCTGCATTGAAACCACAGCACCACTTACAGTAACGTCCCTATCCTATGTTAAAGCACCTAAACTCAAAGCTGCATTCAGTAGATCATTTACTGATTGATTGCTATCAGTGCCGTGGCTTGGGAAGTGCAGGAGAACACGACAATCACACGTGTAGCAACTCATGAACCCACTAGCGTCCACCCAGCTTGACTTATATATACACACATTTAACTTCAGCACGAGAGGTGACAAGTGCAATATTATATCAGCTCTGGGGAATCTGTACATTATTAAGTGTACGTCTAGTGTGTGATTAGTGTTAGACAGCATAGCTAGCCTTGCGTAGCAACACGAGTGAAGTGAGGGGGAAATATGTTGGCCGTGTATAAAGCTAGCTTCCAACTGCTAAATTAATCCCACAGTGGGGGGGGGGAATGGAGAAGTCATTGATTCTAACTTTCTCATTACTCCATTTCCTTACGACCTTCACACCAACATAGCATGCCGTTTTTCACGTAAGTGCAAGTGAATTTTCACTGAAATGAGAACTTGAAATTCCGGCATTTGTTTGTTTTCAGCCAATGTGCATGTCAACTGGTTAGTTGACAGAGTGACACACACGTGCCCACACGCTGGCTTCATGCCCACTGTTCAAGCCCTTGGATTCAAAGCCAATAAATGTCTTTAAGGCGTCTATGTACGCTGTGTGTGTGTGTGTGTGTGTGTGTGTGTGTGTGTGTGTGTGTGTGTGTGTGTGTGTGTGTGTGTGTGTGTGTGTGTATAAAAGTCTTGTGACAAGGCTGCATTGTGACATATTGCATAATCAGCGCCCCTGTCACCATGGTCATCAAATTGGTATTAGACTAGCTTGTTAAGACCAGTTCATTCCCTGTGTGGACACAAGTGCAAGTATCTCCCTCAAAAGGGAGTGTGTAGGTGTGTGTACTGCTGTGATGGCGTGGGGGAAGAGGACGATGACGACGTGTTGGGGGTGGAACTGTTAGCCAAGCGGGAGGGGGTGGAATCTGACAGCTGCAGCTCCTCCAGCTTCTTGATGTACTCGTCCCGGAGGGCTAATAGCTCCAAGTAGCGCTGCTCAACCGGACTCTGCTGCTAAAACACACAAGCAGTAGCCTATTAACGGAGCACAAAGACAAAGAGAAGAAGAGATGGGTAATTATTCACCTGCTGTCGAATGCGTGGGTTCCAGCGGATGTAGTACGTGACCCAAAGCTCTAGGTGGCGCATGCTGGCAACAGGGTAGAGGACCCGGCCAGACTCGGGCGTGTAGAAAGGGTTTAAATAAATGTCTGTCTTACTGTTGATCAATGACCACAAGGACACCGTTTTCAACCTCACCCCCTGTGGGAGGAACACAGTTAAATGACAGACAGGACATCATGATACGGCTACTTTATTTGATTCCTTTCTTACATTCTGGTCTCGCGCACTCTCACAGTTGTAGAGAAACGTGCCAAAGCGGCAGCTGTACAGGTGATCCAGGATGGTTAGCAGGAGGCGCTCATTGAACTCAAAGGCTGTTGGGAACTGAGACGGAAGTTTGTGATTACAAAACTCAAGCAGTAACAAACAAAGCCAACATACCTGTTTAGTCATTTGCCACACACAGTCGATGAACTGGACAAAGATGGGTGATCTGTCCTGATCAGCGTGGTTCTTGTCGCCATGACCTATCCTCTGCAAACAAGAAAGAAGACATTTATTAGGCACATTAAGTTTAAGCGTGACAGAACTGATGCAAGGAGAACAAATACATTCACAATAGGGAAAAATGCTACTCACTGAAGCAAACTTGTGTCCAAAGCTGATCCATTCCTTTTCAATGAGAACCTGTAGACATACAAAAAGTGTCAGATGATTACATCATTGTGCTTAAACAGTGAACGCCGTTTAAGTCTGTCCTGTTTATGTCGACAACCCTCTACTGTACTGTAATGGTTTCATTTATTTGAACATGCATACAGGTTACATTGGAATACATCACGTATTACAATTCACAGACCCGCATGTCCAGGAGTAGAAAGTAGTAAGAGGAAGAAGCAAAGCTGATTTAATCCTACCGCCCATCCGTTTCACATCGATTGCAATACATTTGTTCACTTCCTGTATTCCAAATGCACTCTCTTCTCGTTGAATACATAGGAAAATTATAAGGTAATGTAATAATGTGGTAAAATAGTAGTCGAATTTCTTGTCCTGTAACTACTTCATATGACAATCATAAATAATATGTATGAAATAAACTTAACAGAACATAGTTATAATGGGTGAATACTGACAATGAACTCACAAAAATGAAGAGTTAGTAATAAGTGTGGTAGTGATTAGACATAGCATTGACAAATAAAATAGAACAGAACATAGTTGGATAATGGGTACTGGCAATGTATTCACATAAGAATTAAGAGTAATAAGTGACAAGAATAAAGACAAGACAAGAATGAGTGTAATCATCAAGTCCCTGTCCACTGTGTTCTTTTTATGATGAAAAAGTGCCCCACTTAGTTGATGTCGACATGAAATTTGAGACCATTTCTATGACAAATGGGTCTGTTTGTTAATATCTCTAATAATTTCATCATTATTACTATGCAATGGTGAAATAAAACAGCAACATGGCCACTGCTTAGTGACACAGCAGTGTAAAGTATTCAGTGCAATGTAAGCATAAAAGCATGGTAGCATCAACCTGGAGTCTACCAAAGCAACTGACAAAATGCACCCCCTTTTTTGTTTTTATTGTCGGCCACCGGAAAAAAAGATTTGCGCATGTACGAAAGCTTTGTCATTCTAGTCAGGACATACAACAAAATTCCTGCAGCAGCTCTATTAGATAAGAGTATGACATATCATATGAAAACAGAACAATCAAAATAAAAAATCTGACAAATGGAAGAAATTGTTGTCAACAAACTGCCATAGCTTCAACAATCCTGTAATAATGCCTATTCTCCTTATGTCTCTGGCAAAAGTCACAAGTAAATGAGCAACCACTGGCTAATTTCGTTATCGTTAAACCCACAGCACACTCGCTCACACGCAAGTACATTTGTGTGGGTAATAAAGATTAATTTGTGTGTTCATATGTAATTAATGACAGCGGATACCGTACACAAAAAAAACAGAATGACTCTAAATAATCCACAAAGTCAAGCAAATTGCGGTAAAACTGCAGAGTAGATGGGCCAAGTAAACCGACTGTAGCAGGAATGCTGACCTGTGCATGTATTTTAGGCCCACACTGCTTCCGTGTTTGACATTATGGGAAAATCCAAAGAAATCAGCAAAGGAATTGTGGAGCTCCACAACAGTCTCATCCTTGGGTGCAATTTCCAGATGCCTGAAAGTGCCTGCTCATCTGTTCAAACAATTATCAGCATGTGTAAACAACATGGGAATGTCTAGCCAACACACCGCTCAGGAAGGAAACAGGTTCTGTGTCCCATAGATGAACATATTTTGGTCCGATGTGCAAATCAACCCCAGAATCAGAGCAAAAGACCTTGTGAAGATGATGGCTGAAGCCGGTAAGACTGTGTCATTATCAACAGTCAAACGAGACTTGGAGCAACAATGGCTAAAAGGCCACTCTACCAAGAGTTTGCCATCACAAAGACCAGCACTCCCATAGAAAATGTTAAAAGGTGCGCGTTAGCAAGATGGCCCCAAAACCTGACTCAGCTCCACCACTTTTGTCAGGAGGAATGGGCCAGAATTCCAACAAACTAGGATGGAGGATACTCAAAACACTTTGCGCAAGTCATATAATTCAAAGGCAATGCTACCAAAGACTAATGAAATGTACGTAAACTTTTGATTTTCAAGAAAGTATTTAAAAAAAAAAAGCCCTTAAATATTTATGAATAAATATAAAATTGCAGTATTTAGCAAATACAAATAATTTTGGTAATCCTAACTGACCTAAAACAGGAATCGTTTACACCGTTTGAATTTCAGCTAGTGAGAAAAAACATGTTTGTCTTTTTACATAGTGTATGGAAACTTTTGGTTCAAACTATACACGCAGTCACAGAGAAACTCACGTCACCTTTTCCAGCATGTGAGTGTTATGTGGGGTGAGGGTTGCATGCTCAGAGCAGTAAGAGGGCAGCATACCATAGGTTCAAATGCTAGAGCTCCCAATTCAGTACGCAACCATGACAGACAGCATCTTTAAAAAGGCGCAGATGTAAACGGACCTGTAAGCCTTTCAGGGTACGGTAGTGGCTGTCCAGCATGAGCATAGCCAGAGAGGTGAGCTGAGCCGTTCTGTCCCAGCCGTCGCTGCAGTGGACCACCACAGAGTTCCCACTGGATACTTTGTCTGCTACTTGGATGGCTCCTGATAACACTAACTGCATAGAAACACACATGCACACATGGTAGCATGCTAAGCAATGCATGCCTTACAGTGAATGATGGGGACAATCAGCATGTCTTCCTACCTTTATATGTTCTAGCCAGTGTGTGGACTCTAGACTGGACAGCCAATGGGATTCCTCTACATTGGGGTACACTATGTCTTTAAGTTTCTTCAGGGATTCCCGCATGACGTGGATGTTCTGGATGTCGAGGAATATGAGCTCTGCATTTTGGTACTCATCGCCTTCATAGCCACCCCCTGTGGCCTGCATTTAAATATTAGGTTATAATTTGTCATTACCTGCACTATTTATTTATGTGTTTAACATATGGACGACCTTGTTGGCCACAGCGTTAACGTTGGGGCGAGCGTCATAGATGGTCAACTTGGTGGTGTCGTTGGCTTCCCTGATTAGGTCCAGGTAGCGCTCGTCGTCCTTGTTCCTTTTACCAGACATGCCGACCAGAGGCTGGCTGCAGCGGGCAATCACTGCCTGGTTCTCCCGGTGGATCCACGACAGCACCTGCGGCACAAAGACAAAATAAAAAACAGGAACACTCCAAGCTGAAATCTGTCATGATGCACTTACTGGTATGCGTGCTCTGGACCTGAAGGAAGCCACTCTCCTCAGGTCCTCTTCTTTACATTTAAAGGGCACAGCCAACACAGTGGGGTAGGTGTCACACAGTTCATAGCTTTTATTGATGAAAGTAATGCGCCACTTGTTATTAGGTAAGCCCTGAAAAAGACAATCACACATCATTTCCTCATTGGTCTTTTTCCCCAGCACAATAAGCCGCATCTCCTCGCTTACCTGCCGTCTGAACTCCTCTACGGGTTTGTAAATGTTCCAGCCATTCTCCTCGTACTTCTCCTGAGTCACATACGCAAACAGAGGCTGGATGGAGTAGGAGGAAAAAAACAGAGCGCTTTAACAGGTTGCATGTGTATCCTAGAATGTTAAATATACACTCCTGATCAAAATCTTAAGACCAGTTGAAAAATTGCTAGAATTTGCATTTTGCACATTTGGATCTTAATGAGGTTTTAAGTAGAGCTACAATATGCAAAAACATGAAGGGGGAGTGAGACAAAAAGCATTTTGAAAAAGTAATTTATTGAAAACAACAATTAAACAGGAATAGGCTGATCGACAGTTTAAGACCATCGCTCCAAAAATAAAAAAAACCTCTCCAAACAGAACAAAAATGTTCTCAGTAGGACTCAGTAAGGAGGCGCTCCACCGTTCTTGTTAATCACTTCAAAAATAGGTTTGGGCATGCTTGATGGGAGTGCTTCCAGGAGGCTAGTGGGAACATTGCTCCAAGTGGTGAAGATGGCTTCACGAAGGGCATCAACTGTCTAGAACTGATGGGCATTTTTGTAAACTTCCCTTGCCATCCACCCCCAAATGTTCTCTATGGGATTTAAATGAGGGGAACATGCAGGATGGTCCAAAAGAGTGATGTTATTCTCCTTGAAGAAGTCCTTGGTCAAGCGAGCATTGTGAACTGCAATGTTGTCCTGCTGAAAAACCCAGCTGTTACCACAACGACGAGGGCCCTCAGTCATGAGGGATGCCCGCTGTAACATCTGCATGTAAGCATCCGCCATTTGACGACCCTGCACCACTTGAAGCTCCAGTGTTCCGCTGAATGAAAAAGCACCCCAGACCATGATGGACCCCACTCCACTGTGCCGAGTAGAAAACATCTCAGGTGGGATCTCCTTGTCATGCCAGTAACGTTGGAAGCCATCTGGACCATCAAGGTTAAATTTTTTCTCATCAGAGAATAAAACATTTTTCCACCTTGGCAAAATCTAAACGGGCAGTTTTGTGGCGTTGAAGGAGACGAGGTCTTTGAATTTGTTTTTTGTGTTTTAAACCCTTTTCCCGCAGATGCCGTCTGATGGTTATTGTGCTGCAATCAGCACCAGTAAGGGCCTTAATGTGGGTCGAAGACCGCCCTGTGTCTTGATGGACAGTCAATTGGATCCTCGGGCTCAGCGCAGGTGTGATTTTTTTGGGGTCTACCACTTTACTTTTTTGTTCCATAATGCTCAGGACCTTTAAAAAAATGTAGAATGACTGATTTACTGCACCCAACCTCAGCAGCAATGGCACGCTGCGAGAGGCCTTGCTTATGCAGCGCAACAATCCGACCACGTTCAAAAAGAGAAAGCTTCTTAGCTTCAGCCATCAGGAGGGCATTACAGTGTGAATGGTTGACAGAAATTTTTTTCAAAATTTTGAACAGATTTTGGGTTTTATAGCTTGTGGTCTTAAATTGTTGATCAGCTGATAAACAGCTTATTTCAGTTGAATTATTGTTTTCAATAAATTACTTTTTCAAAATGCTTTTTGCCTCACTCTCCCTTTCTTGCTTTTGCATATTGTAGCTCTACTTAAAACCTCATTAAGATCCAAATGTGCAAAATGCTAATTCTAGCAATTTTTCAACTGGTCTTAAGATTTTGATCAGGAGTGTATATGTATCTGTTTTTATGTCACATGGTTTGGCTTGTAAAAGGCTTTTGGCCATTTTTGCCATACAGTCAGCCAGTAGATAGCGCTAGATGTTTACCAGGCCATGTGAGACTGGGAAGGCGTGCTTGAAGAGGAGCTCAAAGATGTCTCGTCTGCTGTGACCCTCCTGCTTGAGGGCAAACCTCAGGTTCCTCATGTCCTAGTAGCGCATGAAGACGACATTGAAGGAAGTTGAGTGGCAAAAAGGTAGCTGAGCAAATGAGAAGTTGAAGAAAAAGGACCTTGCAGGTGATGTCCAGGCCATACGAGTTCTCTCCTCTACTCGATGCCCCACCCATTTTCTCTACCCGACTGATGGCGCCAAGAGGAACGTCCAGTGTCACTGCCACATCCTAGAAGGCAAAGTCACACTTGATATTCAAATGTGCACAATACAGTGGAACCTTGGTTAGCATCCACCCCGGTTAGTGTGTAACGTTGAAAATATACGCCACAATTTTGCCTCGTTTTGTGTACAATATGGTGCACATCTTGTTGTGTTATTAATACACTGTGTGAGTCCAACTGCGTTCTTTATGTATTTTTTTAATCACAAAATGTCCTTCCTTGTTACCATCCTATTAGCTAGCTAACAAAAAGGCAACTGGAAATGAAAGTCAGCTACGTTACGGTGCCCGTCTATGATGTCATCAAAACACGTTTTAAGTTTTACAAGCATTAAACAATTCTAAATGCATATAAATGGTGATTGAAAGGGTTAAATAAACATTGAACGTTACTTTTATGTTAATTTAAGACGTGACTGTTCCCAAAGACACAATGTGGCAGTAAGATCAACCACTACGACCACCTTGTTGTTTTCCCATGAATTATTTCTTTTATTCAATAGTGTTTCAAAACTTCTTTGTTGAAATGCTGGCACTTTGGCTCTATTTTGGGTTATTGAGGTAAGAAACATTATGGAATTCAAGAAATATCTCATGGCAAAACAGGAAGCTGGTGGTGACTGATGTTGCTGCCACATTGTGTCTTGGGAACAGTCACAAAATCATGTCTTCAGGTAAAAGTAACTTTAAATGTCCATTTACTCCCTCCATTCATGATTTATATGTATTTATATTTATGCGGAATTGTTTTCTGCATGTAAAACTATAATTGTAAAACTATAGAAATGTGTTTTGTGTTAAAATTTTTGGCTTTCTGTAATGGATTAATTGCATTCACATCAATACTAATGGGAAAAATTGAGTAGGTTAGCGTAAGTTTTGGTTAGAGCCAGACCTTCTAGAACAAATTAATGAGGATAATCAAGGTTCCACTGTACATTCTATACTCTCTGTATGCATTTAATTGTCCAGATGTTTGTAATGTGACCTCGTAGCATACAATGAGGACATTAATCAATGCCTGGGCAAGGGACCCTTCGCCTCATATGGCACAACTGTAATGCGATTGCTCCCTGCAGGTTATTAATGATAACAGACACAATTCATAACAGAAATAAAACACATCCAAAAGTCAAACCCGTGGCACACTTGCTCACCTGTGACTACATTTGTGTGTGTAATAAAGGCATGTCATTGAATTAATATGATCACTCTTGTAAGTAATTAATGACATCTGGCACCTTCCACAGTAGAAAAGATCAATATGACTGAAAATAAGACCGAAAGTCCACAAAATTGCAGTCAAACAGCAGAATAGATGTGATGGGACAAGTAAACGAGCTGTAGCACGAATTCTCAGCGGTGGGCTAGGAGAGGGAGGGGGAAATCACGCTCAAATCCAACACGGTACGAATGGCCTCATGTGAGTATGCCCTAAAAATAAGAAGCTTGTCTCACGTGACACTCAGTGCAACAATATAAACTTACAGAATCCGAACTCCTGAAGTAGAGTCTGTAGTTGGTGATCAACACTTTGCCTTTTACAGCACCGCTGAACGGACAAATGTAGATGATGTCTTTATCTGCAAATGGAAAGATTGAGAAATATTTGCAACGCGGGGGGAAAGTCAGATCAATTGTGAGCAGAGTGGGCCCTCACCTATGATTCTCTCCTCTCCTGGCAGCAGGGTGACATCAGCTAACAACTCCATCTTCAAAGACTCTCTGGAGGTCTACAATGACACACACACTTACTGAAGATGACAGTTTCCTGTCAATCTCCACTTCTAACATAAACAGGTCACACTTACACTGGAGATGTGAGTGTCCAAGGCGTTGGAGTTGTACATAGAGATTGGTGAGGCCATCGCTCAGGGAGGGGAGGGGGGGCTTCCACAGGCTGAAGGCAACAAACACAAAGTGTGTTAATGCTGTATAAGGGACACTGTTTATGTTCAATAATAAATTTGACTAAAATAATGAGCAGGTTCCCTACATGAGACTTAAATGACCTTATGAAAATAATGACTAGATAGCAACTTTCACTGTATAAGGGCCAAAAAATAGAAGGCAGCCTCACTGCGACTTTCATGGGACACATGAGCGGCAGCAGAACAACGGTGCTGCCAGCTGGATCACCAGCACCAGTGAACGTTGATGTTATACATAATATATATGGCACTATAGTCCAAGTTGGGAAGTATGTATGCTGCTGTCCCTGGACCTGGAAATGCAGGGCATTCTTAAAAGGGCCAGTACACCCTCTTATTTCCCCCACAAATCCACCCAACCATGATAGAAATACTCATTGCTTTGGTCAAATTCAATGAGATTGTTGCCAAAAGCCCAACCTGGACAGCAGAGTTATCCAAACATAATTTTCTCCTAAGGGGCGCTTAAGTAGAAATCAACAGTTTGGGTGCCACAAGGTTTTTCTTCACATTTTAATTCATTAAACCCAGGCAAAATCAATCCAATGTGGGTCAGTGGTCTTTTTGAGGGCTTTAACATATTTGAAAACTTTTGAAAAGTTTCCTTGAAACCACCTTTATTTATGCTACCTGCAAAGCATCGCAAAGATAAAATTAGTAATAAAAAGTCGACCTGCTCTCCATGAATATATCAATAAGCGATAATGTCACACTAACGTTAGTGTTACATTATTTTAACTGAAATTTTTTTTTTAAATTAAATATTTTTTGTTCGGCTGCTGAATAAAAATATTAGATGACAAATATAATGCACTAGGGATCTATAATGCAACTCATATAATGCTATAAAAACAGTAAACAACCATCCATCTTTCCTCTATACCGCTTGTCCTCATTAGGGTCAGAGGTAAGCTGGAGCCTATCCCAGCTGACTTTGGGTGAGAGATGGGCTATACACCCTGAACTGGTCGCTAGCCAATCGCAGGGCACAGATAGACAAACAGCTATTCACACTCACATTCACACCTATGGGTAATTTGGAGTCTCCAATGAGCCTAACATGCATATTTTTGTGACATGCGAGGAAGCCAGAAAACCCACGCACGCACGGTGAGAACACGCAACACAGAGATAGCCATAGACATAATATATCAAAATAATAGTCACTTCTCTTCAGGATAACTTGCCTGCAGTTGCTGCTTCAAGTTAGTTGTGTTTTTAGAGGTGATAATCACTCCCCATGGTTTACACAGCATCTTTTTCTCCACAGCATTACATGTGAAATGTGTCCATAGGTCTACTCTTCTCTTTCTCTCAGGCGTAGACATATTGCGGTGTGTAACTTGTTACAATATTGCAGCACAATGTATGGTTTTGAGGTAGAAAATCAACAGCCCTACCTTACAAAGACAGTAGATCTGATCAGATCTCCTCCATAACTCACCCCCACCCCTTCTCCCACATGCAGCTAAAAGAGCTGTGTGTGGATATATTCCTAACTGGTCCCTGCCACCTACAAGACAAAATTATTTATGATTGTATTTTATTTCCTGCGATTGGCTGGCGACCAGTCCAGGGTGTACCCTGCCTGTCGCCCGAAGTCAGTTGGGATAGGGTCCAGCATACCCCCACAACCCTAATGAAGAGAAGCGGCGTAGAAAATGGATGATTTTATTTCTGTGAACAATTTCAGCGCAATTTTATTTGTTGGTAAAACAGTCAGTTAATATTGTCATAATTTTCGTCAATGTGAATTTGTTTTGATTAGTTATCGTCTCATTTTCTGTCAGGTAAAAAAGGTAATTGATGAAAACGATGGCAAAAATGATTACTAATCCGAATTATAACACTGCTTTGAAGAAATTATATGAGTTGGAGATGGAACTAGTCACTAGTCACTTTTATTGCAAATGTTGATTCAAAATAAAAATTTCCAAAATTGAAGGTGCAGGTCACGCTACACAAGAGGGTTTGCAGGAGGAGGAGCGAGTCGACTCGTCAACCACAGGATCTTGAGCCAGGCTTCAGAGACTGCGCTCGCAGCTGAAACCGAGGAAAGTCAACAAAATGCGAACCCGGAGAGCAGGGAAGCACACAAGCATATTCAAGGCTCAAAATGTATAAAGAGTACAAAAAATGCATACATGTTGGCAAATATGCAAATGGCCCCCAGGCCGCACTTTGGACACCCCTGCCTTAGAAGAATCCAGCATGAGGATAATATTCCAAAGAACTGTCTCTTGCCGCTTGCACACAGAAAACAAACACTTTGTAGGAGTAATGTTTTGTTTTGTCAGAAGCTGTCAATCATAGCTGTGCATGCAGCTGTCATACAGTACATGTAGCCTACTGTTTTGAATGTAGGTGTACCTAATATTGTGGTGAGGTAAATACAACACCTTAACACGAGTATAAAGACATTACGTGAGGTAAAAAGTAGCACATCAACCATACGTAATAATAAGTATGTATATTGAGTGCATGTTTACACGCCCGTTAATCATGAACAAATACGTCCACGTGAGCAGGTTATATCACAAAAAACGGAATACTCTCACTACTTGAGGAGCAAGCACATGTATGGTAATATAAAGAGTCGTACAGACAATGAAAACAGACACTGAAAGGAGCTCATTTGTAATAAAAGGCCTTGGAGCACTGAGGCTATTAATACAAAGCCAGTACTTTGTATATGTCACGACTGGCAGGAGAACACGTTGATATTCGTGGTAAACAGCATTAAACAGTCAGTGTAGACAGCGACAAAGGACAGTTTTAAATGCCTGAAGTCAACTTTTCCAACTTGTCCATTCCAGGAGACACAGCTGTGGACTTCCACCAGGAAACAGCGGAGGCCTCAGCGCTACAACAGCGGCTTGCTACTAAAATGCTCGCCATATTCTACCACACAGTGCGCCCAAAAAGCAGGTGAAGTACTCCAAAGAACACCCGACGCGGACTCGGTGGGTCTTGTGGCAGCCAAATGTCTTAACTTACCCGCAAAGTGCGATTCTCCCGTGGTTGAATGTCGACCTGTTTCCCTCAAGCCACAGCAGGAACTTACCCTACGTCATGTGCCGGCCTGTCATGGCGGTCATTGGCTGCTTGTCAAAATTGGAGCTCGCAAAAGATGCTGGGAAATGGAGTTCTTCTACTGTTAATTCGTTTCTATAAAATTAATGATTCTCAATATTGGAAAAATTATTTTAAAGTAATAATATTACATGAATACTAATTATAATATTGTATATTATAATTTCATTATTAAATATTAATTACTCAGTCATAAATGTAATTAGTTATCAGGGAAATTCATTATTATGTTACTTTTTTAAAAAAACCTGTAAATATCTAAAATAATTCAGGTTCGGCTTTGTATTGACGTGTGGCATTGAGAGATATTTTATGAGATTAGGGTTGCTCACAACAGACGCAGACAACGACTTGGCTCGGGGACATAATGCACACTATACATGTATATTCCACTCAAACCTCGAATCCAGATCGCACAGCACCGCCATATTGATACATAAAAAAATTCAGTTTCATACAATTAATACTACCATGGATCCACAAATGAGCTTTGTATTGGTTAAATGTTAAATTGTGTAATTGACCCTATACTGGACCGCTCCAATCCTAAGTCTGCGAACATATAAAAAATGGCCAGGTTGCTCTTAGCCTTCATGGACTAGATGGGGAGTGTTAACCGGTGACGTTTCCTATTTACTCAAGGCAGAGCATTTTCCTTCTTCTGCCCCGTACATCACTCATATAGTAGAATAGACTATGGTTTGATCGATCGGCGCTTCCTGCCCTTCATTACAAAGACTGAATATCCAACTATAATAGAATCAGATCATGCCCCAATATTAATAATATAATATAAAACTGTTTGCCCCCTTCCCGATTTCTTTTTTTTGTATGTTTGTCACACTTAAATGTCTCAGATCATCAAACACATTTAAATATTAGTCAATGACGTCACAACTGAACACCAAATGTAGGCCAATATGTAACTATACATCTAACACAACTGAGCCAGCAGAGCGAAATCGACATGCTATGGCTGAGACGGACGTGCCATAAAGAGTGAAATGAATGAAAATTAATGTAAAAAAAAAGGTTATCCTCTCTTTCCGTGTGGAAGTGGTAAGTTTTTGGCTTCTTTGTCCTTTGGCTTCTTTGTCCTTTTTCCTCACTCTGTTTGAAACATTTTCTTAAGTTTTTTTTTGTTTAGAATAGTTCAATAACTACTCATCACAACATTATACCAATGAATGTTATTATTGTGTTATTGTTGTGAATATTTCTTTTTTTTTTTTGCTGTGCGTTCATGGCTGTGTTTTGATGAGTTGGGTTCCCAGAAAGAGTCCTTGCCGTTTAATAATCACAACTTCTTTTCACTCAGATTTTATTTTTGTTTACTGGCGGGTGGCAGCCGTATGACAAAAACATTTTATTAAGCGTGTACTTTCATTTTGTTATTGTTTTGTTCAAGCATTTTTAGTGTAATGGCCACTTGATTAAAATGTATGCGTAATAGAAACAAAGCATCAACCTGAGATAAATGAATAAAAATGAAATTAACATGTCCATACTTTATTGTGTTGCTTTTCTCGTCAATTGTGGTGACATTGTGGCTGTACCGGACAACACCAAGAGGTGTTCCTTCTATTTTGCTCACCTGAACAATGACTGAGGCCAAGGCAGTACTTGTAGAAAGAAAAAGAGCATGCAGTTGAGAAGGAAAAACCTGTGTAGAACTGTCAACAGAGTTGTGGTGCACATTGGAAGAGCACTAATGAAACAAATTACTTTTCAGATTGATTTGACTGCGGCCCAATCAGTATGGTGCTTGTGTCCAGAGGCATTGATTGCACAGACGGGGAACATATCGACACAACACTACATTGTCACACACATGGTTCCACCAAGCGACACAGAACAGTGGCCTGTAAACAACTTGGTGAAGGAAATGTGCTTTTTTGTGGTTGCCAACAACGTCCAAGGCCCCAAATATGCGCGTCTATATGAGAAGTGTTTGTTTTGACGCAACACACCTGTCAACTGAAACCATGTGGTGTGCAGGAACTTGAAACCACAACGTCATCCCAACCCTGAGCGGTAATGACTTTTGCTCAACAAAAAGGGAGGGAGCACGAGGAGAGGTAGACTAAAACCCACTGAGCTCACAGAATTCAGGCCAGACAGCTGTCAGTCTCTAGTCTGAGCAGGAACAGGTGACGAGGTTCTTAGGGTCAGCGGTCAACAGTGGATCAGTTTTCCATTGCAATTCACTGAATATTAAATGGGAGAAAATATGACATATTATGTAACACAATGGGCGCATTAAGTGAGTATTTTGCCTTTCTCGGGTCACTAAATAAGGTAAGCACAATACCCAAAACGGCTGTCAGTAAGATGCACTACAAATGACACAACAACAAACATGCTATCTTCATAAAGGTATTTACAGTTTTTCTCCATTGGTTTGCTTAATTTCCCAAAAAAGAAATTACATTCCCAAAATAACATGGACAAACCTCCAAACAACTTGGCAATTGTTCACAACAGATTTGAATTTCTCATTAATTTAATCAGATTGAAAATGTCTTAGAATGTTTAGGTACATCTTTGCAAACTATCATGTACAGGTAGCCTACCGTTAGCCTACATTTACACAATTTAGGCACAATGATTAGATCTTGTTGCTCTAAACTGATTGTCTATTCTCAGGTCTAAAACATGTCAGCATCATTTCATTGTATAAGCCATCACAGTCTCTTCATTATTGGACAGTCAGGTGACATTAGAACTTGCGCTGTGATGCGGATGAGAATCTGTGACCAGACAGACAGCAGCGTGTGGATGGCCAGGAAGGTGATGACGGTGGCCAGGCGAGGGAAGGGTAAGGACAGCGATCAGAAAAGAAGTTTATTTACAGCACTGTAGGCGACATCATTTTCCTAGTTGTTTGTTTATGTGTTTATATTACAGTGTGTATAGTATTCTCATTACTCCAATGTATGGAAGTTACTTTATGTTTGTGAATAAAATTAGTTACAATTTCCTTGGCAGTATGAGTGCAATATGTGATGTCAAACCTCAGATGCAATTGTTACCATAAAATCCAAAATCCAATTTTTTTTCAGCTTTATACACAATTGTATTCTGTTACCAACAAAGAATACAGTAACCCTTGTCAGTGAAGGAAGGACTGGGCAAAGACTGCGATGTGGACATGAGTGAAACTTCAAAGGTACTCTGTCATAGTGACAAAACATCCAAACATTTTGACTTGCAGTGCTTACCAAAAGCGCTTGCCAAAGGGATGATGCATTTTGGGGGCACTGACAATTTATATGTGAAAGGAATTTAGTTTTGACACATGACTGAGCTGTTTTGGGAGATATATGAACTTTGCAGGTGAACCATGAACCATGAACCATGGTGTTGTGCTGAACAATCCAAGTAATTTTTGCTAAAAGAACCAAGAGTGTTGAGAATGTCCCGGAAATGTGCCAGAGAAATTTAGAAGGATCTTTGCATTTTGGTGGTACTATTCATATGGGAAAGGATGAGCTAACCGTTTTGGGAGAGATATGAGATTTTGTAAGTGCGCTATGGTGTTGTGCTCAACTGTAAGACTGTTTGGCCAAATGATCTTCAGAGTTTTAAGAATGTAATTTCTGCTTCAAGAAATGAGCCAAACCAATGGAGAGAAACTAATATTGCTGCAGGGCTACCAAACCAAAACCTTTTCATTCAGCCTAAACAAAAGTCAGCCAACTTCCTTCCGTGCATCCAACTCAAGTCTTTAAAAACGGACAACACTTCGGTCCTGCTCCTCTGGTAGCCTGGCAAACTTCGGTTTTGTTCCATGAACTTGCAGTATTTCTCTGATGCAGTTGTTTTGGGGGTTTGTGTGTGGTTGTAATTTGCAGCATTTTTTTTTTTTTTTACTTGTAGCAATTATGTGATTGCGGTATTTTAACATTTGCAGCATTTCCTCATTGCATTTGTTTTATGGTGTTTGTGGTTTTGGATAGCTTCTGTGATTGAAGTGTTTGGATGTTGTTGCTCGTTTGCCCCTACTGCCATAGTACCCCCTGTGGAATATCTTTTTTCAGCCAAGTACCCCCTAAACACAGCGCTGTGGCATCAGTATCTGATGTAGTGTTCTTTTTTGAAACATTTGGAAATAGAAATACGTTCAAGTTTCGAGTTCATTAGCCATTTCAACAGTAAAGGTATACAGTTGCTTGGAATGTACAGTATTCGGTGTGCTCACAGTTTGACAATACAATCACGACAATACAATTAGAAAAACAAAACTAAGGAGGGAGCAAAAACAGCACATGGAAGACAGGAATGACAGCGTACGAAACATTGAAAAAGTGCATTGATAAAAGTGCATGGTTGTACAGGGCTGCTGGAGTAACAGCGTGCAAAATAAGCAGAAGAGGTAGTAGGTCGGTAGTGGAGTCCTGTGAGTGCTAGCGCATTTTCAAGTGGCGGATGGCTTGTGGGTAGGTGCTGTCCCTACAACGTGTGGTATTGCATGTGAGGCTGCGGTACCTTCTCCGTGATGGTAGGAGTGTGAATATATGGTGTGCTGGGTGAGTGGGGTCGGAGGTAATGTTCTTGGCTTTCCTGGCAATTCTGGTGTTGTAGTGTGAGGCTAATGTGGTGAGCTTTGGTGAGCTTTTGAAATGATGAGACTGGCGTTCAGGTTCCATGACATGGACTGATGGATGGTGGTGCCGAAAAAACGAAAGGCGTCAACTCACTCCACTACCTGATAATTAATACAGATGGGGATGTGCTGGCCTGCCTTTTTCCTGAAGTCCACTATGAGTTCTTTGGTTTTTGATATGTTGAGTGTAAGATTGCTGACTGCGCACCACTGCACTAGGTGTTTGACCTCGTCACGATATGATGTTTCATCCTCGTGGCGCATGAGCCCTATAACTGTGGTGTCGTCTGCGAATTTTAGGAGTTTGACAGATGGAGATTTGGATATGCAGTTGTTACACATATAATAACTCCAACTGAAAACAAAAAACACTTATGAAAAAAGAGCTCTGTGGACATAAAATAATTATTAACTTCACGTGCTTTCTTTTGAGATTATCATCATAAAGATGTGTTCTTAAATGCAAATACATTTATAACCTTAATTTTTTTGGTAACATTCTGTTACAAACATTCTGTTCACACTTTGTAAGTGGCCTTCATTTTTTTTCTCTTACAATACCACCATAAAAAATGGACCATTTTATGTCTGGGAAGCTAAACGTACACAATCATCAAGGGATCAAATAGTCATTTTCCCCATTGTATACTGTGTGTACATTTTTTTTTAATCTCAAAAGTCAAATAATACCATATTATGTTATATAAACGTATTAAAAAGGAATCGGGCTGCAAGAGTGATAGTTGCATGCTGAAGCTCCTTGGAATTCCATGCACATGCAGTATCCGAGGAGGAGGGAGGTCCTGGGGGTCTGCGGTGGTGCAGGGTCGCTCCAGTGAGTCCAGTTGGCTCCACCAGCAAGCTTGACGCGGACAACTGGGAGGGGCGGGGCCAGAGCGGCTTGAGCCTTTAGTGTGAGCCAGAGAGCCGCTCGTCTCTCGTCAGCTCATCATCGTGCGTCAGCCGCCGGGAACCTTCCACCATCCGGTCTCCGACATCCAGCATCCAAGGACGCCCGGCGACGAGCCTCATCCGCGGTAAGACCCGCAGTGCTGACGGTTTGGACAGCGGCGGCCCTGTTAGGTATTGGGGGGGGGGTGGGAGTCTGGGGGGGTAGTGAGAGTGTAGGAGATTCGGTAATGGAAATGTACCCACGATGTGGAACATCCCCGAGCCTTACAGCAGGCCTGCTGGGTCCATTGTGACGTATCGCCATGTATTATTTCGTGTCCTTCTTTAACCGTATTCTCCTATGTGTCACCTTCACAAAGGATGTGCTCGTAATAACGTCAGCATCGTGACCTTGCGGTGTTATCCGGCCTCTATTTCATCTGCTGCTGTCACGTTTGAAATGACTTGTGACGTCACACGGCGCAGCTCACTGGCTGTCCACGGTAGAATGCTTGGATTATTCAGGCAAATTATGCACCTTACAGACGCTAAATAAATGCCAGACGCAAGCCTATTATTATATCACTTTCAACAATTTGGAAGATGTGCAATTGATGGATGGTGTTCTTACTTCCCAAGAGATGATCTTGAAAATGATGCTTTTGATACAAGATTTGTTCATCCGTTGCTTTGAATGCAAGTGCACTCATGAAGAGAATACTGTAACTACTTGAAAATAAAAAGGAAATTGAAATGATTTGGCCATAAAGCACTTTGCTAATTGAATGATGAGAGTGTATACCAGGAGATGCTTAACTAAGCATTTGTGTCAAATGTGTATGTATGTCTATAATACATGTGCTGTTTTTGATTGGACCACTACGAGTCTGCATGTCGGCTGTATATCCATACTTTCCCCCCAATCAATCAGTAATACCAGGTCAAGACAACATTTACTTATACTTAACAATAAAGAATGATTTGTTTGTTGCTAGGTTGAAATGAAAAGTAGTCTACTAACCAGTGGAGTTTTTTTTATTGACGTGATGTGTCGATGCGGTTAGGTGTTGATTGAGGATTCATCTGCTGAAAAATCATTGCAGTGCCCACGGGCGATGAAAGATGACCTGCTGGCATTGTCTCTATAAGACCAAAAAAAAATTAACTTGAATTAGTTTGAAGCGTCAAAGCTGTGTGTTTATTTGGAAACTTTGCAAACAGTTGCTGTCAGATGGCTTCTGTGTCACTGTAACTGTTGCCAAACAACAAGATTTTATTTAGTGTTTTATTTTATTTTATTTTGTTTTATAGACTTTATTTTGTGTTAAGTAATTCGGATTTTTAAACTAGGTAAAATACAGTCTTATCTCGACCTAAAAGATCACAGTTTTAAAAGTCTTCATTTAGGTAATAACTCTATGGCAGGGGTGCTCACACTTTTTCAGCCTGCGAGCTACTTTTTAAATGACCAAGTCGCAAAGATCTACCTCCTACTATAAATATAGAAAATATATTATATGTAATATACAGTATATATAATATATTATAAATATGAGTATTTACTGTATGTACATTGTAGATGTATATCGGGGTGCACGCACTTCTTCATCATGCAAGTTACAAATCAACATGATCTATCTCTTACTATAAAACAACATTTAAAGGTACACGGGTAAACTTTGAAAATACTATACTAAATGTTAGGGGCGTCATGAGACAGTTCATGAGACGAAGCAATACATGAGATAGGGTGTACGAGAACAAGACGAGACGAGATTTGAACTTTGCTTTTAAGAAAAGTACAATGAAAAAATTGAAAAAATATTGCAATCTACTAATCTAATTTCTATTGTGTTACACTGTGTATGCAACCGGTCCCGCCTCCACAAAGAGACTGCATGGCTAACAAAGGGCGCACTCTGTTCATGCCGTTGTTTTATTGAACAAATGGGTTGAGGTGCTGAAACCAATGCACAGAGCGAACTCTATTCCTGCCTGTTGCAATATACCGAAGCCGGCAAAATGATCATTTTCATTTATTTTGTGGTTAATTAATTTGGCCTAGTGCCCACGAGACAGTTTTTTTTTTCAGAACGATAAAATCTTGTCACGCTTTGCGAGACAAGATTACCACACGTTCTAGGGAAATACTAATGATTAGTATTTCACTTTCACAGTTTCAAAGTTTACAGGTAATCAAATTAGTTATCATTCACAAATAGTTCACAATTCAATTCAATATGGCTATAAAGATAATTACACATAATTCCTCAATAGTTGTGTACATAACATGAGTAGTATGTCAGTCAAAATAGCTACATAGCGTTCATTAGACACACACTGCATGTATTAACCCGATTAGCATTTGCTGTCAAACATGACCGATACACAAGAAATGAAAATGATTATGCAAAAGACAATGCAGCCGAAGTCAAGGCAACATATTAAAAAGGTTTCAGCAATGGTCACATTTCCCAATTTATCATGAAATAACAGCTTAACAAACAGGAGTGTAGAAAACAAGCATTTCTTTAATGGAGTTCATACCGCAAAGCAAATACTTTTTTTTCTACATAACTAGCTGACGGATAACTTTTGTTATAGATATAGGCGTCTTACCACTGACTTAGTTTGTCCATAGACGGATTAATAAAGGTGAACGTTCCATCGCCGTGTGTACTTTGAGGCGTCTGTTCACCATTGCCGCGGGGCAGCAAGAACGAATCAGGAGGGGCGCCTAATGTCAGATGACTGATGTCATATGATATCTACAAAGTGGCAATCGACCCAAACTACCTTCGTGATCAACCGGTAGCTCGAGATCAACGTAATGGGCACTCCTGCTGTATAGAATGCCACTAAAGCTGTAAGTCAATATTTAAAAAAAAAATGTATACAAGGGATGTCCATTGTCACACCGCAGCTCATTTTTTATTGACCTTTAGTATATTGTAAAAATAAAATTAAAAAACTAATTACTAATAAGATATTATTAGATACTACACTAAGTCACTCTGTCAGCTATAACACAAAGCTAAGATGTGGCTGTTTTTTTCAGAAAGCTCAGCATATATCGACACTGATTGATTTTCTTTGCAACGCGAAAACCTAAGTGGCCCCCCGCATCCTCAATGGAAAAAGTTTGGACGCACCGTGACTTAAACAAGGAGCTAACAGGTTTATGAATCTCTAGCATAATTCTCAACATGTGCATGAGATATTCCTCAGACCCAATGTTAAAGCCACACTTTCAGCATACTGTATGAGCCTATTTATTCCCTAACACTTGATTTGACAGTGCATGTGGAAATTCTCCATTTGTTAGGCCATCTGGAGCATCCCTTCATCCTAAATAGAAATAGGACACCCTACACCGCAGAAGATGGAGGACTGGAGCGCGTGTTAGATGCTGAGGGGGCTTATTGGACTAGGCCCACATGAATGGTTAAACATGCTTTAGATAGCAATACAAATTAAGGCTATACAGTGGAACCTTGGTTAGCATCATTCATCTGTTCCAGAAGGTTCAGCTCAAAACAAAATGTACTCTAATTATAGTTTTACATGCAGAAAATCATTCCAAATGCATATAAATGATGAATGAAAGGGATAAATGAACATTTAACGTCACTTTTACCTTGATTGAAGAATTGATTGTTGACAAAGATGGCTATGAGGCTTTTTTTATTCTGTAGTGTTTCTCAGTGCTGGCATTGGCAACTTTTTTGCCTCTACAGTGAGTTATTTTGCAGCTGTGATCAATTAAAAAAAAGCAGTGACATGTGGCGTAACTGTGTTAATTGGCAAAGAACTACACAGTCAACTGGTGACGGCGGTGGGGAACAATGACTTCCAGTTCCGGTTTCCATGCTAACACGGTACTAGGGACATGACATGACATGACATTTGGGATAAAAAATGTTACAAACACAGTTGGACACATGCAGTGTATTAATAACACGACACCACGCGTTCCATATTGTATTCTATCTGAAAAATATATACCAATGTATGTAAACCAAAAAAATAGGCTAACAGGGGCGTATGCTAACCGAGTTTCCACTGTACTGTATATTTCTATCTAAATTAGCATGGTCACAAAGAAGCACGTTGCTCTAGGATTCCAAGACTTTACAATTAGACACTGGATTCATTCTTGGCAATTCTGACCCTTGACGTGTTCATGAAGAATCCTGGAGGAGCACAAATGCAATTTTGGCACCCAGTAAACAACTCATCACAAACAAACAACCGGAACGTCATCTTCTTCCCTAAAATGCCATTTTAAGGCGAAGGAGTCAAGCCAGAAAACAGCCCCAAATCATCAAATGTCCTTATGGGTGACCAAAAAGAATGAAGAAGGAATAACTGGGACACAGCCTTTGATAAATCAAATGAAAGTCAGGTAAGTTTTTTCTTTACATAAGTTTACAACTGAATGTTCTGTATTGGCTCCTTATATGGGCGCATCCTTTAAATAATGATAATATGTTCGATTTTAAGGGCAAACTGGTGCTAGCTGGCTGTCAAGTTCTACTAGCATCGGTCCAAATGAAGAGAGCGAGCGAGAGCGAAAGGAGGAGGAGAGAGAGACCAAATGTGAGCTGATGGCTTTTGACAGTTTGGTATTTGGGATTGAAAGCGTGTATTAATCATGGAATGGAGAGGAAAATACACAAGAACAACACCATCCTCCCCTTTCACTTCACTTTTGTAAACACGTTTCCTCGCAGTTCCAGTGAAAAAAGCCTTCCTTCCAGGAAGTGATTAGGACTGATTAAGATATGGTCGTCACTTGAAACTCATGAAAGAATTTGACTTTCAGTGGAACACAAGACAATATGTCATGCTTTCCTGCCATAATTAAGAAGCTAATTGGAGGTCTAATCAGCTTGTTAGGAATTATTACATGTGGGGGGGGGGCATCCTTTGTGCTTACAGTGGTGTGAAAAAGAGTTTGCCCATTCCTGATTTCTTATTTCTTGCATGTTTGTCACGCTTAAATGTTTCAGAACATCAAACAAATTTAAATATTAGTCCCTGACAACACAACTGAACACAAAATGCAGTTTAAATGAAACTTTTTTATTAAGGGACAAAAAAATCCAAACCTACATGTCCCTGTGTGAAAAAGTGATTGTCCCCCCATGAAAACATAACTTAACTGAGATTAATTGAGATCCATCAGTCTGGAAAAGGTTATAAAGGCATTTCTAAAGCTTTGGGATTCCAGCAAACCACAGTGAAAGCCATTATCCACAAATGGCAAAAGCATGGAACAGTGGTGATCAGGGGTGGCCGGCCAACCAAAATGACCTCAGGAGCGCAGCGACGACTTATCCAAGAGGTCACAAAAGACCCCACAACGACATCCAAAGAACTGCAGGCCTCAATTGTTGCTCAGTTAAGGTCAGTGTTCATAACTCCACCATAAGAAAGACAAAGCAAAAACGGCCTGCATGGCAGAGTTCCAAAAAGACAACCACTGCTGAACCAAAAGAACATTAAGGCTCTTCTCAGTTTTGCCAGAAAACATCTTGATGATCCCCAAGACCTTTGGGAAAATACTCTGTGGTCTGACGAGACAAAAGTTGAACTTTTTGGAAGGTGTGTGTCCCATTACATCTGGTGTAAAAGTAACACTGTATTTCAGAAAATGAACATCACACCTACAGTAAAATACGGTGGTGGTAGTGTGATGGTCTGGGTTGTTTTGCTGCCTTTCCGTAGCTGGAAGAATCGTTGTGATAAATGGAATCATAAATTCTGCTGTCCGGCCATGTGTTTGTGACCTCAAGCTGAAACCAACTTGGGTTCTGCAGCAGGACAATGATCCAAAACACCAGTAAATCCACCTCTAAATGGCTGAAAAACAAAATGAAGACTTTGGAGTGACCTAGACCTGAATCCTATTGAGATGCTGTGGCATGAAAGGCGCTTCATGCTGGAAAACCCTCCAATGTGGCTGAATTACAACAATTCTCCAAAGATGAGTGGGTCAAATTCCTCATTGCAAGTTATCGCAAATGCTTGATTGCAGTTGATGCTGCCAAGGGTGGCCCAACCAGTTATTAGGTTTCGGGGGCAATCACATTTTCACACAGGGCCATGTAGGTTTGGATTTTTTTTTTCCCCGTAATGATAAAAAGAACTGCATTTTGTGTTCAGTTGTGTTGTCATTGTCTAATATTTTAATTTGTTTGATGATCTGAAACATTTAAGTGTGACAAACGTGCAACAAAATAACAAATCAGGAAGGGGCAAACACTTTGGCACACCACTGTATATTGCAGCCTGAAACAACGCAATGGTGGAAAAAACAATCCTCATATAGAAATAATGGCAAACTGACTGGGTGGAAACATAGTGTGTACTTGTGGCGATACAAAAGTGGGTAATTAGTCAAGGTGGAATACTTTGGTCAGTACACTTCAACAAGTATACTATGTACTCTGTGTACTTAGTTCCTTAGGGCACAGAATTTGACAGTGTAGTGCTGTCCCAAATCCATTACTGTCGTTGGGCACTTACCAGAAATGATGATCACAATATTTTGCCGCTTCTTCTTGTCTCCGTTGTAATGGTAAATTGCAATGATTCGAGTTAATCCGTCATCCCTCTCACATCCAAGTAGCGTACTGCATTTTGGCATAGTTCTAAGTGTAAACACACTTGTGCACTCAAAAGTGTAAGTACGGAAGTTGTCCAACTGAGTATTCCATTTGAGATACAGCCTGTGTCCAAATGGAACGCGGCCAAGCATTCATAGCGACGTCGCTTTTTGATCCTTGGATGTCGGCTCTTCCTAGCATTGTAAAGCAGAATTCACCAAGCGTTACCAAGCGCACTAATAGGGAACGTGAGCTAGGGGTTAGTCCGTCGTGAGACAGGTTAGTTTTGCTCTACTGATGATGTGTTGTTGCAAAGCGCGACTGTGTGTCTACTTCTAGCAGTTCGCTTCCATAAGTGCACTGTGTACATTGTGTACTTAGTTTGCCCGCTTCTTCTTCTCTACTTTTTCAACCGCTCAAGTTAATCCCTCCCCTTGTGATGTTTTAGGGCGGTAAGTGTGCAGCACTGTGCACCGCTCCTGCATTTGGTCGTATTTTTCAGTGTAAACGCACTTATGTGCGCAAAAGACTAAGCGTAAGTATGGAGGTGCGCCCCTTGAGATACAGTCAAGGTTTTTGACATGACCAATAACCCATGTGTGTGCATGTTGCAAGTATGAGCAATGATTGGAAAATGACCTCCAAACAAATGTCATTTTTTTTCCGGAAGCCAACTTGGGGACAGAGGCGACATTGTTTTTGTTGAACAGTGTATTGTTAGTAATGAGGGGGCCTGAGATGTATAGTAAGGGCGGGACAGATTTAGGAGGGGGATGGTAGGGGGCTGGCAAGAGGAGGGGGAGTTCTCCAGAAGGTGAAGCTCGGGGGAGGAGGATAGGACGATGTTGGAGATGAAGAAGAGGCTGTGTTAGAATGAAGAGGTCAAAGGCCTAGATTAAGGTGTGAGCTGTGACATGTTGTCATCCTTTGGGTCTTTGGGTCTAGATAGCACCCTTCACCCCTCAAATCGGACAATAAAATGCCACAAGGCCTTTATTTGGTCCTTTTCTCATCATATTTATTACAGCCAGCAGTAGCAGTATAATCCCACCACCCATCCCCCCACACTTGCTTCCCTTTGACCCTCATTTTATAACAGGACCCATTTGGGCCAATGGCGGCCCCTTCACATGTCCACATTTGGTCAAAAATATATCTTCTTATTTGGACAATGTGCAAGCCATGCTGCAGGAAAGATAAAAAAAAAAGATCAGCTGAAGTCTGCAATTGCCCCAATAATCAAAGGTAATAACGTAATAAAATGTGTAATAACTGAACACAGTGAAAGATGGGGTTGGACAAAAAAACCTACTGACACAGCCGGGACATTATTTGAAAGCGTTCGACTCTTTAGTTGCCACTACTGATAGCTAGGTAATATATTTTTTGGAATATTTGGTTTATATATTAATATTAAAGCCCTAGTGTGGACAAGCGGCATAGAAAATGAACGACTGAATGAATAATATTACAGGTGTTATAAATTGCTACCACTCTGCTAATTCAAGTGCTTTGCTTGACTTATATATTATTATTTAGCATTATTGATACATAAGACGTATCCGTCTTAAACCGTCACATCAGCTTGGATAATGTGAGAGAGCTAAACCTGTACAAGCTACCTTGTAGTGTTATATTGTATTTTGTCTCTTCCACACCAGCAGTGCTGCAGAACACACTTGATGCTCTCCAGCCATGAGGGCAGTAAATGCACCATAAGTTGACCTCCAGGTAAATATTATGTGCTTATGTCATGTGATAAACATTTCATATACTGTATGTATCTAACAATTTGGGGATGATAATAGATGTTTCTTACTTTTCAGTGAGACCGTGCGAGGCTTGGCTGCAGGTGACATGTTGGCTTTGGAGGCATCCTCTTCTGTGAACACAACATTGTTTTTAACATTAAATCATTTCATCACTGAATTGCTTGTTTTTTATATGCATTTTGTTCAACGTATCACTCAGGGCTTTACCTACCTGGCTTTAGGCAATGCAAAGTCCCAAGTTATCAAAACATATTTTGCAAATGAAGTATACATACTATTACTAACAATTGGGAATACTACACGCTCATCCTATGAAATAGCCTGCAACAATATTGGTTTGCATGTCTTTGCCACACATGGACATTATTGATTGATGTTTAGCTAATATTGAGGTCACTTTCATATTCAGTGTGTTCAAGCTTTCCAAATCATGCTAAATAAGCCATAAAGGAGTTGTTACTTAGTACAGTGGAACCCGCTTAGGTTGGTCACACTTATAACAAAACATAAATAACAACATAAAAGTTTGACATCCAAAGGAACCATTTCTGTGAAAAATCGGTCATTATATGTTGACGTGTTGTGGTACACTCCAGAGGTGTGGATTAGAGTCATGCGACTTGGACTTGAATCGGACTCGAGTCAAAATTTGATGACTTTGGACTGGACTTGACAATATCATCATAATCAGGTTTGTTGCCAGGTATACTTCACACAGTATGAGGAATTTGGTGTGTTGGTGCAACAATAAGTATAAAAAGGGGGGAAAAAAGTACAATATATGAAATACTTGCAACTCAGCTTGGACTTTGACCGTAATGACGCCAAACTTATGTACTTACATACATAACTTATACAGTCGTCCCTCGCTATATCGCCGTTCAAACATCGCTCCCTCACTCTGGCGTTTTTTTCAAAAATGTATTAATTAATAAATGATCGCTGTGTTGTGGTTGAATATAGCCTATTATTAGTTTTAAAACAGTGCAATATTAGGGAAATTGCACTTGTTTTTGGCCTACATTGGGCATTTTGAAGCATAAAAATTACGAAATGAACTAAAATGCAAATACAAGGCAGAAAAAGCATTCTAATTGTGAATGTAGTTCTGTATTCTACATCTGTAAAGGCACTAGACTCGTCACTAAGGTTCTTCTCCAGGGAGCACATTTACGGTGACGCTGCTCAAGCAGGAGTCTTATTTATGCCGTTACTCTTATTTTGTCTACCATATTGGGTAATACGAGTGTAAAGCCAAACCCACTATTACAATACATCAATGTCTTGCAAGTATGCTGGAAGTACGCTGTCCAGAAAAGAACACAAGGAACTGCTAACATGTGAGTCTATGTTATCTCATTTATGTCTAATATGTCATATTTTCTCTGATTATCTCTACTATACTGGGTAAGACAATTGTAAAGGTGATTGTATGAGTGTTATTTCATGTCTTGAGGGCTCTGATAAGGTCCAAAATGTATTTAAAAGATCGTAAACAGGTTCTACTTCATGGAAATTCACTTATCGCGGTTGGATCTGGAACCAATGACCGTGATAAATGAGGGTCATGTGTAGTTGTGTAGTTCACACAATACGGTTCTGGTGGGTTGGTGCATCGATAAGTATAGACAGAAAAAAAAGTAGAATATATGAAATACTTGCAACTCGACTTGGACTTTGACATTAATGACTCCGAACTTTACCGTTATGATGTCATTTACAGCAAGACAAGACATTTTCTCACATAATATGCCTCAGTGACTGCATCTATTAACGTCCAATCAGGTTTAAGAACAAACAATGAGAGATTGGCAGTGATTAGCACTTGGATGTGTCAGCATGCTGCAGGGTAGGATAATTTCATTTGCATTCGCAAAGTACAAGGTCAGAAACGAAAACAGATTGCTGTGTGCAACGGAGAGCTTCATCAGCAAACTAATAAGTGCTGGTAGCCTAGGCCTTAAATACAGTAAGAGTGGGCGGAATTGGTGTGCCAACACCCTCCTCCTATTGGTTCCTTACACTAAGCCTGGGCGGAGTAGTGGTATAATCCTCTCCTGACATTAGCACCTCCGATAAAAGGGAAATGTCGCTCCCTGAGTTGGGTATGAACGACTCTGATACTGGCTCGTAATTTGGACCTTGTGTTCAGCAGGTTACTGAGACCAAAACCCACAGCTCTTAGTCTTGCAAATGAGGTGGAGCCAGGGCCGAGCTAGAACAATAGATGCTAACGAGCCAGTATCAGAGTCGTTCATACCCAATTCAGGGAGCGACACTTCCCTTTTATCGGAGGTGTTAATAGCAGGATAGAATTATACCACTACTCCGCCCAGGCTTAGTGTAAGGAACCAATAGTAGGAGGGTGCTGGCACACCAATTCCGCCCACTCTTACTGTATTTAAGGCCTAAGCTACCAGCACTTATTAGTTCGCTGACGAAGCTCTTTGGATGAGGAGCGAAACGTCCGACACCTTCTTCACAGAAGTACAGATGACGTCTCAAGAAGCCTTTTCCTACACAGACGTATTTATTATGTAGGCTATATAAGAAATTACTGTAAGAGCAGCAGCGCTTATTTGAATTGTATTCTTTGAAAGAAAAGTGGTGCACATTCACAGACGAAATAAAATCTACACTTTCATGTAAGCAGACAGTTAAAACGAAACAGGTAAGCTAAATGAACACAAACACTAATCAAAATTGTTTTAAAAACATCAATTTTTACACTCGGTGTAGCTTCTGTGTTTTTTTAAATTTATTTTTCAATCAGTAACTAGCTTACCCAGTATTTTGCCCATAACTGTATGCATTATGTTTTATTAAGATAATAATAAACTTTATTTATACATAAGTTAATGTCTCATAACTGAACACATAATGCTTAACTTGAGGTGATAACTGGTGATAACACCTAAACCTAACGTTGACCAGTCAAACATGTTCACTTACAAACAAACACACAACACTTCAATATCCAGTCACACACCTATACACGCACACACACACACACACACATTAGGTGAGTTAAAATGACTGTACTGTTTTTCTGTTTATGAAGTTCTGTCAAACTGGTCTTATTTGAGTTTCAAATAAATGTCCATAAGAGTTAACGTAAACACTGAATGAAGACCATTTTCTTCGTCGCGTGCACGTGAACAAATCCTCTCACGTCTTGTACTGCATGTTGCTTTACTCATTTTCAACCACATGCACACATGCGCGCGCACACGCACACGCACACATAAACACAAAATGAATTAGGTAAAATTGATATATCTTGAACATCTTCAGAAGTTCATTTGTTGTTGTACTGGCTTGCATTGACTAAATCCTTACAATCCAAAATGCACTCATCGTATTGGTCAAGCTGACTCTACATTGTCCATAGATGTGAATGTGAGTGTGAATGGTTGTCTATATGTGATCTGTGATTGGCTGGTGACCAGTCTGAGGTGTACCCCGCTTCTCGCCTGAAGACAGCTGGGATAGGCTCCAGCATACCCTCAACCCTTGTGTGGACAAGCGGTATCGAAAATGGATGACTGGATGGTATTTGTCAAATTGAATACATTAAAATGGCATTTTATTTACTAAAAAGCGCTTATGACTTGTAAGGACTCGAAAATTTTAAGACTATAACTTTGGATTTGACTCGATCTGTCTTGTCTTGACATGAGACTTGGACTGGCGTGCGTTTACTTGAGGCTTCACTCAAGAATCGACTCGAGACTTGGGATTAAAGACTTGAGACTTACTTGAGATTTGCAAAACACAGACTTTCTCCCACCTCTGGTACTGTATGATCCTCATTGTTGCCAAGCAGAGTGAAATGACAACAACAACAGGACTACGCTCTAGTTACACAGTCCACAGCACACAGTGACATCCTGTTCAGTGCAAAGTAAGATTTCAAAAAAAGCATGGCGGTGTTAACCTGGATTCTAGACCCATTTACATTTTTTTTAGATTATCAGCAACTGGAAGAAAAATTTGCTCATTTACGAAAGCTGTATCGTCATTGTATTCCAGACATACAACGAAATTTAGCAGTTAGATATTCTCTTATATCTTTGACCAAAGTCACAGCTAAAGCCATGGTTAGGTTCGGTTTCGGTCGACAACTGCTTATGTCGACGTCAGTCAGCCAGTGTGAGGGGTGTTGAGATAAGCGGGCTCCACTGTATGAACAAGCCCTACATTGTTTGAAAGGCGTCCTCGTAGGAATGTATTAGTCACAAGCACCCACCAAAGGAAGGGCGGCCATCTTTTAACATCACTAAATCAGAAGGTGAAATTTTCCCTGACCCCCGTCTGAATAATGCCTCGCTACAGAGTCCCATGTGTCGCTATCCATGAAGGTCGCTGCAGTCATCTTTGCACACTTTGATTTGTATTTTAATGGCAAAAAGCACAGAGATCTACCAACTAATCATTCTGTGGTACCTTTGTGTCAATGGTTTGTTTCATGTATAGGATCACGTGTGGGGGAAAAAATGACATGGAGCCTTCTGTGGCGCTATGCTTATGTGTTAGCATCAGCCTGCAGCCTTCGGGCGTCAAGCCACAAGAGCCGATCCCAGGATGCCCCTCCCCCTCCGGAGACATGACTCATTTTGGTGTCCATGTTCTCAGCACCTTACCGCCAGGATAATCTGCCCAAGACATGGTGTGTTCTTTTGAGTTTTGTACTTTTGAGGTGCTCACCAGGCAAAATGCTCAAAGCTGGCAGCGTACTCAAAACAAAAATCATTTGGTGTGTTATGGTGAAAAAGTATCATGTTCACGTTGTGTGCTAGATTCAGTGGCTACTAATTGACCTGTAACACATCTCATAGACGACGTTTAACAAGAAATGACAGTTTACATGACTTTTCTGTACCATTGTTGAGGACAAATGATGTGAAATGACAGTAATTTGTGACTACAGCCTGTAACTCATTTTAGCCGGTGTGAGCAACACGCACAAGGATTTGGGGCTAACCTTTTTTTCCGCATGACTTTGTCAATTCAACGAAATGGTCATCTGGCGCGGTGCATTTTTGTGTGTTTTGTCAACTCACGGATGTTTGCTCACGCATTTAATGGCGCTCTTTGAAAACGGGCCAGATTGTATTTTGTTGGGGAGTACTCTATCAGCAGCCACACGTGAGGAAGGACACGTGTGT
Organism: Dunckerocampus dactyliophorus; assembly: GCF_027744805.1. Lineage (NCBI taxonomy): Eukaryota > Metazoa > Chordata > Actinopteri > Syngnathiformes > Syngnathidae > Dunckerocampus > Dunckerocampus dactyliophorus. The sequence goes on along the minus strand of NC_072833.1, from coordinate 15,633,424 downwards.
GAGTGTAATGCCAACCGGCACTGCCAGGCATCAAAGCATGATGGGAAGCAGCAGACAGTGTTTGCACTACAAATGCCCTCACATTATTGGAAGAGATTATTGGAACATGACGAGCATTTCCGTGCTATCTTCTACAAACGCTTGACGCTTATTTCAAGAGTTTAACGACGGCTACTTCAACTTTGTTCATAAGAAGGGATTGCACACTTGTAGCACACTAGAAGGCCTCCTCTGATGAACGAAGAAGAATCTTTGCTGATTGAGATCCTCCTCCACTTCCTTCTTTCTTGTATGGAGATCTTCTGTTTCTTCTTCAATGAGAGGACAGAAATTCATCAACACAACACCAGCCTTGATTGCTCGTGACTGGTAGTGAGTGGCCTCTCCTTTCTTTTCCCTTCAGGATGCGCTGTATGCTCTTTCTTCTCCTCCCAAACTCTATGAATGAGTCAACCTTTTAAAAGAAGCCTGATGGATGGACACTTCCCAAACAGAACCAAGCAGGTTCTTTCTTTTTGCTTTGTTGGGAGTTTGCAGGTCTCGATATTTGCAGCTGCCACATCTCGGATGACCCCCCCCCCCTCCCCACCCGACTCTGGTTCTGTTGATGAGGCACGTCAGCATCATCCGACTCCTCTTGTCCTTCTTGCAGTGGCATTCCTACATGCTTTTGAACTCCTGAGCCAAACTGAATGGTGGTGGAATGAAAGCCTATGGAACAAGAGTGATAGATTACAGTAATAAAACGTCCTCTGACAAAAGCCCATTCTACCCAGCTCCTTCTGGACTCTTGATTTACAACCACGTGCATACAGTCTTGCAACTGAGACCTTGCTTGTTTGCAAAGCTGCCCGATGATGCGATTGTGTTGGTTGCCATGGATTTTATTGCAAACAAATTCAAGTGGAATGCTCCCGTGGACCACTGGCTAGGAAATGCCTTCGAACGACTGTATTGTTCTGCAACTCATCATCTCTCTCATGCTACTTATAGCTAGCACTGGGTATCGTCAGTCAGATCCATTATTCTTCTTTTTTCTCTGAATTGAAATATGGGCCAATATGGATGGATAATACAGTAATCCATACTAATCACAGCCAGATGTGTATGATGGGATCCCTAGAGCATTATCACATTTTTTTCCTGCTGCCATTGTATACCCAGTCCTACCTATCTGAATGTGTGATGGCATTCTTATTTGTTGTAACGCTGTACATCATTTTATTGTTATGTCGCATAGGTTCTTTTAGTTGCTTTTTTTTAAAGCCTGGATTACAATGTATGCCATTAATACAGGATGTCGACACACTGTATCCTCACCTCATTAAAAACACTTCTTTTCGCACTTTTTTTGGTTTGTTTGCTCTTTTATTTGGGTTGTGTTGAGTTGCTTTTGTGTCTTTCCTCTTTCCCATGTCTCGTCTTGACCTTATGTGACGCAGTGGTTTGGGTCCATTGCTTAATTTTGGAATTATGTGCGGGTTGATTAGTTGGCATGGCAACCAATTGGCGTCTGTTTATCCTGTAAAATAGGAGAATCGTGTTGATATGCTATACTGGAGCTGACAGATTAGAATGCATTGGGGTTCCGATGTTTAGAAAGTTGTGGCTTTCTGCTGTTGCTCTGTTTTTTCCATTTGCTCACGATGAAACATGTGACACAAGGAATATTTCCATGAAGCCGTTAGAAGAACTGATTGTGACAGGCAGAGGCAGAGAGAGAGTGGCGAGGGTGTCTTTCTTTCCAATGCAATAATCGTCCCTCCGCTTTCTATCTCATCAGTTGTTTCATGATGAAGATCGATACCAGCCTGATCACACCCCAGCTGCCGGAGGCTCTGTCCCAGGCAGGCCTTCAGTTCACCGTGGCCACTGAGGAGGACTTTGATGACATCATGGCTATGAGCCAGGACATCTATGGAGGTCTCGACTACCTTCCCACTAGATACACCAGTTGGCTGCAGGAAAGCAACCGTACAGTCATACTGGCACGCAAACAAGGAAAAGTGGTACGTTTGTGTTTTCATTCATTGGTGGAAAACTCTGGGAAATGAATTAGACGACCACAATGTAGCCTCGTCTTGTTTATGATACTTAAATTAAACCATTGACGGTCTTTTAAGTGAATCATATTGGTTCTTATTTTCCTGACAGATCGCTTTGGAGTCGGTGTGCGTGATTGACGATGGGGAGACCATGCTGGTCGAGGGTCTCCGTGTGGCCCCCCAGGAACGAGGGAAAGGCGTGGCGGGAGTCCTGCTGCGCTTTTGCTCCGACCTCGTCAAATCCAAATATCCCGAGGTGAAAGTGAGCCGCCTGACTCGTGACGACCAACTTGGGCCCAAGGACTTCCAGAAGTATCGCATCATAACCAAGCAGGTGCGGTCCATCCTCATTTAAGTGACGTGCGTCTGGCTTCGATCCGACCGTAACGTTCCTTCCCACAGGGCATTTTGCTGGTGCGTTTCCGAGCTGAAGACCTCAAGTTACGTCTGTCTGATCTTGGTGGACATGTCCAGCCACCGCTGTCCACCTTCTTCTCAAATGGGCCTCCCGTACGTCTGGACAACAGCACCATTAATCGTCTATATTTGACCACTGACCTGATGCGGGAGGTCCTTCCAAACGCCACCATCATCCAAGACTGGCAGCCATTCAAACCTCTGCCCCGTAACATGGCCATCCTGATGAAGAAGGACATTGACTGGATGGTGGATGATGTCTCCAAGCCTACCGTGGGCAGCCTGTGCACTTTCCCTTTCAAGGTCCCTATCGGAGATGATTGGTACGTGTGTACACTCTTTCCTCCTCATTCTCGACTTTATTCCACTGACAGTTTTTCACCAGGTATTACCTGAACATCGACATGTTCGGCAAAGACCTGGACCTGGTCCGCCAGCAGTTCCTGTGCCACCTGCAGCGCCACACTGCCACCCTGAAGGGTCACGTGATGTGCCAGATGTTCCTGGACCCGCCCCTCTGGAAGCCAATGGTCGACTTTTGCCGCGACACCCTGAAGGTGGAGCTAGTGAAGGGATACACAGAGCAATGCGTCGTGGAGTCCGACGTCATGTAGTCACCAGCAAGGAGAGAACGGACACAGCTCGATGAGCCACAGCGACTAACCATACTACATTTATTAGATTAGAATACTGTCTATCATTCTACACTCAGAGTTTGAAACATAAGCGGATATTGTTTTCTGAAATACTGACAGGGGTTCCTAAATACTTTCTAAAACAAGATTTTTGATAGAGTTGGTTGATAATTCCTACGCTGAGTCCATTCCTAGTACACAGAGTTCATATTCAGATTTAAAGTCATGGACCACTGGGCTTCTCATAATGCACTGTACAACTAAGTGAGGGATAGGTTGCCGTGATGTAACCTAAAAAGCTCCTCTTTGAAGGGGCGAATAACCCTTTGGGCATTTCAAACCTTGCTGCTGTTTGCTGTAAATACAACCACAACGAGTTGAGTTGGCTTAGAACATCTGCACAACTCTGAAGGCACTTTAAATTGACAAAGACCTGCTGTTAGAATGGTAGAAGACAAAATATGTCAACAACAAACTAATTCTCCTTTTGGCGAAATGAACATCGTCTTTGTTACAGTCTTTTTTGTCATATTTCATAACTGTGAATATATATGTACGTTACTGATCCACTATTTTTGCAGAAACAAACTTTCTAAGCTGTGAGTGGAATAGAGGCTTTTTGGGTTGTTTTTTTTTTAAGATGGATAGAATAATGCCAAACTACATGCTAATGCTTGAACATGCTCAATAGTGTAAAAATACCCGGGTTAGAACAAGTACAACTAGACTGCAATTTAACCATTACTAACAGTGTTACTGGAACTTCTACATACTTGTGAAGTAGTTTTAAAACCTGCGTACCTCAAATGGTTTGTTCCAGACGGCACTTTATAAAAGAGTGAGGGTAACTCAATTCAAGAGGTGAACAATATAACATGGCAGTTGAAGCAGATAATTATGGCAGCACCATAGGACCATGGCAGATTCATATTTAAATCAAATATGTGTGGTTTACAGTTTCTACGGTGACCGACAACGTCCAACCGGCACCAAACACAGAAACGACCCCAAACAAAAGCACACAAACATCATAAGACGCATGCAAAAGAAAATGCTGCAGGATCAAAAATAAATGAAAAATGAAAGAGAAATGGTTCTCCCTCATGGAGCAAAACGGATGTTAGCCAGGCCGCCTGGGGCGCCAGACGTCTTTAAAGATGTCATATTTTACAATATTATTTTCTTCCAACAAAGACGTAAGGAAAAATGTACATTTCATTCCACCAACTTTCTTCTGGGCATCCTGCTCATGTCTTTAAAGACAGATTCCTCAGGTGTGGCGCCCCTGGAAGCCTGGCTAACTTTCATTTTGTTTCATGAAGTTGATGATGAAGGGGTTTTGGGGTTTGTGTGTGTTTTAGGCATTTGTAGCATTTTTCATTTGCATTTGTTTTTGATCCTGCAGCATTCATGTGATTACAGCCTTTTTCTGTCACATGTGTTTTATGGTGTTTGTGTGTTTTTTTGGTTTCGGATCATTTCTGTGTTTGGAGAGTTTGGATGTTGGTACACGTTTTCCCCTGTCGGTACAGTAAGTCCTACCTTCAAATAAAATGGAATAAGTGCGTTTTTCTCCACGGTTCCCCGTATGCATGTAATCGCTTTTACTGTCCAATCAAAAGTTTTGTGTATCTACTAGGGGTGTCACAAGATCTTGCGAGATTAAAACGTGACAAGATTTGTTGTCTCGTGGGCACTCAGCCTGGGACGATAATAAATGAATTTATTAATCACACAATTAATCATTAATTAATCACATAAATGAAAATGAACTAATGATTTTGCCAGCCTCAATATATTTCTATTGGCATGTGTGTCTGTTTTCCTTTTTCCCGCCTCCAAACAGGCAGGAAGAAAGTTCACTCTGTGCATTGGTTTCAGCACATTGGCGCTTTTATTCAACAGAACAACGGCCTGAACGGCGTGAGCACTGTTGTCACTCATAGAGTCTCTTTGTCTCGGTGGGTGGAGGCACACACACAGAGGGCAGAAGTAGAAACATTGTAAAAATGATATAGATTGCAAAATATTGTCATATATTTTTTATATTTTTCATTGTACATTTCTCACAAGTAAAGTTAAGATCTCGTCTCGTCCTCGTAGACCCGATCTTGCGTACCGTCTCGTCTCGTGAACGGAGTGTCTCGTGACACCGCTAGTATCTACACTATAAAATAAATACAGATGTAAAGTGTAAGTATTTCATTGTTCGATGGCAGCCGTTATTGTCAAGTCACACAGTCCAGGGAGCCTAATGATAAGTTTGTTTTTAACCAAAGAAAGTTGCAAATCATCTTGAAGCAGTGCCCTAACGTTTGCTGCCATTTGTTCATTCACTCAAACAACCCACACATAGACAGTCTACTCCTGTAGAGTAAAAGATGCTACGTAGTGATAAACCATACATAGAGTGCATAAATATAGCAGCTGACTGCTTGGAACTAATTGCTAGAATTTCATTTTTTCCCTCACAACCAAACACAGCATCTGTTTGAAGATGAATCCTTGGACTTATTCTATGCTTTGTGTGGTCTTATTTTTTTATGTAAGAAATGTAAATAGTGGATGTTGTGCTGGAAGGCTAAAGACTAATGTTATTATTTTGGTGCTGGCAGGAAACCTACAAGGCATGTGGGGGTGGGGAGGTGGGGAAGTCTTTTTTTTTTTTTTTTTTAAGAATAAAACATTCTATTTTTAATGTGAAATTTAAAAATTATCTCCTGTCACTTGTAGAACCACGTCAACAAAAGGTTTGTCACATCACTGGTATGGTTACGCCAATAAGGTTCGTTTTTTTTTTGTATTTGTGCTTAACTTGAGGTGAAGAACAATTGACTTTTATGCATGCTTGGGAAGTGCCATGCGGCGCCGCTACTAATCCGATAATTGGTCAAGAAAACTAACACACCAAAAAGCAAGAAATCATCTTCGGGTTTTCAGTTTCAAAGGTTGTCACTGAATGGGACACTGACACTGAAATACAGCACTTTGCAGTGGGGATCAAGTATAACATTGTGTGTTTAACAAATGCCTGTACAAGCCATTGAGTTCATACAGTAGGTGAATGAGCATGCACTTTAGTAATCAGTGGCAATAATAGCCAAGTAGCATCCTTAACTTCACCTTGTTGAGATGTTTTCTAATCAACCGAGGCAGTGTGTCATCCTTAAAAACACAAGAACAGGATGCATTATAAAGGCTGTCTGACGGACAGAGACATGCAAATACATTTAGTAAACTAGTTTTTAAGGCTTGTAGTGAGCGCTTCTATTTTTGTGAAACCCCTTTCGCCGCTCACATTGTCCTTTTTTTAAACATGACTATTAACAGACTGGCTAATGTTACATGCAAATTATAATCACTGGAGCGAGAAATATGTACTGTTTTTTTTTTCTGTGTACATTCAAACCTTCTGTGTGCTTGTAATGTAGTGATCGATTCATCTTGGCATTGATTGGTGATGCATTGGACCTCCGAGAAAGGGAGGGACATGAACAAAGCTTCCTCATTTAATGTTAGTAAAGACGACTAACGTGTCTGTGTTTTCTTTTATACATGATGAACTGAGTTTATCATAGAAGTACAATATCAGTGACATACTTTCACGAGCATGAGCACACTTCTACGGCTGAGTGCTGCTAAAGACAACAATCATTTTACTTTTAAATTCATCTATTTTTATAGCATAACAGAGCTATATTTGCATAGTTTGTCTTGAAATAAACCTTGTCTGGTCATTTAACTGTTTTTTTTAAACGAGCTGTTATTTTAGGCTCAAATGGCTGCTGAATGTTGTTACATAACGTCACGGGTGCTAGGCCTCAGCAGCTCTGCAATGTGGCTCTTCTCTGTTAAGCTGGGAACTTCCTATTTCCCATTTATGTGTGTGTGTGCGTGCGTGCGTGCGTGCGTGCGTGTGTGAAAACTGAGACTAGACACCTACCTCACAAAGGAATGGTTGAGGGGTGTGTTCTAGAGTTCAACTGGGAAGAGAAAGACAAGCAAAACACAAACTTTACTTTCTTGCAAATGCCAAAAGACCATTGACCAGGTGGAGTGTCGAATACTTGCACCAAAAGGTGAAGATAGAAAATAAAAGGCAGCGAGAGGAAAAAGGAGCAGAGGAAAGGAGCACAGGGCGAAGCAGGAACACACAAATCAGACAGCACAGTAAGTACAGCACTGTATATGGATAATGCACTTGCTTTGTATGGATAATATTCACAGGATGATTAAACAGCTTGTGTTCCCCATGTAGTTATCTTTATGAAATGCATTGAACCTTGATGCTTAGACTTTTAAATATGTAAGACACCTAAACCTGCAGTATTTCCTATGGCCAGCAAGGGGAGGCATTCATCAGTGAAGGACTAGTTTTCTTTACATTCTTCATGTAGTACTAAATAGCAAGCATCATGTGCTATATGTTGACAAATCTCTCCTCAGATGGAAAGCTACACCATCACTGTGGCAACCGGCACATCCGAGTACTCAGGTACCAGCAACTACATTTATGTGACCCTGGTGGGGAAGATGGGGGAGAGTGAACGCACCCTACTGGACAAACCAGGCCTGGACTTCTGTCGAGGGGCGGTAAATGTGTCACACAACTAGCAGTGATGTCTTCACGTGCAGGAGAGGTACAGAAATTCATTCTATCCTGCCTTCTCAGGTGGATGAGTACAAGGTAAGCAGTCATACCACTCTAGGCCCCCTGCTACTGGTCAGACTGGAAAAAGAGCGATACTGGGTAGAAGATAACTGGTTCTGCCGCTATGTCACTGTGAAACCTCCAATTGGAGACAAAGTGCTGACCTTCCCTTGTTACCGCTGGTTTGTGGGAGATGTCACGGTGGAGATACGAGAAGGAACAGGTAGGGAAATGGAGCAGCAAATCTGAGCAGAAGAAGTTATTGCTAAAAAATGCACTTCCTCTTCTTCTCAGCCAAGACGCATAGAGAAGACTCCTTAGCTCTACTCCAAGCTCACAGAAAAAGAGAACTTCAGGATAGACAGCAGAGTTACAGGTTCGTCACAAACACTACACTCATCCAGAATGGACAAGTCTTTCTCACTTTTACTAATATTTCAATGACCTTGTCTGTGGCATTGCTTGTCAGATGGCAAACCTGGGCTACAGGGATACCGCAATGTATCGATGCTAAAACAGAAGCAGATTTGCCCCAAGATGCTCGTTTTGACAATGAGAAGAGGAGTGACTTTGAGTATTCCTTACATTTTGCGTAAGTGCGTAAGGTCAAGGCAGTGATGAAAATCAGGGATTTATATGTACCTCCATCTTCACAGCTTGTTGGAGTTGTCGCTGAAGAAACTCGCTATCAGTTTTGGGAATTCCTGGGACAACCTGGATGATTTCAAACGGATCTTCTGGAAACTCCGAAGCCCGATATCTGGTAGGATAGATCCTTTGAACGTACACTTCCTGACGAAATACAGCTCACCTGTTACTTACCTGGGAATGGTGGCTTTCTTTGATTCAGAGTACTGCATGGATCACTGGAAGGAAGACTGGTTCTTTGGCTACCAGTGCCTGAATGGCTCTAACCCCAGAATGATCCGCAGATGCAAAAGACTACCAGAGAAATTTCCAGTCTCAGCTTCCATGGTGCAGAGCTCATTCCCTCCCAGGACCAACATGGACAATGAACTGAAGGTCTCACCTTTACAATATATGCCATCTGTGGCAATGACGTTAGAAACTTTACCTTGACAGTTCCTTATCCCTCTGCTGTCCAGGCTGGGAACATCTTTTTGTTAGATTACGTCATCATGGAAGGGATTCCCAGCAACACAATCAAGGGTAAACGGCAATACATCGCTGCTCCTCTCTGTCTCCTTTACCAACATCCAGACCAAGGGCTTATACCCATTGCTATTCAGGTACCCAGCATTCATGTCTTCAAGTATAAAAATACTGGAATAAAATAGGGAAAAAACTGAAACTAGTGATGTGCAGTATTACAGTTTCTAATACATATGGCGGCGAATTCTCCGGTAAATCTGAATGAATGCTAAGTTGACTAACCAATCTCAATCCTAGCTGGGGCAGACGCCGGGCTTGGACACACCCATTTTTCTGCCCAAAGACCCGCACCTTGCCTGGCTACTGGCAAAGATGTGGGTGCGTCACTCCGAGTTTCAGATCTTCCAGGTGCTATCTCACCTGCTCAGGACTCACCTGGTGGTGGAGGTGTTCTGTGTGGCCACACTGAGACAGTTGCCAGCTGTACATCCCATTTATAAGGTACTGTATATGTGCACAAAAAATATCCTATATAGGACCAAAATGTAGAAACACCGGCTTTTATTTCATTTACTTCAACATTGCAGCTCCTGGTCCCCCATCAGCGCTACACACTGGAGATTAACTGTAGGGGACGCACACAGCTCATCTCTTCAGATGGCATCTTTAAACGGGTCAGACATACAAAATGTGCTTTCATGGGTGAATTCAGTAACAAAATAGTGCGACAGAATCGATTGCTGAAATGATGACCGGAGGACAATTGAGGATAATGGAGGACACTGATCATGGTGGTCGTGTAGGTTGTGTCTACAGGTGGTGATGGTCTGCTCATTCTGGCCCAGAGAGACTACAAGGGTCTCACCTACCGCTCACTCCAACCATACTTGGATTTTGCTGATCGAGGAGTTTCTCAGCTTCCAAAGTATTTCTACCGAGAACACAGTCTGATGCTGTGGGAGGCCATACACAGGTAGCAACAGTGTTCCATGTTATGCTACTCCAACGACTACATTATGTTGTTATTTTCCACCAGCTTTGTCTCACAAATGGTGAGCTTGTTCTACCAGTTTGACCAAGATGTATGTCAGGACCCAGAACTCCAAGCCTGGATCAGAGACATCACACAAGTGGGCTTCTCAGAACTCCCCAACTTTGGTTAGTTTCAAACAGCAGCAGCATCCTTCCTATGCCGCCTGTTGATTGATTGATTGCTAGACTCCAGTTCCTTTTATAGATGTTTCCACCACAGCACATCGTGGAACCTCGTAGAACTAAAGTACATACATATAAATTAGGGGTGCTCTGATCAGTATCGGCCGATTTCCATGAAAAAGCATGGTTTCGGCATATGCCGATACTTGCTTTATAACGCCGATCACCTCCATCAATCACCTCTGCAGCATCCAGCCTATAGCGACTGTCTCCCGCCCACTTTCCCCTCACAAAACCAAAACAAGCATGTCTGCCGTGTGGGACTTCCTGTCGTTGTGAGGGTGATATAAGTTTTACACTCTGCACAACATGCCACGAAAAATGTCTCGCCATGGTGTCACATTAAAAAGCTTTAGTTTGGTGAGGCGTTTGGGGGGGGCGGGCACTTGGTGTGCTGAGTTTTCGAGGCTCGCGATGTGATCATCGGTCGGGAAGCGGCTAATGTAGCCAAAAAGTAGCCAAACGGACATTTTTTGTTCTTGATGAGACTCTCTGTATCTCCTGCATTTAACGCACTTGAAATGAGTGTTGACACTTGACTACTACAACCTAGTATCCAAATCCCAACGGAGTGTAGTTCATCGATAGTCATTCTGTGACCCTGATGTTTGACCTTCTCGTGGCAATACTTTATCAGAGACGCATGATATCCGTTTGGGAGGATAGCTGGGTGTCTGACATGGGGATGGAGTGTTGCTTGCTTCAATCTTCCTCCCCCCCCTCAGTATATGTTGGCTATCCATGAATGGGTTCAACTTGTACAGCATAGTTGACTCGACCTTTTGTGCTTCTTTCCTTTGGACTAAAGACTTGATTTCATCACTGAATGCATCTTTTTGAACTTGAGTCCACAAAAGGCATGGCTAGCCAGATTATGGTAAGGTATGGTCATAATAAATGTCAGTACTGCAGTAGCCGATAATGCTCCAACCCATCTCCGACCTTTGTGCATACTCTATGGCTGGTTGTGATTGCCTGTGATGACTTCTCTGGGAAGTAAGGCTTGAGGACAGTTATGGCCGATTAACAATCCTACTTCACAGTCAAGCTCAGGAAACATTTCATCTGCCAAATGTTCCAAGTGAGGCCGAGACTTTGCAGTTGTACTTGTAGGTATAAGAGATCCGTTAGCTGGTATGTCATCTGTGGTGTAGGTTGTTGGGAGTTTGATTCTTGTGTCAGAGCTGATGATGCCTCTTACTTGCAGTTCTTGCACCCTTTTGCTGTTTACCACCTTTGTTTCTGATATTGTGGACACTTCAAAGGAAAACTGCGCTTTTTTTTTTAATTTTGCCTACAAGTATCATCCACAACCCTTATGTTAAACATTACCACACATGTCTTTCTCTTTTCTGCGCGTTCAAAAGAGCAAAAAACAGCAAAAAAAACCCAGCTAGTATGTGGGAGCTAACAACGCACATAACGAGACACACCTAATTCGACTATAAAGCCCTTAAAAAAACCTACAAAAAATGCCAACAATGTTCTATTTATGTAACTGACCTGTATATAAACCAAGCTACAGCAACAAAGAACTATTTTTCTGGCATAGTTGTGCAGAGCCATATGGCACTACCAAACGCTGTTATTGGACACCGACTTGTACTGACCAGGAAACAAGAAGAAGCATATGAACAACTACGAATAGACAACCAAATGATCTATAAAGTATTATTCTGTTTGTTAGATGGACTGTGTTGTGATATCATGTGGTATGTGCTCCATGTATCACAATCAATATCACGATGACTTACTCGATGGACAGCTGTCCATCTGGTCCAGCTGGTCTGGGGTGTCTTTTCCAGTTTATCTCGGGTAAGTGGGAAAAAAGTTCCTATCACGGCAACGTTCGTAAGCGCTAATAATTCTTCGTTCCTTGTGATGCATGTGTCCTCCTCGCCATACACATGAAGTTTAACACTGTATGGAACACTCCATTTCTGTCGGGAAGGCTTGGCAAGCTCCACATTTACACTCCCAAGTCGTGATGGTGTCATGACTTGCACCCCATCTGCTACGAAGTTTCACTCTCCCTTCTAGCGGGCTCAGCTTCTAAAACCTGTACCTCATCCTCCATATATTCAGGCTCTAAAAGCTAAGGTTCTGGGTCCTCATTTGTCCAAAAGTAGTTGGCGTGGTAACAAACAGACACGCGCTTGACACGCTGCTGTTGTTGACAGAAGTAGCACTAGATGTGAAATGGTGGTTGTTTGGTGGTGGTTGGAGAGGCCGTAGGCGCGAATGAATAATGGGTTCACTGCCTTGAACAACTCGACATAAGAACGGTCGTCTGGAACCAATTGTGTTCGTTAGTTGGGGACGTAGTGTACTTGTTTATTTATCACACATTATTCCACCACATGTTCTGACACACTGACAGGTAAGTGACCGAGTGCGAATGAGGCTCGTGTGTAATGAGTGGTAATTTAATGAAGATTAGGAAACATTTACGTTTTTAGGTCCCGCTCTGTAAAACATGAAGCTCTCAGTGTGCCGGGGAAGCTGACAGTGCACTGACGGCTTGTGAGTGCTTTGGGGTGCTTTCACCTAAGTCCCCAAATACCAGAAAACTCTCTAATGATGCCATAAAAAGTCGCTAAATTTGTCGCTATTGAGAAAATGTCGCCAAGAGGTTTTGGAACGTCACCAGATTTAGCAACATCGGTTAAGTTTACGGAGTTAACAGTACAACTTCCGGTTCTGTACATTTCCAAATGAAAGCATGCATTTCAAAATAAACTCAGCATTACAGCTGCTGGTACGCTTCCTTTCATGGAGCCCTGGCTCAGTATTCTTTCTGAACCCAGAATGTTCAATGATTCGGTGAATGTATTTCAGGTCTTCCTGGTGAGCTGAGAAGCAAAGAGGAACTGTCCACCTTGCTTACAGTCGTCATTTTCACCAGCACAGTCCAGCATGCTGCTTCTAACAATGGGCAGGTACACAAAACAGAACCTTCAGGGAGCCTCGTCCAATGTGATCCATTTCCAAGTTATGCCCTTTGTCTTTGTAGTTTGACTGGTGTGCATGGATACCAAACACGCCTTGCACCATGAGACAGCCACCACCAACAGACAAAGACGCTGTTACATTGGGAATGATCATGGCCACCCTTCCTGATGTCAGTCAGTCATGTGTGCAGATGGCCATCACATGGCATCTGGGACGGCCACAACCTGATGCAGTATGTCACTGATGCCTCATGTTGGAAAGCGCTCCCTTCTCATCATCCACTTCACTCTATGTTTGTCCTTTGGCTAGATTTTTTTGGGTGACTACACAGAGCAGCACTTCACTGAGGGGCCGGCTTTGGAGCTGATTGACAGATTTAGAAAGGACCTGAAAGAGATTGAAGGCCACATCCTGAGTCAGAACGAAGGACAGGAGCTGCCGTACCTTTTCCTCCTGCCCAGTCGTGTAGAAAACAGCATCACAATATAAAAAAACGACAATCTTCACCTCAAGTGTGCAACAAAGAGTTTTGTAATCAACATTTGTTATTCTTTATATAAAGAAATAGTATCGTACATGTTAACAGTGTACAGCGGTATGTATCCTCTTCTGTGTCAGCATCATGCTGGGCAATAGATGAGATAATTCTACAAATGTAAATAGCTGACAGTGAAAACTGACAAGAGCCACTGTGTGCATCATCAAGTCTGGTTGAATGTACATTCTAGTTACAGCACTGTAAAACGAGTCCTCTGTGGTCTGAATCAGTGTGTGGGCCGTCGGTTCCTGAACTGAAGTCTTCTTCTGCTTGTTCCTCTACTTCCAAATGGACTTGACCTTTTTCAAGATGGATGTGATCGCGGGTTTAGTGGCTTGGCTGTCTGAGGCCATGTCAAGACTGGCACCAGGACAACAACCACCATCCAAAATATTTGGGCGTATCCTCCGTGAACGGCTCATTTTCCACCTTTTCCACAGGGACTTCCTCTTGGAATGTAGCGCTCCTGGTTGCATCTCTTCGTGAAGAGCAGCTTCTGATAAGCACTTCTTTTGTTTTCCTTCTAACAGCTTGTAGCTGCCAGAAGAAGGGATAGACAGGGATCTGGTCTCTGGTGAATCTCGCAGAACCATCGAGGAACTGTCAACCTCGTCTTTGGACTGTTTTGTGTCGTGACAGACTAGCTCGCCTGTCATGGCAGCACTCTCTAAGGATTCCATTGAGCTCCTCTCAGGGACGTAGACACGGACAGCATCGCAGAGACCCTGTCTGAGGGAGCTTTCTAATTTTTTGGAAAACTCCTGTCTGAAGATATTCTCAAAGATACTGTAGATGTTGTGCTCATGTGCATCCCCGTCAGACTGGAGAAGACTGAGCCCAGACTGAGCCTGCACTTCGTCTGTCTCTGTACCTCCCAGTTTACTGTCAGGAATGGATGACATGACGAGAGACTTGCAGGACAATACTTCTTGTGCCTTCTCATCCAAAATATTTGGAGTAGATTTTTCATATTTCAATGTTTTCTTGAGCATGTTTTCCTTCTCAAGAGTGGATGAAGCAGGTGTGGTGGGGTGGGATTGAGCCATCGCAGTTTCCAAAAATGGAGTGGAAAGCCCAGAGGAGGATTCTCCCTCAAAGAAGCAGAAATCCTCCACGACCATGTGCTCTGAGATATCTGGATGTTTCTCCTCTTTGCTGACACTTGTGCTTATGTCTGCCTTCTCAACAATGGAGGATGGATCCTCCAAAGAGCCTACAAGCTCAGCATCCTCTAATGAGCTGGAAAGCCCGGAGTGTGACTCCACCTCCACAGTGCTGTCTTCCTCATTTTTTTCTCCTACCTCTTCCTTACTCAAGCTATCATGTTGTAGAACGTTCTCGTTTATTTTCTCATTCTTGACTTTGCCTTTCTTGCTCTTCTTGCCGGAGCGAGACTTCCACATGGACTTCACTTTTTTGACAATCGTTTTGCCGGCTGTCTTCGTAACTTGGCTGGCGGAGTCAATGGTGTAAACCACAGGGTGAATGACGTGGCTGATTATATTTTTAGCCTTTTCGATGATGGGAGAGGAAGTGAGGGAAGAAGGCACAGGAGAACCTGCCTCTCCAGTGTCATTCAATCGGTGTAAAAGCCTGGAGGTGGATCCAGCCTCAGATATGCAGCCATCTTTCCTTGCTCCTTCTTCAGAGGCATCTGGAAGTTTCTCATCCATTACATTTATTGAAGAGCCAGTGTCCATAAACAAGGTGGACAGCCGAGGGGTGGACGCCTCTCCTTCCTCTTCCTCAGAGACAAATGCTTTGACAGGTACCATGTTTTTGCTGGCATTTGCCTTCTGAAAGGTGGAAGCAGAAGGGAAGGGAGAGGGAGCAGATGAACGTGCCACCCCAGTGGAGCTCGATGTGGCTATAAGGCTGGAGACATATTCCGTCTCTTCGAAGCACATCTCCTTCTCCCGGTTGGCTGAAGAAGAAACTGAAGAATTGGCGTCCCCGGTCTCCTCTAAAATGGGGGACAGCATGGGGGTCAACTGCATTTCAAACCTGCAGAGCTCCTCCACTGCATCCTCATCCAAGATGTCAGGAGGAATGTATTTGCTGTCTTTTCTGGCGCTCTTGATCTTATTTGTAGGCAAAGAGGAAGCAGATGAACTTTCCTCTTCACGTTCCTCAGTTGCTGGTGCAAGCCTTGATTTTTGTTCTGCCTCGCCCAGGATACCTGGAGGTTCCTGATGTTCATCCCCTATGCTGTGCATGGAAGAGCGAGCAGATCGAGCTTCCATCCCAGGGTCCTCAGAAGTGGATGGAAGACTGGAGCGTGGTTCTACTTCCTCCTCTACTTTATCTTGACCCAACCACACTGACCGGACTTTTTTGGCGAGTGTTTTGCCGGCCGATTTGGTAACTTCGATGGTGTCCACCACAGGCTGCATCACTTGGCTGATCATACTCATGGCCTTCTCAAGGATCGGAGAAGACATGGATGAAGAGTCATCTAATGGCTGTAAAGTTTCTCCTTCTTCCTTGGCCTCGTCATTGCTGTCACCCACCTGGCTGTCCTCTAAGGTATTACTGTCAGGCACTTCATCCTTAGATGACATTACAGACCCCTCCTTTCCTTCCACCTTGGCATGCTCGGCAAACATGAGCCGCTCAGCAAAAAAGGCCTTAAGGTATTCTTTAATTTTCTGCTGAGTGATATTGCCGTACGACGACTCGTCAATGTAAGTATCCGAGTTGGAGCGTTCCTCTGCATCCCAGAGGGCAATTAGCTGCCTCAACTTTGCAATGTCTGCAATGCTTTTCTCCACAATGCTCTTGATGATGTTGTTGATCTTGTCATCCTTCTCTTTGTCCAATAGGCTTAAAGCTGTATCCTGGAGGACACACATCTGATTAGCATCCCGATCCTTTTTAAATAAATGATTACCTGTTTCATTACCTGATGCACTTCCGAAATGTTCACATGGTCGCCAAGCATCCCCCGCTGTACAAAAAATTCTTTGAGGCATTTCTGAGTGTTGAGAAGGTCAAAAATACCGTATGGCGACAATTGGCTCTTCTCTGTGATCTTTCTCAGGTGAGTTTTGTTGAAACTCGCCGCCATCTTCGCTTCCATGGCCTTCATCCCTTTCCTCCTTTTCTAAGATTTCTGCTTTTCGGAACACAATATTTGTGGACAGGCACAACCTTTTCTTTTGCCTCTTTGATCAAAGCCATGCAAAGGAGATTGAAGAATGACATCAGCAAAATTTGTCATGAAGGCATGACATCATCATGTTTTGTTGTCATCAAAGTGTGATGACTAATAATGAGGTTTCAAATGAGCGGGAGCAAATCAGTCGAGTTTAACTCCAAAGCATCCAATCGCGAGTTACCAACAGAAACTTACAAAGATGGCTACCTTCCATGTACAAAGTAGATAACCAGCTCAAGTCAAACACGTCCCATTTCTGCACTTTTATTCAAACACGATGTTATCATGTTATATTTTTTCATCAAATTTCTTTCTTTCATTTATACAGTAAGTCTGTTCTTTTGACAAGTTTATGTTGTTATACATTTACTTTAAATTCTGGTCAGCTGTCTGTTCATTTTAAGTACACCAAATCATTAAAAGGAAATAACATGTAAGTCTCCTGCAACTTTCAGCTCCTTTCCAGCAGCTGTCACAAGTGCACCATGTAAGCCTAAACAAGACAAATAAAAAAAAGCCTTATCACCACAAACGATGCAATATTCCAAGTGAAGCTTCCTACAAGGGAAGGAGTCACATGGAGAAGAGCCTTACAAAATGATATTACCTTTTGCCGGTTGAGCGTCATCTGACAGCAGGAGAAGATACCAAGCACAACGTAGACAGCCGCTGCAATGAAACAGTTCACAGCCACCTTGTCGTACAGCTCGTAGATCTTCTGTGGAGGGTTTGTACTGTGGGCGAACATGCAATTCTTACAATATTTACTTTTCTTAATAGCTGCTATGGGATGTGTAACAGTGGAAAGCTCACTCCTGGGTGTCTTCCTCTCTTAAAGGAACATCCTCAATCAGTACGGCCGAGTGTGTGATGAAACAAATCCCAAGTACGGCCTTTTGGAGGTAATTTGGATAAAGATGTGTTACAAAATGACATTTATACATGCAATTTCAATAAGAGGCTACTGTATGGAAACTGACTTTTTTACTGCAGTGGACACATTGCAACTACAGTAGGAAGGGTCCAAATGTGAGGGAAAAAAAGTTTCACTCACCAACATGATGACCCCCCACACACTCAACAAGACCCCGCAAGCGGCCAGTTTTGGTCCACAGATCAACCCACGCATGCTAGACTTCTGCTTGAGGACTGCAACAGAAGACATGCACCTGACGGCTCACATGAGAGTCATGTGATTACACACGGAAAGGTACAAATAATTTGGTCTTAATGAATCTTGAGCTCCTACAATGTCTTTACATGTTTACATTAAAATAACACACAGAAAAGCGGATAAAAATGACATGGTTTCTGAACTACAGGAGAGATAAAAAGAAAGCAATGTTGTACTCCTTGCACCATTCAATCACGTGGCCTTCAGAGGTGGGTGGATCGACTCAAATATCAAATTATCGATACCAATGTGTTATCGGTACTAGCGTGATAACATCGATATCTCTGTCCTATGTTTTATACTGCGTATTGTCGTGATCATCAAATTAAAAGGCATAAATCACAAAATCATTCAGAGCTTAAAAATGTCGATATGTAACGGCTCTCACAGCATCAGTGTGACGAGCGTTAGCAGCTCTATATGTACTCGTGTAGTAGGAGGTGTGTGGACCAAGAGATGGACACTCATTGGGTGGCTTTAATGTTTATTCTGAAGGACAAAAGAGTGAAATAAATGTCCTCTCTTCTGCACCCTCATCAATGCCAAGCACAGTGTGTGTTTTTCATAGATGCAAAATACAGGCATTACATTTACAACGTTAACGTCACATTGCTTTTCAAGAATTTACATGGAAAATACAAACACTGCCGACTAGTGACCAAAGTAAGTAACTGAGTGGGGAGGGGAGAG
The DNA here is from genome assembly GCF_027744805.1 of Dunckerocampus dactyliophorus. Lineage (NCBI taxonomy): Eukaryota > Metazoa > Chordata > Actinopteri > Syngnathiformes > Syngnathidae > Dunckerocampus > Dunckerocampus dactyliophorus. Next base: position 15,614,837 of record NC_072833.1, on the reverse strand, counting down.
GAGTGATTGGAAAAAAAGTAACATGAGTATAGAACTTAAGCATATACCTGAAAGACAAAATAATAAAATAAATGTCCTCTCTTCTGTACTCTTCAACACATACAAAACATTGTTACACGTTGCATCTTAATGCACATAATGTGGCCGAGTGCAGCACAAATCGCGCCAAAATGTGCAACTAAAAATACGCTTTTGAAGCTCAAACTAATGGTCAGAGGAACATAAAACTACTTGACATCACAAGTGTTGACATATAAACAATGTGCGTCATTACATTATTGTCCAAATATTTACAGAAAACACCACATTTTGTCTACAGCTTCTTCACACAACTCACCCTCATCAATGCCAAGCACATTGTGCTGCACTGAGAGGAAGCACCGCAGGGAACTACGGAAGGCCGGGAGGAGCATAAGGGAAAGATTGAGTGAAAGCCAAGAAAAGCAATAAAAACTTGAGTAAATAAGTTAGCAAAATTAAAAAATTAGTTGAGATAAAATGCACAAATACAAAACAATTCCTGAATGATAAATTTCACACATTTACAATAAGTAAATAAAGTGCATATTTAAGTTCGTTACAGATAATGGCCCTGTAGTATCTGATCGATACCAAAATGTGTAACATCGCTCTGGTGACCAAACGCCTCCAGCCAATTGACTTACAGCATGGCTTACGTTGCGTTCAGGTAATGTCGGAAAAAACAAACTCCTCCCCTTGAAGCATAGCGAGCTGTGGCGTACTTAATATTGCTGGAAACATTTGTGTAAAACATGTTTAGAGTCGACTCATTCTCTCTGGTAGTTATACAAGTTTATCTGTCTATGTGAAACATAGTTTCACGTAAGTTACATTTACGAGGGGCAGCAGAGGCAGCACACGTCTTGGGCTTCTATTCAGTTTCAGAACCCAATTGGCGTATTTCTTGCTGTAATGCAAAAATTAAAATAAACAAATGAAGATGCAATGTTTTGATCGGATGCTGGACTTTTCCTAATGGCGACACAACGCGCAGAAGAGGCTGCGAGCTGTTAGCTAGCTCGCTACCGATAGAACTACTCAATGCCATCTGGCTACATTGTTGTTAGCATATTAGCTGCCGCCTAAAAAGCGACGTTGAACACATACCGTGTTCTCTCTCGATCAAGCAAAGATGACATCGGCTTCTACTAAAGTAAGTCATTAAGACACATGTATGTAGCTTGAAGGAACAGAAGAACTTTTTGAAGTTGCTCACCTAGCATGCTAGTCACTGGAAGCACAAGCTCCCCTGCTACACAGCGCGCGTGCAGCTGTGTAGACTTGAATTTAGATTTGAATTTAACCTTAATTAACTAGTTAATTAATATGTACAATTAAGTGTTTTGTTGGGGAATTTTGCATTTGGTTGTTGCTATTAAACTACTTAAAGTCGTCCTCATTGTCATTCTATGAACTCGTCGTTTAAGTACAGGGAAGGTATCCATGACAACACTGTTCATCCCTCTCCTAATTAGCTTTCAATGTAGCACTTTGTTATTATGAAGTTATTCCTATCAAAACAATGTTAGACCTGCATAATGCTTCCATCTGTCTATTCAAAGTGATGCACTTACAGTTTTAAAAAAAAAAAAGCACATTGGCGCCAATGGAGTAATTTTGTGTGTGCAGGTTGGAGAAATCTTCTCTGCAGCTGGTGCTGCTTTCACCAGACTTGGAGAGCTCACCATGCAGCTTCACCCAATGGCTGAGACCAACCCTACAAGGTAACAGATCACAACATCACCATTATGTTCAAAGTCCCCGAGCAAATGGCAAAAAACTGAATAATGGACGCACTCCTGAAAATCTCTAAACTAGCAGTTGTTAACTGGATGGTCGTGACCCAAAGGTAGGTTGCAGAGCTGTTTTCGTTGGGTCATGGGTCTTTTCCTTGGCAAAAAAAAAATACATTATGTAATGACCCGATGTCAGTAAATGCACCTCGCTTTCTTGTCTGTGCTGTTCCCTTGCTATGCCACCTTGAGGTGCATGCCTAGACAGCTGCATAAGTTTCAAACTGTCCCATTTAAATATGAGATATTTTAGAAATTTGAGTGGAAACATTTCCGCAAATTGGGTCACCTCTTGTCATTGAAGGGTGATAGTGGGTCCCGTAGCCAGATAGCTAAGAAACACTGCTCTAAACCCTATAATATGCCAATCATGCTTATCAAACACAAATTAAATTCATTTTTACACATTAAGAAACAATTACAGGTATACCGTACTGTACTTACCAAATGAGCAGTTACACACGTCTTGTCAAAGCATTTTCCTGTTGGAAAATGTTGAGTGAATTCACTTGTGAGACAGCGGCTTCTGCTGCATTCATAACTGCAGCACTAAGTTACCTTTAAAAAAAAACAATGACTGTATACTACAACTCAAAGCAGAGAAAAGAAATATAGATGTGGATGTACTGTATACTTTGATGGAGTCAATTTAAAGTGTGAACATACATGTTCTATACTATATGCTCACCAAATATCAATAATTATTGACGGTGTCCAAGTCATTTTTGTTGCCATCTTCCTAACAATAGTCAGACAAAGAATCCAGTGAAGAGGAAGTATGAAGAGAGCCATCGAAGCTGCTCTACCAGCCCACAAAAGGCAGTGAAGAAAGCCATCGTCCTCGCTGGTGCCACCATGGCGACACCGGGCACTCCCGCCGCCACCGTATCTGTGCCCACACCTCACGTTGTCACGGCGACGGTCCAGCAGGGCAGCCAGCCCACCACAAAGAAGCGGAAAACTGCAGGTGAGCAACACCCCCAGGTCTCTCATTGTGTTGGTAAAAAGTAATCGTGTGTGTGTGTGTGTGTGTGTGTGTGTGTGTGTGTGTGTGAGAAGACGTGACCCTCAGTGCCCTGAACGACTCGGACGTCAACAGCGATCTCGTGGACATTGAGGGCATGGGCGAAGCATGCAACTCCAAAAAGATTAACTTTGATCAAGGTGCTTTCAAATTTTTGTACCATCATCATTGATGTGGTTTAACTATGCGATATCTTTCTCTGTCAGTTAACTACAACTAGACAAGAATTATGTTTCTGAAAATGTGACACTTTGTAGCAACAGTCATGTCAAATCAGCAATGGTCAATTTACCACTTTAGTTTTTTGTTTTTTTGAAACAAACCAAAAAATAAGTATATATATATATATATATATATATATATATATATATATATATATACACACACACACACACACACACACACACACACACAGACAAGAAGAAATGCTTCTATTTCACTTGTTTTGCTGTAGATACCTTGAACTTGGACCCCAGTCTCATCATGAACTCCAGCGACCTTCCTTTACTGTCCCGCTGATCTCGACCCCCCTCCCTCCTACTGAAAACAAGTCATCATCAAGCAAGCAAAGACAATCGCAAGAACGTGGCAGCATTTATTTATTTTTGTCTTGCTTTGTGACATTATTCTCTTTCCTTTATTAAGTCCTAAGAGAAAAAGCAATTCCAGGTGAGCTAGTTTGTTGTAATTATCAAATAGCAGCAACTTAGTTAAAATTCTAAAGGCATTTTTAGAGATGTTCATGTGAGGACACATTTTTGCATGAAATTTCTACAGGGTGTGTAGTTACAGAAATTGTACAAGATTCCGGTGTTACACTTTTGTGCAGGGGTGTCCAAACCTTTCCAACTAAACTCCAAAATGCAAGAATCTGGGGGCCACTTTGATACATGAAAGATGCCAATCCAATGTAGGTCAATATACAGTGGTGTGAAAAAGTGTTTACCCCTGATTTTTAGTTGGGGTTTTTTGCACGTTTGTTACACTTAAATGTTTGAGCTCATCAAATAAATTTAAATATTAGTCAATGACAACACAACTGAACACAAAATGCAGTTGTTAAAGTAAACTTTATTAAGGGAGGGAAAAAAAATCCAAACTACATGGCCTTGTGTGGAAAAAGTGATTGCCCCCTAAAACCTAATAACTGGTTGGGCCACCCTTAGCAGCAACAACTGCAATCAAGTGTTTGCAATAACTTGTAATGAGTCTCTTACAGCGCTGTGGAGGAATTTTTGCCCACTCATCTTTGTAGAATTGTTGTAATTCAGCCACATTGGAGGGTTTTCCAGCATGAAGCGCCTTTTTAAGGTCATGCCACATCATCTCAATAGGATTCAGGTCAGGACTTTGACTGGGCCACTCCAAAGTCTTCATTTTGTTTTTCTTCAGCCATTCAGGGGTGGACTTGCTGGTGTGTTTTGGATCATTGTCCTGCTGCAGAACCCAAGTTGGTTAGAGCCTGAGGTCACAAACTGATGGCCAGACATTCTCCTTCAGGATTTTTAGGTCAACAGCAGAATTCATGGTTTAATTTATCACAGCAAGTCTTCCAAGTCCTGAAGCAGCAAAACATCCCCAGACCGTCACACTACCACCACCATATTTTACTGTTGGTATCGTGTTCTTTTTCTGAAATGTAGCGTTACTTTTACGCCAAATGTAATGGGACACACACCTTCCAAAAAGTTGAACATTTGTCTCGTCAGACCAGAGTATTTCCCCAAAGGTCTTGGGGATCATCAAGATGTTTTCTGGCAAAATTGAAATGAGCCTTAATGTTCTATTTGTTCCATAGTGGTTTTGGTCTTGGAACTCTGCCATGCAGGCCGTTTTTTGACCAGTGTCTTTCTTATGGTGGAGTCATGAACACTGACCTTAACTGAGGCCTGCAGTTCTTTGAATATTGTTGTGGGGTCTTTTTTGACCTCTTGGATGAACTGTCGCTGCTCTCTTGGGGTAATTTTGGTTGGCTGGCCACTCCTAGGGAGGGTCATCACTGTTTTTGCCATCTGTGGATAATGGCTCTCACTGTGGTTCGCTGGAGTCCCAAAGCTTTAGAAATGCCTTTATAACCTTTTCCAGACTGATGGATCTGAATCTCAATTATGTTTTAACGGGGGGGGGATCACTTTTTCCACACAGGGCCATGTAGGTTTCGATTATTTTTCTCCCTTAATAATAGTTTAAAAATCCATCCATCCATCTTTTATGCCGCTTATGCTCAATAGGGTCGCGGGTATGCTGGAGACTATCCCAGCTGACTTCAGGCGAGAGGCGGGGTACACCCTGGACTGGGCGTCAATCGCAGGTTACATTAGTTTAAAAATCGCTTCATTTAAAAACTGTTTTGTCAAAAACTGCATTTTGTGTTCAGCTGTGTTGTCATTGGCTAATATTTAAATTTGTTTGATAATCTGAAACATTTAAAAGTGACAAACATGCAAAAAAAAAAAAAAAATCAGGAGGGGGGCAAACACTTTCACACCACTGTATACTACACTATCTGAAGAAAACGTCCACATCTTAGATTTGTGTTATAGGTGACAAAGCACACGAGTGTAATATCTAATTATATATCTCATTAATGAATTCATTTTTACAATATGCAGAATAAATAAGCTGCGGGACAAAAATGGCCTCACTTTGGACACCCCTGCTGTGGTGTAATAAAGTCACATGTCATAAAATGTCATAAAACTGTTTTTTCTACATGGTGCACTTTGACATTAGAGTTTTCACATTTTCTGAATAAATATTGTTGAGAGAAGCTTGCTGTGGTCAAATTAGTATAAGGAAATTGTCCACTTGTGCACACATGCCCACACTATCCGGTTTAGTCCAAATTTTACATTTAAACATGTCAACCGTTTCAACCACAATGGGGTTGTTGAAAATTAATAAAAATGAGTGAGAAATTTCAGTTTTGTAATATTTTAATATATTTCAATGAACTAGTGATGATAGATTTTATTTTTTTTAATAGGTAGTTTGGGGTGTGTTTGAGGTGTGTGTGTGTGTGTGTGTGTGTGTGCCTGACAGGAGCAGCACACAACATACTGGCAATGCACAAACAAAATACCAGTAATGATGTGCTGCTATAGCCGGACACACAAACATTACGTTGACTTCATCCTGCATGTTGTCGAAAATAGATATAGAATCATGCTTTAAAAAAAAAAAAAAAAGTCATTTCAGTGCTTCAGGCTGGCATCAGAGGATCACTGTTACATGAGTCACAAAAAATATTTAAAAGTGAATTTTCTAGTGTGCAGACTTTTAGTATTTAAATAAAATACAAGTTTTAAAATTTTAAAAATGGGACTGAGAAAGGATTCCATCACACACACACACACACACACACACACTCCATACACACAAAGACACAATGTAACTTCAACACTGTTAAACATTGTTAGATAAGGACAAAGTATTTAAAATATATATATATTTATACACACACACACACACACACACATTTCTTTGAGGTCAAGCACCTTTAAGCAGTAAACTACGTTTATATGAAATACATAATCATTATTTTAACTATGAGGCTTTGCAACTCGAGTTTCCAAACATTTTCCACTGCATATTGAAAAATGTACAGATGTGCAGGGGGCCGATATGCCATTCTTAACGTGTTAATACATGAAACACACTAAAATCACTCTAATGTGGGTCAAGTTATGCTAATCTATTAAATACATGCAAAGAAAAAAAAATGCTTTGTGGTCTAGTTGACAAAGGAGCCTCTTGAAATGTAGTTTATTGTTGTTTTTATATTCTCTACTGTTATCTCTGCAACTAAGTCACCTTTTTAAGAACTAACATAACTTAAAGCTTGCCGGCATGTGTATTCTGGTGAAAACTGTTCACAAATCAACAACCACCAAACAGTAAGACATGCAGGTAGTTGCAGGTGCCATTTTGGGGGGATTTGGGCCATTTCCGTTTTTTATCTGTACAGTGTCATGGGCCAATACATTTTTTTTTTTTTTAAACAAGCTCGGGGCCAAACATGGCCTGCAGTCTGCACTTTGGGCACCCCTGCATTAAAATATGTGATATTGGTGCTACAAATAAATATTTCTATCATAGGTGTACAGGGTTTCAAGAACCTTACCTAAAATGACACCCCAAATGTCATGTTACCTGTAGAAACCCTGTTTAAAAAAAAAAAGACATAAAAACAAGACCATCATTAACACTTGAAGAAAAAAATAATAAAACGTTTACAGATTATATTCTAGAAGATCAAGTAAATCTTTAAAGATCTGATCTCTCTCACACTCACACACAGTGAGGACGGGGGAGGGGGTCAGAGGTCAGCGGTGCGGTCGTCAGGGCGCACTGTGACAGCACATCATGATTTGGAGTGACACGTGTGCAAAACATGATGTGCTGCTAGGGCGCACCCCACATCACTTAGTGACCATCATCATCATCATCCAGCACACAACACACACTCTTGTTCTTCACTTAAACTACACATCAACGCTGTTTTTATTTCATACACCAAAATTAACTTCTTTATTTTATTTTTTTCAGCCAGTCAGTAATAAATTTGAAATCCTCTAATACATTTTAAATATATCTTTGTTGGATTGATATTCCCATAATCTATTTTTCCTGATATGTGCGCATCTTTATTAGGAAATGTGAATTGATTCATGTGAAAAATCCTGCTTCACACACTCCTCCTAACATATGAGGGCTATATATATATTAAAAAAAACTATCATTTCAAATGACATTAAAACACAAGAACCTTAAAATAAAAAGTCAAACAGTGCAGAAAGGACCGGAAGACAGGAGGAGGACCCAAAAACACACAGCCTTGAGGAAGTAACCACACACAATGCATGAAAAACAACCAGTATCTGAATTTGTTTGTATTGATTTGCAGAAAAACTGCACCTTGATATTTGTCTACTTGTTAACAAGACAGATCAACTTAATAGAATTTTACAGAAATGTTGCAGCATATTTCCCTGGTGATAGTAGTAGTAGTAGTAGTAGTAGTAGTAGTAGTAGTGTAGAGCACAGACACTGATGCTCCAGGAAATAACTTCATTAAAACAGCATACTAAATATATGTATATATTTTAAAATAGGGAAAAACAAAATTTTTATATAACAAAACAAAATGTACAGTGCTGATTTTGAAGTGCACATGAATCCAAATATACAGTTGTATGGGTATCTACTGTATGTTTCCCCCTGTGTGTGTGTGTGTGTGTGTGTGAGTGTATATGCCCTTAAAAAAATAAAATCATCAAAAAGGACAGTTTGGGACCCTCAATGGGCCAAATGACAGACTAGTATTATTATTATTATTATTTAAATTATCTATGTTGAAGAGCTACATTGAAAATGGTCTTTTAAATGTGATGTGAACCATAATCACTGCTCTTCTTCTGACTTATCATTAAGTGTGTAATCAAGCAGTAAGCACTCCTATTTGACACACGTCACCTGTAACTAGTAATTCATGTTTTTCTTTTCACCAGCTATTGGAGCAGAGGTGTCCAAAGTGCAACAACAGCAAAAGTTCTAATATAAGGAGAACAAGATCAAATGTTAATACTACTAGTACAAATAATCATACACTTTGTTACCTATAACACATAACTGACATGCAGGCTGTTTTTTCTTTTTTCTTTTAATGTACATATTTTTTTTAGCATATCTACATGAATTGGTTTTAGCCTGTTTAAAAATCAATCAATATGTACATACGGGAATAAATACACCAAAAAGGTCCCTGAAAATTTTGATTTTTCAAAATGTGGCTCTTTGCAGAAAAAGATTTCACACCCCTGTATTGAAATATTTCCTTATTGATGGATAAATAGGAGAAACCAACTGAGAGATAAGTACTTACAATAATAAATAAAGGAGGACATTTTACATGAAATCAGAAATTAAATGAATGTGTTCTTTTTTTCTAACTTTAAAAAAAGTGAAGAAAAGGCCTGAGTGCACCACACATCACTGTCTAGTTTTCCCCCCACGCAAGGCAGGCCCTTAAACACATCAAGAAGTTCAATGTTAGACAACGAAAAGCACAGGACAAAAACACATTTATATATAAAAATTAATTACTTTTTTTTTTTTTTTGAAAGAAATGTGAAGTAGAAAGAACGTCTCGCTGGATCGGTTGGCACAGATGACTGAAGGTGACTGGGGAGGGGGGTTACAAAGAAAAAAAACATAGAGGAGGGGGTGAGGAAAAAAGAGTGCAAGTAAAATTGTGGTGGAGGGAAAGTAAGAAAAAAAGAAGCATAGAAGAAGAAAAGGCCTACTGCTGTCATTCAGGGGCCATTTTAAAAGAGGAAAAACACACACACTTACCGTCTGCTGCTGACATTCTACAACAAATGAATGAACTATGATGTACGACACTAACACAACCTGACACTACTACAACAACAACAAAAACACAATGTTTGCATTGATGCCACACAGATGTTCCAAAAGGTCAATGCAAACACTCTGATTCAAGCAAGAAGGAGAAAAGGGAGGATGGGTGGGGGTGTCAGTGGGATGGGGTAGGAGTGAAAGAAAAAAAAAAAAAAGGATCTTGACCTCCTGGCCGTGTGCTGCTCCTCGGCACCTCCTCGCTGGAGCCCCGGCTGCGCACACTGAGCCAGCAAGAAGGCTCGGCAGGCCTAAAAAACTACGAGGCTGCAGCCTTTTTCCCCCGGCCATCACTTTCTACATGAGCACACGGCGCAGAGAAAAATCTGGAAAAAAATTGGGGGTGCCCCCGAGGGTGTGTGCGGGGCAGGTGTGCAAGGGCAAGTCTGTAGGGGCTGGGTGGAGGGCAGATAAAAATGAATTTGTGAGAGATGAGGGGGGCTCTTGCCTGGGCTACAGCCCATGCAGGCAGCCAGTGCTCAGCTTGTACGCCTGCCAGACGGCAAGGAAGACAGCGAGGGTGAGCTGGGAAGGGGGGGGGGCACTGTAGAAATGAAGAAAAGTGTGGCTGTGAGGGCAAAATGGAAGATGGGGAAACATAAGTGGTGTGCTAAAGCAGGAACATATATGCTGTCCTGTGTACAATGCACACACTCATTGTGGACTTTCCTCCTCTTGCTGCTGAGTGAGTTGCTCATGAGATGGGAGGTGACCGGCAGCAGAAGCAGCAGGAGGAGGAGGAGGAGGAGGAGGGCCTACCAAGTTTGTTGAAAGTGCTGCTCTGAAACTACACGCCAAATTTACCAAAATGCACCAAGAGGCTGGACCCACTCCTTTCTGTGTGCACACGCACATACACGATCACCCAAAAAAAAAAAAAAAAACCTTCAACGTCACACACAGTCATAAAATAATAAAAATGTGTCTAAAAATTAGCTCTAATTTTTTTAAAAAACATATTCGCAGCTTCCTTTGAGCACTTCCTGTGTATTTTTTAAAGGCCCGACATTGTATTACCACAAACTGATTTGTATGGGGAAAAATATGAAAATACATTTAATGTCACTGACAGCAAAAGCTAAAGTTAATAGAAAATATTAAAAACAGTAAAAAAAAAAAAAAAAAAAAAAAAAAAAAAAACATGACTGATATTTTTTTTCTAGGCCCTTTGAATGATAGTCTTTTTGATTCTTTTAGCCACAAAAATAATGAATCATGTCAATTCTAGCACTGTCATCTACACCACCTTGGAATAATAACTCACTTTCAGAAACACTTGATCAGAAAAGTGTGACTTTTAAACCTATGCAATGTTTTTTTTTTAACAAATAATTAATAAAGAAGCTACTACAGGTATGTCTTAATCATTTTCTTCCACAAAGGAAAAGACAGCAAGAGCCAAAAAGTGCTATTTAGATCTGTCTGTCTATCCATCTATATCTATATCTATATCTATATATATATATATATATATATATATATATATATATATATATATATAGAACTGTTTTAAGACAATGTAATCTAATGGAGGATGGGTGTTTCTGTTCAGTAGGGGTGGGGGATACTGCAAATTTTGGTATCAACTTGATACCAAGTAAATGCAGGCCGAATATTGACAATACAGATACAGATACAGATAAAACATTTGTCATTATTTTGTGTATATTTTGTTAGTGTATGGATTGTATATATTGTTTTTAATTACTTTTTACTGTGAAGTACTAGATGACTCCATCTACCTGCATCAAATTCCTTGTGAGTTTTTAACATACTTGTTCAATAAAAAGGATTATGATTTTGCATTTGATTTGTTCATCATGATTATAATCAGAATATAACATGGGACAACGATTTTAGGCAGACAAAAAAAAATCTATCAACAAAATTATACAAGTACTCCTTTTTCTTACATAAAATTGTTTGAGCAAAATAAAGTCAATAGTGTAAAATAACCAAAGAAATACTATTACCGGCTAGTCTCATGACCAATTCCTGACTTTGTAAACTGTATACTGATATTTGTGAAAATAAACGGAAGAGAACTGAAAAATATCGATCTCACCATCCCAGTGTCGACTTGCTAGTGATACTACTGTGGTATCGATTCCATTTACTTTTGAAACGATGATACCCAGGGTGGTATCAATATAGGATATTTTTCCAGTCTTCTTTACTTTGAGAAATATGTGTTTTTTTGTTGTTGATATTATTCCATTGTTCTATTTACGTGCAGTTATATCGTTCACAAGCTCCAGGAAGAAGTCAGTGGACACAGGGGGGCTCTGGGGGGCAAAGCCAAATGATTTGAGTGACAGCCAATAGTTTTTATTTATTTTTGCTCTATTGACTATTTTGTTATCAAAGGGAACACTTTGTTATTTTGTTGATATCGTTTTTGCATATCGTCAAATTTTGCTGTTAGGAAAGTTTTTGTCTTTGCCTAAAATACGTGCCTTGTGAAATGGATGATCTTGAAAAATGTTCTGTAAAAAGTATCGGTAGTGGCACTAGAGGCCCTGGATTCACTTGGTATCGGATCGGCACGAAAATTTGCGATATCGCCCACCCCTTGCGTTCACTTCTAGCAGACTGTTTGTAACGCCAGTTTATTTCTATTTAGTGTAACTTTAAGTTCGATATGACTGAATGAATAACGTCAAATTGAGCATGTTTTAGTTGTCGAAAGCGGTGTGGTTGAATGAAGGGGGGAATAATTGTACGAGCAGCTGACTGTCAAGGCGCAGGAGTCGGTGAAAAGAAAGTGCGACACAGCCTTTGTTTGAAAGTGTTTGGGGCGTCGACTTTTACCGCACATTCGCCACTAATTCATCCATTCTGATTCTAATTCGCAAATTGTCGCCACGACCCCCTCCCCCCCGCCGAACACACACAAACATATATACAGCCTCGTTATATAAATACTTTATGCAAATATATTTTGTAACAAAAGCGAGTGATAGGTCGATATAAAAGTGACTTACCTTCAATGAGTGTGGGGAAATTCTCCGTAAATATCGTGTTAAATATTCCTTGTGAGTGGAAAAAAAGTAGTTTTAAAAAGTTGTTAGAAGGCGGACTGTCATTCTGTGTCAGTGGAGGATTTGAAAGTGGCGCCAAGCTCGGAGGCTCCTCTGCTCCCCTCAGCCTCACGGCGACGCCAAAAAAAATAAATAGAAATTTAAACCAGCACGCAGCAATATTTATTTTACACCAAAATGTGCCCACCGAATGCCCAAAGCTGAATATGTCGTCCTTTTAAAATAATATCGCTCCTGTGATTTTTATTTATTTTCTGTATTGCATTATTCCACTAATCGTTCCAGTCTTTTCGAGACCGCGGTGCATGACGGGAGAACAGACAAGGCGGGTGTTTTGAATTTCCAGCCTGTGCGAGAGTGCCACCCCCTGCTGGATGTTGATGTGTATAACACCCATTCAGCAACTGCTGACGCTTAAATACTCGTGCCCATTTTATATTATTTATATTTATATTGGGGAAACTGCTTTGTTGCAGTAAGACATGACTAAAAGTAAAATGTAATAAACTTTTACATTTTTACATTTTGTGCTGAATATTAAATACTTATTTAGCCTACAGTATATTAAAAAGGAAGTTTTGCAGTTCATTTGCTGATTACAGTATCAACCAGTAGTTATTAATATTGAACTTAGTCATTTATCAGTGAGCTCAGGTGGTGAACGAGGTGGATGTGGGTGTTTGTTGTGCTGCCTGTGTGTTATTGTCATATTTGGGTGAGACGTCCCAAATATGTCCCATTCATGCTATAAAAGCCAAAGTGAGTCCACACTTTTGATTTAAATTACTGTATGCTTTTGTCCAATTTTCCGTCACTTTTGCGAGGAGCACCTCCTAGAATGATGTGTAAAACGGTGAAAATCTATAGACGCTATATTTTATATGCGGCAAAAGCATATAAATAATCCATCGTAAGGTAAAATATCTAATAATAGGTTCGGTATGTCAATATTTTGTCACACTCCTAGTTATTTGTATCACCATTTAAGCTTTTTTTTTTTTTTGGTTTTGTTTTGTATAATTATTATACAATGTCGCTTGGGCCAATAAAAAAACGAGCTGCGGTACACAAATGGCCCCCACTCCGCACTTTAGCCATCCCTGATGTAATGCATTAGTTGATTACCTTAAAAAATATAATGACCATAAACAAAAACATAATTCCACTTAAAGTAAAACAGGGGTGTCCAAGGTTGAGCCTTGCATGCCATTTGCGACCCGCGGCAAAAAACAGCAAAAATGGGGAAAAATGTAAACACTATAAACTATAAAAATTGAGCAAAAAGGAACCATGTACAATGTAAAGAGAAAAAGATGAAATGTTGATGCCAATCACAAACCAAATAAAGCTTTGTACTTAAATGTACAGTATATACAGTACATGTTTTCAAACATGCTGTATTGTTTTATATTTTCTTATGTTGTTGTTTCTGAACTGGCGAGGGGCACATGTTGAATTGAAAGTGAACAAATGTATTAGCACTGAATGTGAAATGAAGGAGGTAGGATTGAATAAGTCTCCTTCTTCCTACTTCTTTTGGACATGTAATATGTGATGTATACCAAAGTAAAACGTATGTATGTCCAAATAAAACTAAATCGTTAAAACATGTTTGGTTTTTTTTAGCCTTTTTACAAAATAAAAATAAAAAAAATACAAATATGTGGCCCGGTGCATCCTTTGATTTTTTTCAGTATGCGACCCTTACTGGGAAAAAGTTTGGACACCCCCGAAGAACAAGAAGCTCAAAGAAACTGCTGATTTTTCCTTGTAAGTTAGCAAACTCCCCTAATGTGTCAGAAACGCTGCAAAGTTAAATAAAACCAAACAAAAGTAAAAATACCAACTCTAAGAAGGCACATTTTTTTTGCCCATTGTTCAGTCTCTCAACCACAAAGTATTTATTTCAGTGAGGTCAAAATTGATTCATGCGTGTCATCACTTAAGAGGTCAGTGTTATTTTTGCATCATACATGACGTTTTTGTACCACAGTGAAAGATCATAAGAAGAGTGCAAAATGATGATTTCAAAGACAAACAAGGTGACCTAAGGCAGTCTTTCCCAACCTTTCCTGTCTTTTGTACCCCCTAGAGCCTGAACCCCCCTATGTTGATAATTCTCCAAAACTGTTGTGCTAGAATGTTACAATTGTTATGATTTTGCCGCAGCTGTGCCACAGGTTATTGTCTCCCTGTGGAAACCAGTTGCTGCGCAGACGTTCCATTTTATTATCTGGCTTAATATGAAACGACTGAGGATATTGACGTAACATTCTGGAAATTAGCCGCACGGTGGCCTAGTGGTTAGCATATTGGCCACACAGTCAGGAGATCTGGAAGAGCAGGGTTCGAATCTCAGGCATGTTTGCATGTTCTCCCCCGACCTTCCAAAAACATGCATGTTATGTTAGTTGGTGACTCTAAATTGTCCATAGGTATGAATGTGAGCGTGAATGATTGTTTGTCTATATGTGCCAATGCAATTGGCTGACACCCAGTCCAGGGTGTACCCCGCCTCTCGCCCGAAGTCAGCTGGGATAGGCTCCAGCATAGTGGCAAGAAGTGGCATAGAAAAATGATGTATGGATCTTCGAAATAAAATTTTTCCACTTAACCCCTGCAATTTGCTCCCGTCCCACTCGGGGTACACGTACCCCTGGTTGGGAATCCTTGACCCTGAGACATTAGAAGAAATAAAAAGCACATTTTTCAGATGTCATTGTATGAAATCACTCAACCAAATATATGACTTTTGCTTTGTTCGTGTATGACAAGCTGTTGTGGAATGACTACAGGCCCCTCCTCCACATCCTCCCCCTTTCCCATCATCCTCAGGGGCAGCAGAGGTCTCCCATGTTGTGTTGCGGCGTTGACGGTGGGGCAGCAGTGTGGTCCACCCTTGTCTTTGGTGAGGAAGTAGAGGAGGGCGTTGAGCCAGGCGTTGAAGGACGCCAAAGGCCTGGTGATCTTGTAGCACATGGACACCATGGTCATGGTGTGGCATGGAACTCCCTTTGTCACCTTCAAGAGCAGGAATATGGTCTTGGTCACGTGGAAGGGGAAGAAGCACAGAGCAAAAAGGAGGGTGATGGTGATGATGGTTCTGATGGATTTTCGTCTGCGGCTGGCGTACGGCGAGTTAGTGCCCAGGAAAATGGAAACACCTTCCTCCCTTTCTGGCGACCTGGGTGTTCTGTTGTTTCCTCGTCTTCCGAAGGTGCTCCTGTCCACACTGGCATATCCTCTTCGTGAAGAAGGCTGAGAGTGCAGCGTCTTGAAGATGGTGAGGACCACGTGGGAGTAACACCAGGCGATGATGGAGAACGGGACAAAGAAGCCCAGCAAGTGGAGAATGATGCCATAGGGGACATAATCAGAGAACTCCTTGTCTATAGCGTCGTCCCAACAGTTCTGGTACTCCCCAAAGACAACATGGCTGCCGTTAGCACTGAGCGCTAACAAGTCATCAGCAGTGCTCACATTGTGGCCCAGTGGTCCTGGCGCTCGGGTCACATGACCGGTCTGAGCAAAGCGGAAGATGGGACAGGTGAGCGCAAAGACAACAATCCAAACCAGGATGCACGTGCACTTCACCGCTTTCTTGGTCTCCAGGCGGATGACCTTCATGGGGTGGCAGATCCCCAGGTACCTGTGCACGGAGATGCAGGTGAGGAAGAAGATGGAGCCGTAGAGGTTGAAGTAGAAGAGGAAGCGGACCAGGCGGCACATGAAGTCCCCAAAGACCCAGCGGTCCCGCATGACGTAGCTTGCCACCAGGAAGGGCAACGACAGGCCGTACATGAAGTCCGTGGAGGCCAGGTTGACCATGTAGATCAGCGAGGCGTTCCAGCGCTTGGTGCGGCGGAAGGAGCGATACAGGACCACGGCGTTGAGTGAGAGGCTGAAGATGAACGTGAAGGAGTAACAGATAGGGAGGAAGATGTACTTGTATGACTCGTCGATGCTGCAGAACGCCGGCAAGGCCGCGGAGGTGGCGGGAGAGAAGGTGCTGAAGAGGTTGTGGGGTGGAGCTCCGCCTCTGGGTGTCATGGTGAAGGATTTAGTGACGTTTGGCAGCTATGAGGACCGTGCCTTCTTTCTGTGTCGTCACTGGAGGGCATTCCTTATGATCCTCTGTGGACCACAGGCGCTTGTTTGCCTACAAGTACAAAGGAACAACTCACTAGTTGTGTGCAAATAAATCAAAAGCACGACTTTTGTCTGAAATGTTGTCGTTTATACCAGCATACCACAGCAGCGTCACATTTTATTTGTCCGTTTTTTGGCTTTCACTTTAAGTGTGATGTGTCATTTTGTTGAAATACAACAGCACCGTGGTTAAAAATAATTTAGTGTGCAAAAAACCCAAGTTGAAAGGTGTCCTGGGCGGTCCACCAATATTACAAGGCTATGTCCACATAAACACGAACACTGCAGCAAAAAAAAATTTTCCTAGTCAGAGTTTAGGTTTAAGTGTTATTTTAGGCCCGATGTGTTAATCCAAAAAACAACTGTACAGTCACACAAGTGAGGTTATACCAAAACAATGAAACCAAGTGAGGCAAGATGAACTGTTTTTAAAAAGGTGAAATATAAAATTAAAGACAAAAATACTGCTAAATCCTACACTGGACTCCCAAGGGTTAATAGCAGTAATATTACCAACTTTGACTCAAGGACGCTTTTATGACTCCAATAGAATAGTTTTAGGTCGGAAATGGCACTCCCCATCACCGCACCGCCCCGACTCTCCTTTCGACTGCTGACTCGGATCTTTGCACAGCGCCTTTCACCTCCTGTTGTCCACAGCAGATTCGTGTTTGCCTTCCTGTGTACGAGGGGATGCTGCTGATTCAGTCCCTTCTCACCCCATTAACTCAGCAATAAGTAACCACACATCCCTGCAGGGTGTCACTCTGTACATTCATCCTCCTCACACATCAGTAATTCCAAAATAGATGCTCACTCTTTATTACAGGATGTACGGCAGTGTTTAATGTCATGCTGTTTTTAAACACAACAACACTCACTTGACTGCTTGTGTTAGCATCAGGGACAACAGCGGCACTTGACTATCAGTGAATTGGGCTAATGTGTAAACTATAGCACGACACATTAACGCGTGCAACACAAATAAGGTGTAAATGACCTGTAACATTAACACACTGTTACAAAGAATTGTCACCCCACAGCCTCCTTTAAGCCCCAAGCTGCACTAACACATGAGAGGTGTCCTGGCTGGTCCAACAATATTAAAGACACCATTCAGGATAAACGTGCCAACAAGGAGTGTTTAAAATGTACATGTTTTGATTGGACCGCGCATGGAAATTATACTGTATATGCTACTCACAAAAAGTTAGCCATATTTGACTTTCGGATAAAATGTCAGGATGAACCAAAAATGCACTATAAACTTTCTAGGTGAAGCTAATTTGACCTTCTCTAAACTTTTAATTGCACATGTCCAACTGTTGAATGTATCAGTGCTTTTTGAACAACTTGCTGCTTTCCAGCAAGGAGCAGAATGGCAAAATTCACAACGGTCAGTAAATGCACCAATGCATTTCCTGGTTCAGTTAGAATTGGTATTTAAACAGTCCTCTCCCTCATGCTGTTCACATTTTGACATCATGAGATGACGCCTAACAGTTGATCAACAGTACCTAGCTACTGCAAGGCTTCAAACAGGATGCTCTCAGATGGAAGTGGCCACTGAGCTTAGAGATACAGAGACTGGAAGGAAGAGTCAGAGAAAGGCAAACTCTATGCCTTTCAAAAAAGGTCACCTGTTGTGAATTTTGCCGTTCAGAAAGCCAAATATCCCTAACTTTTTGTTACTCTGTAGAAAAACTACTAGTTAGTTAATCGGAGCAATAATGTATATTTTTATCTATTAGAAAATCCTGTCTCATTTGAACAAACTGGTTGGATAGTAAATAAAAAAAATATTGAGGCCAAAGAAGAAGTACCCCGGCTGGAGGTGGTGTGTTTGTGTGCATGGAGCTCATAAATACCTGCATCTCTGCAAAGACGCTTACCTCTGGCGGCGGTTACTTGGCCTCCATATGGCTGCGCTCCTGACATGTTCCCCATCGGAATAATTACGAGAAACGAGGAAAATCATCTACAGGTTCACGTCATTGAGCTGAAAAACATCCTGGGAAGTCACAAGTTGGAAAGAAGCGACCTTGACAGTTTGACCACTTCTGCTTTCACCTTTTTCTGGTTCTCTTTGCAGCGCGTTGCTATGGTGACGCAGCCCCTCCCTCTCCGGCCCTCACTGTGTCATCCCCTCTTCACCTGTGTGTGTGTGTGTGTGTGTGTGTGTGTGTGTGTGTGTGACAGAGAGCTCAGCTCTTAGCTTGTTTTGCAGTCAGGAAGGCACACAAAAGGAATGCACATACATGCAAACACTGCATACACAATTCACAAAAACAGATAAAGGGAATTGTTTAGCTAGCAAATTTGTCAATGATTTAAGTATAAAAACTATATAAAAACATGTATACTTGCTGCACAGTGGCCTTGTGGATAGCATGTTGGCCTCACAATTAAGACATTGAGCATTCAAAACAATGTTGGAATATTTAAATGTGTTCTTTTACACATTAGAAAATACTGCAAGAA
This sequence comes from Dunckerocampus dactyliophorus, assembly GCF_027744805.1. NCBI lineage: Eukaryota > Metazoa > Chordata > Actinopteri > Syngnathiformes > Syngnathidae > Dunckerocampus > Dunckerocampus dactyliophorus. Next base: position 15,595,908 of record NC_072833.1, on the reverse strand, counting down.
TGCCACTTTCATGTAATTGGCAGCTTTATTTTATAATGTACGTAATGTCTACATCAACAAACATTAAGCGTAGAATCAAATGGAATCGTTCGAGTTTTACGTCCCTAATTGTAACTGTTATTGTTCAGTTGCCACATATTGAAGAGTAACTTCTAGCTCTGATGTGCAAAAAATAAAAACTGCTGAAGAAAGCTTTAAATTCATTGGAAGAATATAAGGCTGTATTTCCATTTGCACTTTATTTAATAAGACATATTAATGTACTGCTATTATTTTGAATTTGTCCATTTTATTACCCCATAATTGTATTTATCATGTCTTTTGCTTCAGTATTTTTTTTCTGTGTGGAGTTTGCATATTCTCCCTGTGTTGGCGTGGATTTTCTCCACATACTCTGATTTCCTTCCACATCCCAAAAAACATCATGCATGTTAGGTTAATTGGAGACTCTAAATTGTCCATACTGTAAGTATGAATGCGAGTGTGAATGGTTGTTTGTCTATATGTGCCCTGCGATTGGCTGGTGACCAGTCCAGGCTGTACCCCGCCTCTTGCCCCAAGTCAGCTGGGATAGGCTCCAGCTCACCAGTGACCCTAATGAGGACAAGCGCCATGGAAAATTCATTAATTGATGTATAGATAGAATAGGTATCTATCGTGCAGTTCAAAGAAAATGTCAAGATTTATCATGAAGTGACATTCAGGGACCAATAACAAGACTTCACATAACACAGGTTAAAGCCAAAGACTTCTTTGTTTTCTTCAACACGTAACAGAAACAAAGTGGTTGTCACTTTTCTATTACCTGATGTGCAAAAAGAATTTTTTATGGGACTCTTGCCGTGAAGGTGAGTCAACACTAGCTGTGTTCGTGTTAAGCTAATGTAGGGGAATAGCCCTTAAAAAACACCTGTGAGGATGAAACTCATCTTAAAAGGGACTGTATGCAACTTGCTTCAAATTACTTTTTTTTTTTTTTTAAATATAAGCTGGCCACTACCATTGGCTAGCATATGTCACCAACAGCAGTTTAAAAGAACATAAGAGCAAAAATGTTCACAATTATGAATGAAAAATTGTCGTACATTTCATGGCTGTTGGTATTCACGTATATGTCTGTGGTGTGTACACACACACACACACACACACACACACAAAAACAGTCTCAGAAAAGCCATCAACAATTTGCAGTCATGTTGTTGTTGACAGGCTATACATTCAATGATAGCAATAAACGGTGATGATGTTAATGAGCATTAGTAGCTCAATTTTGCCAAATTGCTATCATTAGCTTATATCAAACATAACTAGTGCACATGCGTGCGTTACATCGGCATCTTTAAAGCAGAAAAAAGCGGAATATAATGCTTGCAATACGTTCAAATGTTGGCGCCCTCTAGGCAGCTGGAGGAACCCACTGCATACAGTCCCTATGCAAGGGCATGAGCTCAGCTTAGTTCTATGTTATAAAAATGTTAAAAAGACTTCCCTTTTATATTTAAAAACATTTTAAAACTACTACTATACAATCACTTTTGATTGGTAACGAATTCCCTTAGTTCCAACTGATGATGTGTCTGTGCCAACATGAAAAAGACAAAAAAAGTCGTCATTAGCACAAGTGGTGTTTTTGTATCGTCACTGAAAAAAAGGTGTGCAAAAAAAAAAAAAAAAAAAAAAAAGGTCCATGTGTGACAAGGGGTGGACCACAGCTCCCACCGAGATGTTTGCCCAAAGCAGCACACTCACAATGTTGTCAAGGTGTTACCCTCAGCTGGGACTGCTTAGCAGTGTTCCCAGGGAGGTCAGGTCCTGAACCTCCAGCAACATGGCGTCCTGCTCCGTTCTCAGCTGGTCCCGGATCTGGAGGCGGCCCACCAGCTCGGTGCTTAAGTCTGAGGAAAGTTTACATTAGAGAACACTCAGAAATGATGTTGACGTGGTGCTTTGTGTGTGTGTGTGTGTATATGTACACCTTGTATAGTTTGCCTGAGGGAGGAACACAGAGCATTGAGCTCCTTCATGGTGAAGTTCTGTAAATCACTGCGCTCCAAGTGTCTCCGCTGGACGATGGGATCGCTGGTGGCTGGCTTCTAAAAGGAAAGGGAGGAGCTTACAGAAGGCGAGTGGCGTCAAAGGAGAGGACATGTATCCGAGTGGGACATCTTTCCTCACCAGTGGCTTGTGGTCTGCTCTCAGTCTGTCTCGCAACTTCCTCCAAGTGTTCCGGAAGCCTCTGGATTTGGTTTTCTCCGGCTTGGCTGCAGGCTGAGGGTTCTTATGAACAGGAATGGTTCCTCTCTTTTCCAGCAGGGGGCAACATTCAGTAGGAGAAACAAGACGACAGTTTGAAGTCTGCACACCATCACCACAAGGAGGCACATACAGTAGAACACGTTGAAGTCGCTCAACATTAATCGGTGTGGACATACACGTTGACCGCTTTTGTCCAAAAAAGGTAAAAAAAAAAAAAAATCTGCCTTTTTCTGTGTTGTTGTATTGTCAACTTCATCACTATCGCCAAGTAGTGTGTAATGTGAGGCTCTTATTGGAATTGCAAATTAAGTGCTTTACACACACTTTAAACCTTGCAATCCAACCTACCTCTGTTACCAGAGTGTGGTTGTCTCCCCATATTCTCCCCGTGCGTGTGTGGGTTTTCTCCAGGTACTCCGGTTTCCTCCCACATTCCAAAGACATATTAGGTTGGTTGGCGACTCTAAATTGTCCATACGTATGAATGTGTGCGTGAATGGTTTGTCTATATGTGCCCTGCGATTGGCCGGCGACAAGTCCAGGGTGTATCCCGCCTCTCACCTGAAATCAGCTGGGATGGGCCCGAGCATACCCCCGCGGCCTTAATGAGGATGTGGCATAGAAAATGTATGGATGGAAAAGCAGTGAGCTGGCATTGTTCAACTACAAGCTGCAAGTATTAATGCTGACACCCCTATTGAAAAGCCAGCATTTCAAGAAATGCTGCAAACGATAGTACGAGTTGACTTTGAGGAAAAACACGTCACAAACATCAATTCCGCAACTTTACAGAGTGAAAGTTATTAAAGGAAAGCATATTAAAGGAAATATTGCATTATTACCACTGTTATATATATGTATATACAGTATATACACAGTATATATTCTTAAACAGTGGCTTATTTGGTCTGAAAAGCTAATGCCAAACCAAGAATAAGCGAGGATAGACTGTAAATGTGCAAGCAAAAAATATTTTTGCCTTTGGTTATGTCGACGTGAGTCAGCCAGTCAACTTAAATGGGTTCCTCAGTACCCGTGTTGCGTCGTTGCCTACCTTCTTGCTGACGTCATCTTCCTTCTCCTCGTCTTCTTCCTCACTTTCGCTGTCATTGATGAAGCACAGCTGCAGGTTCATCTGCGTCTGCAGCCTGTAGGACACCGACATGTCTCTAACGTCCGTCTCATAACAACACTATGAGCGTGCGCGTTGGTACCGTGAGCTCAGGGCCGTCATGTGACTGTTGCAGGCTTCGTCGTCGTTGTCGTCGTCGTCATCATCATCCCAGCTTTCTCTTCGCCTCCCTCGTTCTCCTGTCCAGCTGACCGGCGCTCGGCCTCGCTCCAGAGACGCCCGACTCTGTCAAACACGGTCAAGATTAGATGGATAGGAATCAGGATCAAGCTAACATCAATTCCATTACTTGACAGCAACGAGAAGATGTAGTTTGCTGCCTAAATGGCAAACTAGAGTACTCAGCACTCACCTTTGCCATCTTCTCTTTCTTCTCCTCCTCCTGTTTCTCCAGCTCAGCGATGCGCAGGCTGAGCGCCTCCCAGTGCATGATGGGAAGTCCCAGGTTGTCCTCGCCGTAGCCTTCCTGCCAAACCAGCGCTGCGCCCTCCGAATCCTCGTCGTCGTTGTCAGCGGCATCATCGTCGCTCCTCATGCCGTCGTCGGCTTCGTTGCTCTCCTTCTCCTCGCCCTGCTGCCTCTGCCTCTCCTTCTCGCCCTCCATCGCTCAGTCTAGACAGGAGGAACAGCAGCAAAGCATCATCACTGCGTCCATCTACAGCACACGATAAGCTTCTTTTCCTCTGGCCAAATGGGACAAAAGACATTTGACTGACTGTGAAAAGTCAAACATTGCAACAAGTTTTTTCAGAGGAATGCTGCACCAAATGAAATTGATGAAAATAAACAAGTGAGATCCATCCATCCATATTCTATGCCGCTTATCCCCACTAGGGTCGCGGGGAGCAAGTGATATCATAGAGTTTATTTATTTTAATGTACTGTAGTTGTATAATAATTGTACACAATAGCTGTCCATTAATTACGCACACAAAGACAAAATCTGACTTTTTCGTTCTTGACTATTCAGCTTTGAGCTATTTAGGACTGACCCAGCGCACAATGCCTAAAACCGTTTCTTTGCACTGAAACGTCACCTTATGTCGATAGTATGGCCAAAATTGACCAAAAACAAACAAAAAAAATGCATAAAAATAAGAAAAAAATAAAAGTAAATTGAAAAAATATGTTAATAGAGTGTGGGTTCAGAATGCAGTGTTTCAAACTGCACATGCACAACAACACATTTTGAGCATAAGTGCTTCACACTTAAGTACTCTAAGGCAAAAGGCAGTGCAACGCCAGTACCCGGATGTTACACTCAAAATACCTCAAATGGTGAGTGTGCAACGATGTACACTTACCACCCTCAATCGTCGCCATCTTGGCTAAAGGAGAGAATAAGTGGATAAATATTGCGTTCGTCATTTCCTGTAAGTGCGCAACGACAGTAATGAATTTGGGAAAGCACAACACTGTCAAAATTCGCGCCCTCAGGAGCTAAGTACGCAGTGTCCACAGCATGCGTCGCAGTGTGCAGAAGTAAGGGTGGTGCTTTTTCAGTCACTTCTTGTCGTCTTTTGTTGTGTAAAAAAAGTTTACAACAACTAAATACAACAGCCGAACAGAAGTGTAGTGAAATATTAAGAGGTGGCTTACCACTTTCAGCGCGATACTTCAGTATTCTTGAATACTTTTGCCACATACTGTAGTTCAGCTCCTCATCATATTCCTCCTCCTTCTTCTTCACTCACATCTGAGACTTTTATCTTTTACCCACTAAAAGGGTGTCGCTGTCGCCCAAAATGCGCTAATTCCTTGCGACTCGGTCTGCTTTAAAGGCCGAGTTGTTGGGTGTCGGGGTGGTTTGGCTTGGAATTCCTCACCCGTCGTGCAAACAATTCCCACAAAGGATTCAACAATCTTCAGGAATTCCACGCAAAGAAACAAACAGGCAAGACGCAGATTTAAGAAAAGATCCGTTTCCGGTACGGTTTTCAAAATAAAGGTCCGAGTATCCGTGTCACTTCATATAAATCGGTGGTTTTGTTTCTTTTTTAAAATCCAGCTTTGTGGGCGTATATGAAATAACCAATAACTTAAAAGTTACGGACGCCATCTTGATCATTTTACAGCTCTTTGTCAGGCTTGAGCGGGTGACCTAAACATTAGTTGCCCTGTTTTCCTTTGAGTAAACTCAGTGAGAAACCACAACTCTCCTCCACCTGGGCGCTTCATGGTGAGCGAGAGAACAATGGCAATTAAAGAGAGATGCAGAGTGTCATTGGAACTCAAACTAATCAGTGTTTTACAACAGTCACTTTTATTGCAAATGTTGATCCGAAAAGAGGCGAAGGTGTTTGCGAAGGTGGTCAGTACTCTGAACGAGTTGTACACACACTAGAAATGTGACGAGCATTTGAGCAGCTCTTTTAACTTAATGATGACAACCGCTGGGCATTTGCGAATTAAATACAACAAAATAAATAAAATACAAGTCGTTGACTAGCTGTTCAGCTTTCTGTGTATCGTTAATAAACAATAGAGATTTTTAAAGCCACATCCAGATCCTTGTTGGAACTGGAACTTTTTGAAACAACAGTGACGGTGAAACACAACGAAGCGATGTTTAAGTGATATTTACACTTATGTTTTGCCTCTGCATTGTCCTGCCATTTATTTATTTATTTATGGAACACCTGAAAAGCGTGAAGACTAGTTTGCACACTGTTTACTTTCTGTTTACGCACAAATTATGCACATGGCACGCAATTCGTGCCCGAAAATGGTGCATATTGGCACGAAATGACCACGCCCCGGCACAGCTTATTTACACCTTGTCAAGTACTGTTTACATCTTGTGCACGACAACAGTATGCGCGACGTGCATTGTTCCTGCACGGGTATGCATTGTCGCCACCACTTCCCACATTCGTGAAGCAGTCGTGGCATTATTTGGTTCCGCTTTGTCCCGTGTGACACCACGCAACGGCAGGCATCACCCGTAGCTTAATTAATTCCTCTATTTGCAAGGGACCTACAAGATGTTGAACTCCAGAGAAGAAGCTCTCATTGCACAAAAGAAAGGTAAGTCTATATTAGCTCGCAGCTGCAGAAAGAGAATACGGAAAGAGCAGGAAGGAGGCATAAACTAGAAAAAAGCAGGCACACACAGTGCGGGAGAGGAAATTGCTGACTAGGAGACATCGGTTTGGGCATTATGTTTACTTATTAACAGAAATTCACAAGGAAGATCGAAGAGGACTACAGAAATTACTTGAGAATTTCCCCCGACATGCTCCAGAAGGTGGTGGAAATATTAACCCATTCATGTGAATGGGACAGAGACACGCTTTGAAACGCGATGGGTTCACGTTGCGTTCACGACTCGTTCACAGAAATTATGTGTGCCACAAATTTTGCACATTTCAAAACTTGTTTACAACCAATTTACTTATTGGCATGCAAAATTGCATACCACTGCGGGGACAAAATGCGTGTGAATACGCTCATCCAGGGGATTCTCAGGGCATTCAATCAATCGCAACTGGACTGTTCAGGTTGTCTTAGAAGACGTTTCGCCTCTCATCCGAGCTGGCATCAGTTAATGCTCAAAGACTAGGTGGGACACACACCAGTCAGATTAGATAGGACAGCTGTAGTCATGCGTGCAAGTGTAAATGTGGCTTTACAGCGCTTATGACACCAAAACACAGATTAAGGTTATTTTCAGTTATTCGTTTATTTAAATGATTAGTTTATTTAATAAAAAAAATAATTAAATGTCATGTATTCTTCGTGTTATGATATGAAATACACTACTTTTTTAAATTTACCATACAGTAGGTGAATTTGCAGGAAGTATTGGTACCAGATTAGTATCGACGATACCAGTCTGAATTTTAGTCAGTATCGGATCGTAAACGAATCACTGGTATCGCACATCACCACTGTATACCACCCGCCACACAGTACTGCTGTTGTGTTTGGGCGGAACAAAGTTCAAAGTGCTATAGCTACACAACACTACCACTAGATGTGTCTGTGTAGGCTCTCAGTCGTACAGGAGTTGTCCATCGAGGAAAAGGCTTCTTGAGACGTCATCTGTACTTCTGTGAAGAAGGTGTAGGACGTTTCGCTCCTCATCCGAAGAGCTTCGTCAGCGAACTAATAAGTGCTGGTAGCTTAGGCCTAAAATACAGTAAGAGTGGGCGGAATTGGTGTGCCAACACCCTCCTACTATAGGTTCCTTACACTAAGCCTGGGCGGAGTAGTGGTATAATCCTATCCTGCTATTAACACCTCCGATAAAAGGGAAGTGTCGCTCCCTGAATTGGGTATGAACGACTCTGATACTGGCTCGTTAGCATCTATTGTTCTGGCTCAGCCCTGGCTACACCTCATTTGCAAGACTAAGAGCTGTGGGTTTTGGTCTCAGTTGAACACCAAAAAAGGCTTTATCAACATCGCAGGGACAATTCTAGTGGTCCTCAATCAGCAGTACATCTACACCTTAAAGCTACCAATCACTCTTTTGAGGACAGCGAGGTAAAGATTTTGGCCAAAGAAAACAGATGGTTTGAAAGAGGAGTAAAGGAAGCTATTTTTGTCAAACAACAGAACCCATCATTAAATTGGAATGGTGGTTTGAGGTTTAATTTGGACCCTGTGTTCAGCAGGTTACTGAGACCAAAACCCAAAGCTCTTAGTCTTGCAAATGAGGTGAAGCCAGGGCCGAGCCAGAACAATAGATGCTAACGAGCCAGTATCAGAGTCGTTTATACCCAATTCAGGGAGCGACACTTCCCTTTTATCGGAGGTGTTATTAGCAGGATAGGATTATACCACTACTCCGACACCTTCTTCACAGAAGTACAGGTCTCAAGAAGCCTTTTCCTCGACTACCACTAGATGGCAGCATTACGTCATTTATTTTTGGTTATGCTCTTTATTGTTATTCTGTCCTACTGCAATATTTGATACCTTGCTAATCCTGCTTAAACATGTTTACCGAAAGTCGGCTACTCATTGTGACACACAGACTTTGCATTGTTTGTTATCGTATGAAAGTGGACATAATACTGTGAATTCTCTTTAAAAAGCCCACAACTGACAAATATCTTGGTGGTATATTTTTATGGCTATGTATCAATTATAAAACGTTTAAGTCAGTTGTACACTTGTACAAATTTATTCTTCACATTTACCGTAATTAGGATATCTTTTATTGTAAATATAGCACAATCTTTTGTTATTACTGAACAAGCTTTCAAAAAACTATTCACTCGACTATTACGCATCTTTCCCCTTTTCTTTCCCTATTAGAAAATTGGTAACGTTGCACATGTTCAACACAGGAAGCGAACAATCAGTAATTGTTCCGACATGAAGAAGCGGTAGAATTAAATAAGCTCTGCTATGCAGGCATGTGACGTACTTCAACGTAAGCATGTTCAGAATATATTACTAATAAATAATTACCATGAACATACAAGGTGCAGACGTCAGTGCAGCGCTGAGCCCCAAATGAGACGCCAGAGTGGATGGAAGCAGCTGGGTGTCTTTATTTTGTGTTGCAAGTCAGCATTCAAGATACACAAGAGACACACTGGGAAGCGACAGAAGCCTTCAACATTTACAGTACAAGTGAAATACAACCACCAAAAAAAGATTTATGGCACTCCTTTTTAATACGTTTATATTCTGATATTGCTTTTAAAACACAGCCTCTATGCATCATCACTGTGTCATCATCATCATCACCTTTCACTGCATTTTAAAATTAAATATATGACTTGAGCCACCTTATTGCTAACATCAAACCTAGCTAATATTGGAGCTGTAGTGGTCTTAGAGAAAAGTACAAATTTGTACAGAAAATAACAGTCTGAGTTACTTGAGGGGGGCAGAGGGTGGGATGTCATGCAGTGGGGGTGGGCGGTGCTTAAACCCTCCCGTCAAATGAAAGGACGCTTTAGGAGCGCTCGTTCTCGCGGGCTGTCACATGCATTCCCACATCAGCTACAATTGTAGTTTAGGTGCTCGTCAAGCCAGATTACATGACACTCCGATGTGGGGGTCAAGACAGGAACATGCCAATACCGATCCACGTGGGGTCAAAGGTCCTTTGCGTGTTAACACAAATGAATTTACCACAAAGTATCCAGCCTGATACTCTTGGTCTGTGTTACGTAAGGAAGCGACTGCCTTTTCATCCTACTCCTCCTCTCCCTCTTGCTGCCTTACCACCTCCATTTTCCATCTATTCATCGAGCTCCGCCAGAGGCTGAGCCAGCGCTCTGTCACATTATCCTGCTGCTGAGTGAATTACTCGGCCTCCATTAGGTTAACGAGAAAAGAGAGAGAGGAAAGTTGGATGAAGGACAGTGCGAAAATGGAGAGAGAAAGGGAGGAAGGATGAGTATGGATACTGATCAGAGGTGAAGGAATGGGACACAAGGACAGGGCGACGGGACGGCTGGACGGAAGTGGAGGCACAAAACACACATATAAAAACAAAATGGCAACTACATGATCAGTGACTTTGATTTGAATGATTGTGTCACAAAAAGAACCAAGATGGCTGCCAACAGGAGCGCAAAGTGGACTAAAGTGCTAAAAGGAGCGAGGGGGACGAGGGCGTCAACGTGGACCATTCCACCAAAAAAAATTAAAAAAAACCCTGATATGTTAAAATAAAAAGTGACAGTGTGAGATGGAGACACACTACAAGAGACAAGTTCCCTCCATAGTCGTCCACAAAACACACACACACACAAACACACACATACAGTATATATTCATATATAAATAGTCAATAAATAATTAGAACAATACCTAAAAAAATAAATATGGTGTCTGCGTTGGTTTATGTGTTGAAATCGTTAGGAATAAAATGGAGGGCGGCTATGGAGGAAATAAGCTCGTCTCGCCTGTCATGTCCCCTGCCAACCACCACCCCGCCTCCCCCCGCTGTGGAGGCTCTCAGAGGTCAGTGCAACGCTCCTGCTTGCTGTAGTGGTCGAACTGGCTCTTCCAGTGCATCATGTAGGAGGACCAGCGGTGGAACTCCACCTTCCACTGGCGCTCGGCCTCGTCGATGTTGTCTGCAGGGAAGAAAGCGAGGTGAGGCACTTTTTAGTGATGTTCTACCAATAATATGTGTCCCTAAATCCCCTTCATGAGCACCAAAGGTGAGAAACTATATCAACTTCCTCACTTGCCACTTTTGAGAGAAGAGGCGCTCAAATGCTCGCTTTTTCAGTTGTGGCTTTTCATGATGTCATGAAGGACAAATCTACTTCCTCATAGCCATAATACCGCCTATCACCTGCCCCTAGAGGGCCCTAGATACCACCATGATGAGCCCACTCTGTGTATAGCCAACCACTTCATGGAGGACAGCTTTGTAAAAAGGAAAAAAAAGGCAAGGCTTCAATACACATCTTAAAATGCAGTCTGGAGCTCAGATGTGGGAGCTGTAAGTTTGATCATTTTGTTTTTCTTCAGCAACAACACTAACCTAGCATGATGTTGCTTTTAAAATAACGTGAGTGCATTTCAGATCATTTGTGATGCAGATGTGAAGTTATGATAGACTTTATAGGTGTTTACGAACATATTGGCGGAATTCCAAATTGTACATTCGCAGTATTTGACGCTCGAGGTGCCAACTGTAGCGAGCAAAATTTGGTATCTTCAAAAGACTTGTGGCGTAAGTTTGGGTTTCGCGTGACATCTTTTGTGACGGTGGTTCAAACTCGTTCAAACAATAATGTATACAATGATGTATAGCAGGCTTCGCTACGCATCTTAAAATGCAGCCTGGAACTCTGCCAACTATCTGTCAGTCAGCTAAAGATGTGGGAACTGTAAGTTTCATCATTTGTTGTTGAAACTGTAAGTTTCAACTACACTAACCTAGCATAATGTTGCTGTTCAAATGTGAGTGTAATGTTAGCCGGCGATGAGCGAGTACACCACCATCTGTACCTGTTCACCCATCTAAATTATCCTGACCAGTATCTGTACTCGGAGTGGGCGGGGCATAAACCGGAAGTGAGTGTGGTTTAACTGGAAATGGGTGGGGCTTCAATCGGTCCATTATTTTTAAGTCTGAAATTGACATGGATTGATCAGAAATGGCTTTATTTATTGTTTAGTTTATCAGCTATATGTGTACTGTGTATGTGTGGAAGTGATCTGTAAGACGTTATTATTAAACTATTTTTTGATGATCTGTGTGAAGCTGGTGAATCATGCAAACATCCACTGATGGCAAACAGGGAAATAATCTGTCAGTCTTGTTCACTGTAGTTTTCTCAAAAGCACCGCGTTCAGTACTACAAGCAACGTTTTCCAACTGACTTCATATCACCAACCATATTAGAAGCAAGCAGACGAAAAAAAAACCCAAACCCGGCAGTGACGGACGCACGAGCCGTACACAGCTGTATTGTGAAATGCACCGCGTACGTTATGCAACGTGCATACCCCAATGTATTGAAAGGGGTGTAATATTTTACCACGCTTATCTATATAACGTAGTATGATAGCCATACAGGCAGAATGTTTGATGCAGCTCTTGTCCTGTGCTGGTGAGCCTAATGTTTTGGCCAGTCAATGCATGTTACTGTTCCCACTGTCTGTGTACTGCCAACTGAAAATTAATAAAAGTCTTATATTATAGGTAGCACGCCTGTTTTATGATGACTTCAAAAATACATTTCAAGGAAAAAAGCGGTCATGCTACCCCAACTGAGTTGCATAAGTGACTGACGCAACACAAGCCTGCACGGCGCTGTCTTGTCAAATGCACCGCGTACTTTATGCAACAAGTTTACCAAGTAACTTTCGATACAAACCCAAATAGAGGCAAGCTGAGGAAAACCTAATAAAGTGGAGGCAGTCAGCAACGCCACACGACCCGTTTTCATCTCACCAATTGCCGTGTACGTGAATGAGGCACGGATGATCTCCTCTGTGGCTGCAGCTTTTTTGTCTCGTGAGGAGCGGTCACGTGTGTGTGACTGGCCAATCACAGAGTGTGAAGGGTGAATACATAATGCGAATTTTCTTTCATCACGATTACAGATAGTGGTGAGATGTACTCGTTTCATGCTCGTATTCAGAAAAAATGCAATATCTGTAACAGATACTCGTTTATCCGCCTCATCCCTAATGTTAGCACCGTAGCTAACATATCTATGCTAGCGTTGTTAACATTTGTGTCCCACTATATTGTTGTATCTGTTATATGGCATCGATTACTTTGGACAAGTGAAGAGTTGCAGCGTCCGTGCAAAAAGTGGATAAAGTGCGCCATAGTACTTTTTGAAACAACTCACTCTGTTGGACAAACACAGCTTATTTGCATTAAGCACACAAAAAGGCGTGTTCCGTTAGGGCTTAATAAAAGTACTTTTTTAAAAGTATTAAATTCCAGCATCAAGGATTAATATGGACAACACATTTTAATACACTATTGTGGGACCTCTGACACTTACTTGTATTTAAAATTGGTGAAAAATACTATCATATGGAACTTTTATCAATAGAGGCATGAAAACACTGCACTAAACGTCTTCTTACCACAGGTTAAGTTTTTTTTTTTACACAACAATGACATGTTGAGTCAAGTTTTGGAAGTATTACCGGTGATGTTGAGGAGACGTGGCAGGAAGTGGTTCCAGAAAGCACACATCTGGTTCCTGAGACCCTTGTGAACCTTCATGGGCTCCGTGTTGAGTCCCACATATTTCTGCTCGCTGACAGTGAATTGAGGCCAGCGCTTCCTGTTCTCCACGGTCCCGTCCACGTACACGTTGGGATTTCTGAGAACAGAAGAAGACACACAAGAGGAATAACGTTGAATCCTCCCCCCGAGCCGCACTTTGGACACCCCTGACCTCAGGGAACCACTGAATGTGATGACATTATCAGAGTCGACATCTCACCCCGTCCGGGCAAAGTTGGCCCAGTATCTCATCATGCGTCGGCTCAGCTTCTCCTCCTCCTGTGTGTAGTTGAATCTCTTCTCCAGGGGAAGACCGAAGACAAACTCGATCTCGTAGCCGTGGATCACACCCATCCACTCTGGCCAGGGCAGGTTGGACGCCCGGTGGTCAAACAGGTAGAGAAAGACTCCTGTTTGGCACGAGAAAGAGACCGAGAGAGAGAGAGACATTGGTTTTGTTGCCAACCAGCTTAATGGCGCTCCAAATAAGACATGGTATGACCTGCGTTGGACTTGAGTGCATTGTGCTGAGCGTAGGAGCGAGCAAAGAAGGCCAGAGGGCAGATGACGTTGTGGTCACCCACGATGTCATCCAAGGCGTCGCGGTTCTTCACGCCGTTGTTCTCGTCCATCCAGTCAGTGTACTGCAGCACCACCGCCTCCAGGCCGATGTCATTAGCGTGCGGCACGCTGAGCTTTACGCCTGACAACGAGAGGACGTGAGCTACAATCCGATACCAGACACGAACGTGCAAATCCTCGTTTCTCTGAAGAATCACCTTCCAGGAAATCCTCTCTGGAGATGAGGTTGTCATTGTCCTTGCTGAAGCCCGGAGCGCCATACAACAGGAAGTAGGTGCCCTCATCCTGGTTAACCCCCAACAGGACCTGAGTGTCCTTGAAGTTGCCCGAGTTTAGCATGGCCTCAGGAGTGTCAGGCACAACATCGCCGTCCACCACTGGGACGAATGAAAAGCGGAAGATGGATGGCCACGGCAGGACCTGTTCAGAAAAAGATGACAAAGACTCTAAGGTAGAATACGTACAAACTGCACCTTATTGTTTTTTGGCATAAGTCAGGGGTGTCCAAAGAAATTGAAATTGTTCCAAATGCCCCCCCCCAATGTAATCACCTCAAAAAGGTAGAAATAATAATAATAATAATAATACAGTGGAACCTTGGTTCACGTCATTAAAACGTCTGACTCAAAATGTCCAAAACGGACGCTAACTGAATCAATATTTCCCATTAGTTTTACAATTATAGTTGGGAAATGTTTATTTAGTCATTTATATGCATTTAGAATTGTTTTATGCATGCAAATGTATAATTATAAACCTATAAAAATGTGTTTGTGTTAACATTTTTGAGAGTCACCCGCTGATGACATCATAGACTGGCGCCGAAATGTAGCTGACATCCGGTTCTGGTTGCCATTGTGTTAGCTTACTTTGTGCTAACAAGGAAGGGAGTTTTCTAATTAAGATGGATTTACACCGTGTATTAATAACACAACAAGATGCCCGATATTGTACGCTAACCGGAAAATGTACATAAACCGAGGCAAAATTAACCAAAAAAACACGCTAACCAGGGCGAATGCTAACACAGCTTCCACTGTAATAGGAAAGAATAATAAGAAGAAGAAGAAGAACCAAGGTTTTCTCTTTACATTTATGTAATACCTTAGCATATCTTGACACACATTGAATCGATATTAGCATGTATAATTAACTAAAACGTTAAAAATATCATAGTGGTCACCAACGTTCTTCCATTTTTTTATGTGCGTCCCTCTGTGGAAAATGTTTGGACACCTCCGTACTAAAAGTACTAAAGGAAACAGAGACAATTGTCTAAAACTGTTTTCCAGTCAAACATGGAGCTGCCTTGGCTGAGGACTGCTTCACAACTGTAGCTTAAGTGTGCAAACTGTTGATTTACCAGGAAAACTTGACTTGCAACACACAGAAATTATACTTCAGAGCTGTTCCTAAATCTTCCTAAATACCTGAAACTCCTGGTCAATAAGTTCCTGGGGTGTTTTGGTGCGCAGACAGTCCACCAGCTCGGTATCATTGCCTCCGTTGCAGCCCACTAGCTTGGCCAGCAGTGTGGCCCGTCTGCGGGCCTCTGCTGGGCTGACGGTGGCCCAGGGGGTGTTGGGGACGCCGCTCTGCAAGATGGCTCTGGTGAACAAGGGCCGGCTGTCTGGAGACAACAGGTGGAATCCCACTGAAGCGCCGCCGGCACTCTCTCCAAAGATGGTCACCTGTTTGGGAGGCAAAAGGGAATATCAGTCAGCGTGGTCGCCAGCTGAATGAAGCGTGCTGAGGGGGGACAAGAACCTGTTTGGGGTTCCCGCCAAAGTGGTGGATGTTGTCCTGAACCCACTGCAAGGCCATCCTCTGGTCGAGCAGGCCCACATTCCCTGGAGCCTCAGAGGAACCATCCAGAGCGAGGAAGCCAAAGGCCCCGATACGGTAGTTCATGGAGACTACAATGACGGTCTCGCTGTATGCTAGGTAACGACCGTCATACACGTCCAGGGAAGAAGAACCGCTGTAAAATCCTGCAAAGATGTGACAGACAGTTGGAATTGTCCATGTGGAATAAAGGATCAATGTAAGTGTACTGTACCTCCGCCGTAGATCCACACCATGACGGTGAGATTGTGAGGTCTGGGCGAAGGGGGCACCCACACGTTGAGGTACAGGCAGTCCTCACTCATCTCCCTGTTGGGGTTCCACATTTCACTGCCCGTAAAGCCGGGGAACGTGGTGTCCACAAACTGGTAGCAGGCTTTGGGGTAGTAGTTGGCGTCGTACACGCCTGTCCACATCTGCTTGGGCTCAGCCGGCCGGAAACGCCGCTTCCCCATGGGTGGCTCTGCAAAGGGGATGCCCAGGAAGGCGGTGACGTGGCCCCGCTCCAGCACGGGCATGTGGATGCCCCGCACTCGGCCATCACGGGTCTGAACTGTCAGGTCTGCCTCACTCTGAGCGGTGATGGCGGGAATGAGGAGGGAGACGAAGAGGAGGATCACGGAGAAGAAGAGAAGCATGGCGCTCTGCATGATGGAGGCTCTCTTCTGCTTCCCCTCAGGCCTGCAGATGAACAGAAGAGGAGACAGAGTAATGTTATTACTGTTGAAAGGGAAGGATGAAGAACAGAGAGGAAGGCAGAGGAATAAATCAGACGAGGACATGAAACCAAGGACACATCTGCAAGGTGACATTTTCATGGAAAAGAACATATTGGCATACACACGACATGAACACATGGTGGAGAGTTCGCAGAGGCGTGTAGGTGGGCTTCCCAGCAAAGCTTTATAAAATATGCAACACAAGCACAGATGAATCAGTATCATTACTTTCACAGCATCTGCTTACTGTCTGCACACTACAATTTTATCATGGAACATTCATTATCATCAGGCTTCGTATACAGGGTGTCTCTAAAGCCTGGACACAAAAATGCATATTTTCAAGAAAGTACATTTTATTCAATTCGAAAAACATCAAATAACATGCAAAGGTTGATGAGCTTTGCAAGATTCACATGCACTCCATGCAATAACGCAACATTTCCTTTGTGTCCACACCTTAGGGACACCATGTATATTTCACTGATCATTACCAATAAGTTCTTGCTTAATCGACATCCAGTAATTACTTATGACTTCTGCATTTTCTGTCAAATGTTTTACTCCAGCATTCATCCATTTGTCCTTAATGTTCTTTATTTTAATGTACTTATTTATTTTCTACTTATTATTAACTACCTAGTCCATCCATCCATTTTCTATACCGCTTCTTCCTCATTAGGGTCACGGGGGTATGCTGGAGCCTATCCCAGCTGACTTCGGGCGACAGGCGGGGTACACCCTAGACTGGTTGCCAGCCAATCGCAGGGCACATATAGACAAACAACCATTCACACTCACATTCATACCTATGGACAATTTAGAGTCGCCAATTAACCTCACCTGCATGTTTTTGGAATGTGGGTGGAAGCCGGAGTACCCGGAGAAAACCCACACGCACACGGGGAGAACATGCAAACTCCACACAGAAATGCCCAGGGGAGAATCGAACCCAGGTCTTCCCGATCTCCAAGCTGTGACTGTGTTGGCCAACGTGCTAACCACCAGACCACCGTGTGGCTACTACCTAGTCCTATATTATTAATTTTTTTTACTTTTATTTTTCACATTTGTATGAATGAAATATCAGTAATAGATATGGAGAAGGCCTAGGATTAAATAAACCCTCCTACTCCTTTTCGGACATGATGAATTGTGGTCATGTAACCATGTGATGTTCTTTAATGTAAGTTGTTGTAACTACCATTATATAATACCATTATATATTGTCATGATGTTAACTGCCTTCCCACTGTAAATACATACACAGTCATTACATTACATACATAGAAATAAAATAAAGAGGGGTTTTCCCCTGATTAAAATCATACACAATTTTGCTATAATAATAATAATAATAATAATGGATTGAGTTGATATATTTCACCTTTTTACAATGTACCCACTATTCATTCACTCCTCAGTTACACTGGTGGTAATCTACACCTGTAGACACAGACGTAGACTGTAGACTGAAGACTGACGTAGACATGGCTGATAATTCGCGCCTACAGCCTCTCCGACCACCACCAAACATTCATAAACCAGTGTGGGCAGCACTTGAGGCAAGATGGGTGATGTGTCTTGCCCCGGGACACAACAACAGTACTGGGTCGAACTGCCAACCTTGCAGCTTCTGGACGACCTGCTATACCTCCTGAGCCACTGCCGCCCAAAAAATTAAGAGGGAAAATTAAAAGGATGCAGAAGACCACTTTGATACATTTTGTGCATTAAGACCAATTCAATGTAGGTCAATGTATGAACAAAACATCCATGCCTTACCTCTGTTTTAGCTGACAAAGCAAATTACAGTAGTGTAATATCTAATAATATATCTAATTAATAATAAATAAATTCTATTTTTTACAATATGCCAAGGTCCCACCCCCCCCTCCCCAAAAAAAAAGAGCTGGGGGCCTGAAATGGCCCTGGGCAGCACTTTGGACACCCATGCCCTAGAATGATCCTACAGCCATGAAAAGAACAAGTTTCCATTAGCGTAAGCTGCCCACAAAAATATACTGGCATGTAAATCGTTGGATTCTGGCTGGATGTTTGCTGGTCTATAAGTAAGACAGTTATTTAGGAAAGACAACTGGATAACTTCACTTTGCTGTTTTATACGTTCAACAATATTGTGCAGTGTGTCTGTGTTTTGCACAAAAGCGACACGGTCAAAATAGAGCTTCTCTCTATACAACAGAGCGGGAATGTTCCAAAATAGTGTCAATACCCTACGCACACGCACACGCACACACACACACACACACACAAACACAGTTGGCCCTAATGCTAATTTTGTCACTATGACAACCATACATTGCCCAACATAAATAGCCGCCTAGAGGCAGACAGGTGGGAGACAACTGTCCTCTGTGTATATTATAGGCTAACAACGCATGATAAAAAAATATTTGGACTTTACACTGTAAATACTGTAATAAGTTTGATAGTTGGCATCAATATGCTGAACAAAGTTGCATTAAAAGATCATTACATGATTGCACTTGCACGATTCAACATGTCCGAAAAGGAGTAGGAGGAAGCAGATCTCATTTAATCCTACCCCTATCTCCATGTCTCAGCATGTACTGATAATTCATTCACATCTTGTGTTTAACATGTTTGTACTTACAACAACTTATATTTTTATTTTTTTCGTTAGTTAGTTGACTTTGTGTGTGAAGTGTCACCGTTTTCTAATAGAGAGAGAAAATAGACAATATATACTGTAGCAATAGATAGTTCATGCAGTGAAGATGGAAAAGGAAAAACAAAGAAGGGAAAATAGTGTTAAACATAGATTAGTAGTAAAAATGAAAACAAAAATGCATACAAATGAATACCAGACAATACAATTAATTAAAAGAAAACAGTTTATAGATAAGTGAATAAATAACAAATGCGGGAGTAAAAAACAGACACGCAGTGCACAATCCATAAATGAATGCAGGATATATATTAGCAAGTTAATTACTAATAATGATAAATGAATGAAGTATATTGCTTGATGTTGTTGAAATTTGGTGCAAAAAATGTTGCTGCTGTATTATTATTCCTTTGTGGTGAAAAGTTTCCAATTCCACATGTTCTTGTTCAGCAACCCTTGGTGTTGTAATGTTGCTGTTGTCCAATGTTCATGACTTTATTCCTTCAGACTGCATCAGTCTTCATTTTGTGTGTTGCATCTTTCATTTACCTTGTGGTTGAGGTGATGTGGTCTTTTAATTTGTCAAATTCCTTGATGTCTTTGACAAGTACTTTGGCTTCCTCCGGTTCGCCATTTAATTCATGTAGATTTTGCAGTCGGCGCTCCAAGTGCTACTCTGCTTCAGCAGCACTGTTTTGTATTTCTTGTTGGTGAACTTTATGATGATGACGACAGGTGTGGTGTTCCTATTTCTGCCGTACAATGGAATGCACGTCTCCATGTTGTTTAGGATCGCTTTAAGAGCTTTATTGTTGGCTGCACGGCAGGACAACAGCAGAGCAATGTGATCCATGATATGATCATTCTTTTTTTAGATACATTTCAGTCCATACAGTAGAAGCACACACCAGAAGAAAATGAATGAATGTTCTACAAATAATTAAAGTTCCACTGTGGGACCTTTCCTGTGGCTCCCAACGTCAAAGAGGAGATTTTCAGACTTGGAAGGAGCTAATGTTTAGGGCTGCAACTAACGATGATTTTCTCATTCGAGTCATCTGAAGCTTATTGTTTCGATGAATTGAGTAATCGGTAAGGGCCTAGACAGACCAAATCAATATGAACCAAAAATAAATAGTTAGTGATTTGGTCTGGAACATATCAGAAAAGAGGCAAAAATGTCAATCACTGTTTTCCAAAGCTGTGTGTGTGAATATCTTGTTTTGCCTAAAGCACAAAGATAAGTCTGCTTTCATGGATGACTAAGGAAATTAAAAAATATTCACATTTCAGAGCTGAAATCAAAGGAAATTTTAAATGTTTTAAATAAAAAAAAACAATTATTGAATACCAAAATTGTTGTCCATTAATTGGATAATCGATTAATCATTGATTCATCATTTAACTGTTACAGCTCTAATAATATTAAGTTGTTGTTACGTAAGACACGCAAAAGTAAGAGTAGAGTGGCTCCTGCTTAACGGGAAACTGCTCTTTTTTGGGGGGATTTTGCCCATCATCCACAATCCTTATGTGAGACATGAACTGGTCTTTCTCTTTTCTGTGTGTTCTGAAGATATAAAATCAGATCAAAAGAAGCAACTCATAAATGCACATAATGGGACACACGTATTCCACCTTTAAAGCCTGATATTAAAACACCTCCAAAAATGTTTTAGCATTTTATATTTATGCTGTAACCATGCAGCAACAGGCACATTCATGATAACATGTAATACTTACCTTATTATGCCGTACTTTGGTCGTTTTAAGCATTCCATGA
Organism: Dunckerocampus dactyliophorus; assembly: GCF_027744805.1. Lineage (NCBI taxonomy): Eukaryota > Metazoa > Chordata > Actinopteri > Syngnathiformes > Syngnathidae > Dunckerocampus > Dunckerocampus dactyliophorus. The sequence continues at coordinate 15,575,262 of NC_072833.1, read as the reverse complement.
ACGTCCTTCCTGGGCGCTTTGATTTCACATAATAACACAGAAAGGAACGCTACACCCTGCGTTAACTTTTCCAAACTCAAAAACACAGCAGCAGTGGCGACAGCTCCATTATGTAGCGTTACCTTTCGGTAGTGGCCCGGTGTGATCCGGTGTGGTGTGGCAAGGTGTCACTCCGCCAGTAAAGTAGTTCTTTGGTGTAAAAATGTTAATAACAATAATAATAACAATGTCGCTGTAGCTTGGTTAATATGCAGGTACATTGTGTAAATGGCACGCCGTTGGCAGTTTTTGGAGGGTTTTTTCAGATGCTTTATAGGCGGAATAGTTGTATCCCATTACGTGCATTCTTAGCTTTCTCTTCTTAGCTGTTTTTATAACTTTACAACGCACAGAAAAGAGAAAGACGTGTGCTCAAGTCTCACATAAGGACTGTGGATGATGGGCAACATTCCAAAAAAAGTGCAGTTTTCCTTTAAGCGATTAAACCGTGATACTGTTTCATCTTCTTGTCAGCATCATCTTATCATACTGTAAGTATACTGCATTCACATTAACGGGAGGATACATACTAGCAAACATAGAAAAATTTCAATGCAAAATTTCAATGCAAACCAGGAATTTGAAGGTCAATAGAAAAAAGGTAGAGAGAAAAGTAGCGTAACGGGTCATATTTTAAAAAGGTAGGAACAAGGGAGCAATGATCCCTAAACAGGATGTTGGGTGGAGAATGGTGGGTACCGAGTGATGGCTGCTTTAGCTTTGGATGGTGGGAGGCAACTACTTCCTGGGCCTTTACAACACACAAGCAAGTTTGAGGATAAGGACAGTTGGCGAGAATAAGAGAGAAGAGTGGATTGGGAGGGACATGGGGGGTGGCACAGGGAGACACCGAGTGGAAAGAAAGTGTGTCACTTCTCAAATTAGACCCAGGAATTTGTGTATGAAGTTCACAGGAGGATTGATTTCACGGACGGAGACTGCGGAAAGAGCGAGGTGGCAGAGTGGGGGCTTAAGCCATGTCATGTGTTTCCGCAGATAAAACACTCGAGCCAAAAACAGCACATGGAAAACATCCATTGACTTCCTGGAATGATGCTTTTTCCATGACAACATGCAGTCCACAGGTGTACTTCATGCATATATGACAAATGAATTATTATTATTATTATTATTGGTAAAGTATCTGCAACACTGATGCGGTGCAATTCCAAAGTGTGTCAATCCAAATTTTCAATCCATGAGATGATGAATCCTCTGCAGACCTCTCATGCTTCCACAAAGACAAAGTCAGGTCTAAGTATTCACGACATGAAGATGCCATGGAGAGTCGCAGTTGTGTGATGCTTCAACTATCAGCGAGGGGACTCGCTGGAATTTTCCATCTTCCAACAGCACCGTCAACACTCACATAGACACCCACGCACACACAAAAAAATGTGCCCATCAAGCACTAACAGCAAGGTGAACAAAATTATTTTCTGATATCAAGTTGGATTTCTGTGGTCTCCTGCTGTCTTAAATCGTTGAATAATGGAAGGACAGACAGAAGAAACAGATTCTACCGTCCCATTCATCCCAAAGGCGGTACGGGGATGTGTAGAAGCCACACACTGGTGCTGATTTGCATTTGTCTTTCACACTGGTGTGCATGTGCGCACGCATAGTGACTGCAGCGGACGTAGTCACTGGTGACTGTGGGCGTGGGGTCTAAATTAGTGTGTGTACGCACCTGTGTGAGGGCATGGATTATGGCGGCAGGGTGAATATGGAGAGAAACTTGCTGCTGACCATCATCTAATGCAACGTTTCCCAACATTTTTTGTCTTGTGTACCCGCAGATCCTTTTTGTACCCACTCACTCATACATGTTGATAATTCTCCAAAAGTAGAACGTAACACAACTGTTGTAATTTTGGCGCAGCTGTGCCACAGGTTATTGTCTCCCTGGGGAAACTAGTTGTAGAGCACACTTTACATGTTATTGTCTGGCTTAATATGAAATGACTGAGAATATCTACTCATCTTGGAAATTAAATGTTTCCACGTACCCCCTGCAATTTACTACATGACACCCTGTTTGGGAATCACTGATCTAATGCGCTGTCTAAAGTATCTTTGCACAGCATGAGAATGGCAACACCTGAAGTGTTTTATTTTCCTGAGCTTGTGAAACAGAGCAATATCATGAGGAATGCTTCGGCATGACATGTAAATGTAAATCCTCATGTCTTAGCCTGCTGTGGAGTTTGGATTTATAGTTTAAGCTTTATAGGCCACAAAAGGATGCGTGCCACACCTTTACAACTGGGATAGGAATAACAGCACTTTTTGTATTCATATGAATCAAACTACATGGAGAAAGATCTGCCGTCATCATTTATGCCATGCAAATTCTTGTGTTATGTTATGCAATGTACAACACAGGGGAATGTGAGCTGCCACACGCACTCTTGATCGAGGACGCCCAAACTTTTTTCCACCAGGGGCCACATACAGAAAAAATAAACATTTTGTGTGTTAAAAATGCACAAACCAATCCAATTTAGGGTCAATACAGTATATCCCTGCGGTTTGGTGGTCACTCCCATGCATATTTGCGGAATTCTTCTGCATTAAATGGTAAGTAATGTTTTCTTTTTATGGTAACTTAAATATAAAATGGCTTGATGGCGATATTATAGGGTTTAGAGTAGGGCTGGCCGATTTTGGCAAAAAATCAAAATCACAAAATCGCAGGGGGTCTTGAAACATTACTCCCTGAAATAGCGGGGATCTGCTGTACAGGCGGTCCTTTCTTTATGATGTTGCCTAGTTATGATGCACTCCCATAAACTATTCTAAAAGCTAAATTTCAACCTCAGCGGTTTGGTTTGTAAATACGAGACTCGCTCGAGAACTAGTTATGGGCACCGAGCGGAAGAACACGTTGTCACACTGAGGAAAGACAACGTCGTGCCCGCTCAGCCTCGCCAACATGCTGCCTTTTATCATGTCTCCCAAGCACTAGACAGACTCTTCCGATGACAGTGCGCCAAAGAAAAGGAAAGCCACCACCATAGAAGTGAAACCAGAAATCACAAAAATGCTCAGAAAAGGGAAAACACCGGTCAACACTGGCATGACCGCAACCATCATCAATAACAAAGATCGTAGTATCCTTGAACATGTGAAAGGATCTGCTGCTAAGAAATTGACAGTGATCATTTTCATCTTTTTATATTAATATCTCATTGAATTTTGAATTCAATCTCATATTTACTGCATTTTATTTTATATGTCCTTCATGTGTTTACAGTGTGAGTGACTTTGATGTTAATTTTGATATAAATTCCAATTTACAATAAAAATCCACTTACAAAAATCCACTTAACAACGGAACTCCTTCGTAAACAGAGAACCTCCAGCATATGCTAAGCTATCAGAACAAAACATCCTCACCTCATCTATAGTTACAGGTGTCAAGGCAAATTAGTGTAACATCTAATAATGTATCTCATTAACAATTCATGTATTTCACTTTTAGAATATCCTGATATGCAGTCAAAATGGCCCCCAGGCCGCACTTTGGACAACCCTCATCTAGATTATTTTATTGTGCATAAGACAATGTAGTTAATTGATTGTTGTGCATTGCAACATTGCGAGTATCATGCTCAGCAGAAAGCTACCAAAAATGTAAAATGTACAACTGTAAATGAAACAAATATCGACATTGAAATATTCCATACGGAAATGACATCGCTCTTTCTTTTGAAAGCTTTCTAGCACTGCATTAAATTGCATTAAGATAGTAACCATAGCTACGCGTGATGTTGCCTGCAAAGATGAAGTTAAAGGACAGGAAGTAAGCTAATAGTGGACACAGGTTTGCTAATCTCGCGAGTGTACAAGCTAGAGAGTTCTCATTAAAATGATGATTACGATGATGTTGTGGCACAATACCGCATTCATTTTATGAGCACACTCCATCGACAAAACACAACCATAAGCTTCAAGACATACGTTTCTGTGTCCTACCGTCAAAGAAAACACTTGCTAGCTTGATAGTCTTCTTCCTCCTTCTCTGGTTAAAAACAACAGCAACGAGCAGCTACGACGTCAGTTTATCCAGAAAGCGGACAGAGATCTGCTAAGGACCAAAAAACGTGTGTAATGCCTCCTCCGGGTAGCAAACACCCACACTGCCGAGCCGAGCAGCACTACAGCGACAGAGCTGGTGGGGTGGGCTAATAAATAGTGCTTGTAAACAGTGGACCATCACCAAGTCTCGCGAGAACTCATCTCTGCGCGTGTCTGTTGAAGGGAGACGGCGGGGTGCCTTCAGGTACTTCAGGTACTATTTTATTGAATTGTATTGTCCTTTGTAGAGTTTATACGTCTAAAAAATCAGTTCGCCTGGTAGTGTAATAGAATAAAAAGAATATAGGTCAAGATGCTGATTCTTTATTGACTTCCAAATAAAATGATGGTAATGGAGGAAGGGAAGAGGCACGGTCAGGGTCTTTGTAAAACAGTAAAAGGCCAGAAGCAGGCTTTTATTGGCTCTGGAGACAACAGCTGTTCTTGGAAAAACATCCCCAAAGCTTCTCCGAGCCAGGTCATGTTCACTATTGTTGGAATCAACTGCGTGTGTGTGTGTGCGCGCGTTGGGAGGACACATACAAACAAACCATCAAAAACAGTAAATAGACAATAATATGGACAATTTTTCCTTCTTTGTCTTTGCTTGCCAAGGTGGTTGTATTGCAGGAATCTCAAAAGACACATGGTGAGGAGAGCAGCTGAGGTACTGCAGTGGAGAGATTTTAATCAACTTAAGTGGCTTCAAGACGACCTGTCTCACCTCTCTCCTCTCCTGCGGGTACATTAAAACACACATACACGCGCACACACACACGGGATGTGGTGCAATATTTTTGTTGCATTGGCCGTCTATTGAATCGGCTCTCTCTTTTCAGTTTAGAATGGAATTATCACTAGAAAAAAGTCCCATCATGACTTCATGCTACATCCCAGCAACCCCACGTTTCTATGCAGGAAATGTTCCACTCGTTTCTAAATGTCACCTTTGCTCGTTTGTATTCAGAGCCAGCTGGCCCATTAGGCAATATAGGCAACTAGTAAGGTTGCCATGGCTGACAGGGGCCACCGCAAAATCGGGACTTTTTTTTTTTTTTACCTTCATCAGAACTAGTTATTACTGTTGAATCTTAAAATGAAAAAAAAAAATCACATTAATTCAAATATAAAGCAATGCGAAATTAATATGACTATAAATTATAATGCGAAGTAAGTCTTTTTGTGTATGTAGTTTAGCATAGAGGTATTTATATTTTTACTTTTTGTCTATACTTATTGCATAGTGTAAATTTAGCTTATGTATTTATTTAGTTTAGTTATTTAGTTATAATTATTTTGTTATAAGTGTGTGGTTCTTTAAATTGGTTGATGTTGCTGTGTGTAAGTTATTACTATTATTTATTGACTTAACAGGATTTTTTATTTTGAAGTACACGTATTTATATTGGATTTCCAATTTTTTTTGTATTTATTTGTAATTTATTAAGAATGTGATTTGGGTGGCATGTTGTCTTATAAAAACAATGCTATTCAATTTCTTTTATCAGCATATGTAAATTACTGATGGAGGGGAGGCGCCATATAAAATTTCGCCAAGGGCACCATATTGGGCCTGCTTGTATTCACCCATCTTTTGGGGCTTCTGCTGATTTGACCATGCCAAATGTGCCCACTTTTCCCCCCTTTGGACAAACAACGGTGAATTTGTTCCTCCCTCCCAACTCAATTAATCTTATTCCATCCTCTGCTCTCATCCGTCTCTCCCTGTCTCAGCATAATGGCTCTCAGTGAATTAGGACCACTGCTTGGATGTTACACAATCAATATGGCCGACCACGCTACTGCTGCTTTTGCAGACAATATATACATTGTTTTGTTGGCAATATGTTTGCACTGTGTCATACTTTTTGTCCCCCTTCTGTAGTCAAAATACCCAAAATATAAGAAACAGCGCTAAGTATGTTGCAGTGCAAACAAGCAGCACAAAACAAACATTTCCATGTATTGTTTTGTTTCTGCACTATAAATACTTTGTGCATATGTACAGTGATGTGAAAAGTGTTTGCCCCCTTCCTGATTTCCTATTCTTTTGCATGTTTGTCACACTTAAATGTTTCAGAACCAACAAATTTAAATATTAGTCAATGGCAACACAACTGAACACAAAATGCAGTTTTTAAATGAAACATTTTATTATTAAGAGAGAAAAAAAATCCAAACCTACATGCCCCTGTGTGAAAAAGTGATTGCCCCCTAAACCTAATAACTGGTTGGGCCACCCTTAGCAGCAACAACTGCAATCAAGTGTTTGCAAGAACTTGCAGTAAGTTTCAGAGCGCTGTGGAGGAATTTTGGCCCATTCATCTTTGGAGAATTGTTGTAATTCAGCCACATTGGAGGGTTTTCATGCTTGAACCGCCTTTTTAAAGGTCATGCCACAGCATCTCAATAGGATTCGGGTCAGGACTTTGACTAGGCCACTCCAAAGTCTTCATTTTGTTTTTATTCAGCCACTCAGAGGTGGACTTGCTGGTGTGTTTTGGATCATTGTCCTGCTGCAGAACCCAAGTTGGTTTCAGCTTGAGGACACGAACAGATGGCCAGACATTCTCCTTCAGGATTTTTTGGTAGACAGCAGGATTCATGGTTCCATTTACCACCATATTTGACTTTTGGTATGATCTTTTTCTGAAATGTGACGTTACTTGTACGCCAAATGTAATGGGACACACAACTTCCAAAAAGTTCAACATTTGTCTCGTCAGACTACAGAGTATTTTCCCTTAATAATGAAAAGCTTAATTTAAAAACTGCATTTTGTGTTCAGTTGTGTTGTCATTGACCAACACTTAAATTTGTTTGATGATCTGAAACATTTAAGCGTGACAAACGTGCAAAAAATTAAGAAATCAGGGAGGGGGCAAACACTTTTTCACACCACTGTATATATGTGCTATAGCTGGCATGTTGATGTCAGCCTACTCTCCTACTAATAGTGTAGTGTGGCTGAGGCTGTGTTCTGCTGATCCAGACCTATTATCTAATTGCTACTGCATCAACACTGACTGGGCATAACACATCAATCTCCGCTGTCCCTCTTCCTGCATCAGTCGCCCCACTACCTCCCATATCTCCTGGTTAATTCGCTCCGTCAGGCTGACACCGCGGTGGCGTCCTACACATGACATGACATATTCAAAGAGGTCTGAATGTATCGTCATGGACTACAGCATGGTCATGAATCGCAATTGCTTAGAGATGTTGTCATTGAGGCCCAGATGCCCAGGAAGTAAGGCATCGTAGCATATCACAACAGTCTCAAGATACCGTGCAGTCATGTCCCCTTAAGAAAAGTCTGTGTGACTGATTGATGGTGATGGAATCAATGGGTCACACAAATGATCCATTTTAGAGACCCATCAATGCTAGAGCAAGTGAGCATACAATCTTTAGACTGCATACCTCCGCCAAGGCCAAAGTAAAGCTCTTTGGTTCCTCTGTCACAGCTAAAAAGGACAGCTGACAAGGAGGCAAGCTGCTTGAAAAAACATAAAGCAACTAAATATACAGCGAGGCACTAAAATAAGTCAATGCTCTCAATATGTCACAACCATGCTGGTATTTTTAGCTCCCATTCTAACCCAATTTGCGGTCTTTTTCTTATAAATCTTTACTGTAGTTCTTCAGTCACGTGGACTGCAGAGGGAGCATCTTTACAAGTGTGCAAAGAAAATGGCATATTAGTTCCTGAAGCGCTCCTCAAGTGTTGTGTTATGATTAGCACCCGTCATCCATACTGCTTGTTCTTGCGTGGGATGGCAAAGAAGAAAGAAGACTACACTGCCCCTCTGTGGCTCAACACTGGCATTGCAGACCAATGTACTCTGCCGTGGAGACCTCTGATCAACTACATCAGTGGTCTATAACAGTGATGGAGCAGCAGCAAAATTAGTACTTATATTTATTGTTTAGTTTGATCAAAAGTACATTACATTGACAGCAAAACGTTCATTCTGGGGTTCCCAATAAGAAATTAAAACATGTGTGCCCGATCAAATGATTTGCTTGGTGTGGTATGATTGCAGTGTTGATAAAATGGCCAAACAGGAGCCTTTCACTGTCCAGCATTAAATGAAGGTGTTAAATGCTGCAGTCCACGGCTGTGACATACTTGTGTTCAGCCAAGATGTTTATCCTCCTCACATTCAGCTCCGATGCAAGTCCTCGGGCTTTCTTGTAAAAATAGAGTGAGAGCTCGCGGTCCATGAGGAAGTTGTGGTAGATGGTGGCTAGGCGGGTGCACAGCGTTAGCTGGCATTGCTTGTTGCCCACGTCCATGGCGGCCGCCAGCGCCAAGTGGTAGTAGCCTGCAGCGTCAAAGGGCTCCTGCAGGAAGAATTTTATTATTTTAGAAAAAATCTGGAGTGTGCACGTTAAGTACTGCGTAAACACATACAGTGGAACCCGTTTACATCGATGCCCCTCGGACTGGCAGACTCACGTGGACATAAGCAGTTGTCGACAAACCAAAACTGAAAATAGCCTGTAGGAGCCCTAAATAAGTTTTGTTTTATCCCTTAAGAGCATTTGTGGTAGGTCACATGAGCAGACATTGACATCACCGGTAATTGTGGGTGGTATCTGCTTATTAGTGATTGCACACACACCTGTGCTAGTGGTGGCTTGGAGCATGTTGGCAGAATGGAGAAGAGAAACGTTTCGTTGACCATTCTCAAACTGGCTATTTGAAGTTACAACCTGCACTGTGTGGATGTATCATTGAACAACCAATTCCATCAATCAAAGTCAGTGCCGCTGTTTACTCTACACATGTGAAGTGGAACAGTAAGCACAGTGTACAATGCAATGGCTCAGCGTATGGCACGTCATCAATATAATCCTCATGTCTTAGCCCGCCGTAGTGTTTGGGTTGATTTTTTTAAGTTTAATCGCCACTATGTAACCATTGCTTACACATGTACTTGTGATTTTGGCCAGAGGTATAAGGAGAATGGGTGATAAAGGATTTTTGAACCTATGAGTTTGACACATTTTTATTTTGATTCTTCTGTTTTCATATGATTTTATACTCTTGTCGAACAGAGCTGCTGTGGTAATTTCGTTGTATGTCATTTGGGCCAAGGATTGTCCCGTGTCTTGACAGACAGCCAATCGGATCCTCCGGCTCAGGGCCGGTGACCTTTTTTTGGGTCCACCACTTGCCTTTTTTGTTCCAAAACTCTCAGGACCCTTTAAGAAGTTTAAAATGACTGCCTTACTGTGTCCAACCTCACAAGCAATGGCGCCTTGCTTTTGCAGCTCAACAATCCGACTGCGAGAGATTTTTTTACCTTTGCCGTCAAGAGCTCATGACAGTGTGAATACATAACAGAAAATGACATGGAATACACATTTTTGCCAAGATTTTGGCTTTAAAGGCTGTGGCATTAAGCTTTTGATAAGCTGATTTCACTTTAATGCTTGTTTGCAATAGGCACAATAATAATCATAATAATAATAATAATATCAATACAGGTTACTGTTGCCCACACGGTGGTCTCGTGGTTAGCATGTTGGCCACACAGTCAGGAGATAAGATCTGGGTTCGAATCTCCGGCATATGTGTGGAGTTTGCATGTTCTCCCCGTGCGTGCGTGGGTTTTCTCCAGGTACTTCGGCTTCCTCCCACATTCCAAAAACATGCATGTTAGGTTATTTCTTAAATGTCCTTATGTATGAATGTGAGTGTGTGTGTGTGTGTGTGAATGCCTGTTTGTTTATTTGACTGTCAACCGGCCCGGGGTGTACCCTGCCTCTGGCCTCTCGCCTGTCAGCTGGGATAGGCTCCATATCCCTGCGACACTAGTGCGAATAAGCAGCATAGAAAATGGATGGATGGGTTACTGTTGCAACCACAGCCCACAACAAGCCAAAACTCAACTCTGAATCCCCAACACCACTTTCTGTCTGCCATCGATTCTGCTGCTGTATAAAACTGTCTTAAATGTCTTATTTTTTCTGATTATATCTACTATATTGGGTAATACAAATGTAAGAGTGATTATATGGGTGTTATTTCATGACTAGATGTCTCTAATAATGTTTAAAATGTATTTAGAAGATTGTAAACTGGTTTTCTATGACATTAACTACAAAAATATGCCATTTATGAATAAGGAATCCTACAGAAATTCACTTATGAATGAAGAATTGCTGTATAGACACGTCCACACTGCCATACCTTTAGATTGTAGAAGAGGATGTCCCCCAAGGTGTGGTAGACCCTGGCATAGTAGAGAGCTTCCTCATCAAACTGCAGAGGTGCTGGACACAAGCTGAGTGTCTTCAGGTAGTAGTGTTCCGCCAGCTCGCACTGACCCAAACACTGGTACAAACGGGCCAGACGATGGTAGGCCACGCGCTCGTTCAGACGATCGCCTGCGTGACAGGGTCAGCGTTACTTTACATTTACTTCCAATACAAAGCTGTACTTGTTCCTACCTAGCGTGATGCTGATGTCCAGCACGGTGTGAGCAAACTCCACAGCTTCTCCGTAGAGTTTGAGGCCGAGCATGACTTCAGTCAGCTTGTTGCACAACCTCAGCCTGCTGGCCACGCTGCCGCACCTCACCGCAATGGGCAGAGCGCGATCCTGCCGGCACAAAAACAACATACTGTACATACGCTGCTTGGGGAGTAACTACAACTATGAGGATCTTTGATTACCCTGTAGTAGACAACAGCTTTGTCTCTTTCCAGGCTGCTGTTGAAGAAAAGGTCTCCTGCAGCTTCCAGCACTTTCAGGATGAACTTGGTGTCTCCTGTGCTCAGAGCCACGTCCTGAGCCACCTGAACACCACATCAGCAAAAGCATAAATTCATGTTTCGGAGCACAAAGGTTGTAGGAATAGCTCTTCCAGCAGACCTGCAGGTAAAGTTCCACAAGCTCGGTCTGGCCCAGGAGGTGGTAGATCTTCCCGGCCTGCAGCCAGCCGTACGCCTCCTTCTCCCTGCAGCCCAGGTCAATGAAAATAGCCAGGCTGCTCTTTGTGTAGTCCAGAGCTGCGCGATACGCCCTGCAAACATTCCACTATAAAAATAATGCTTCTTTTTGTGTGTAAATTAATTAACCCTTTGGAGTCCAGGGTAATGTTGACCTTTTTATATTTCACCTTAAAAACCGTTTCTTGCCTCGGTTGGTTTCCTATTTTCAGCACAACTGTGTGACTGTACATTGTTGTACGGTTCATTTTGACACAATGTATCAACATATCACCCAAAAAACAAAAATATAAATAGGAAAAATTGTTGTAATGAACCCTTCTTATAACTAAGAGTTGAACAAAGTTTAGTCAAATAGTTATAATAATAATGAACTAAATTAAAATAATAATTAACCTTAAAAGACAGGCAAGGCCCCAGGCAGTTTAAATGTACTAATAACTATTTACATAACAAATATGTCCCAATTCAAAAGAATGTTTTGTCCACCTCAAGAAAGCAGACTATAACATCCTTGATCATCCAGAAGGAAAAGCCAGGCCTTTGTTGGTCTTTCCAACTTATGCGTCTTGGCAAGTTGGCCACTGAAGGCACTATTTCCCCATATCCCTCTGCAACCAAATGGCTGTTCATGCTTAGATCGACTGATGACAAGGTTTTTCCCCACTAATAGCAAGGTGGTGTCAAACAAAAAATTATGTAGCACTGACAAAATCTCAGTGAATCTCAGTTATTAATCATAAATCTGATTTTACTTGACCGATTTTCGCCATTTTAAAGTTGATGTGGAGCTTGTGTGTGGTTGTGTCATCATGCTACGCCACCTATTATGCTGCACCATTTACCGCATCCGTGTGGTCAAAGATTTCAAAAAGTTAGGTCACCTGTGAGTGGCCAGAGAGAGGTAGAGCTGGCTGACTGCTTCCAGGGTGTCCCCCTCCTGTGCCCGCTCTCGCGTGCCTTGAAGTAGCCTGACCTGGTACTGGCTGTAGATGATGCACCGGGCCTGCTCAGAGCGCTCACGTTCATACAGGTGGCACAGACATCTGGTGGCACTCAGCTGGCCTGGCAACCATTGAAATTCCTGTTTCTAACAAATTTGATCCAATTGGAATCAATAAGATCAGTGTTTGAGTGATTTACACTGTGAGAGGTTGGCATGCATGGCCAGCAGCAGAGCCCACTCGTAGCATCCTTTTCCATAATGCGTTTGCTGCTGGTTCACGTAGTGTCGTCCCAGTTCCAGCAGCACGGTGATGAAGGTGGTCTCGTGACCTCCTTCATCCAGCTCGGAGAAAAGCTGCACAGCCTCCATTAGGTGCCTCTGCGCGAGTCCTTTAGCGCCCGCCTTAAGACACAGCAGCCCTGGGTGAGGAAGGGGTCAAGTCACTGACTGAAATACACTGCCATCGTGGTCTGCTATGTGTGCTAATACCAATATTGGCCTGAGCTACAGCCCAGTTTGCCATGTCTTCGTACTCCTGGCAGATGTCCATGGCAGCCTGGTAGCTCTCTGCTGCCCTCCGGAGGTCTCCCATGCAGCGCAGAGCCACACCACGCATGTTGAGGACCAGCCCTTAATGTCAGAACATGATGAAGACATAGCAAGTTAGCACAAACAGTGCGGTTTACGTTAAACCATGGTGTTAATAACCTTCCAGTGGTGTGGTGCAATGCTCTGGGAGGGCGGTGAGGACCTCGTCCAAGATGTGCAGTGCCACGGTCGCTTGACGGTCGTGGACATGCAGCCACGCCAGCCAGATGAGGGCGCTCTTCTGTTCCGCCAGCGAGTTGGAGAGACACGGAGGGGGATTGTCGATGAGTGCCTGCATGAGTTGGATGGCGTGCCCGACCATTCTATGCTGATAAAAGAGCTGCGAGAGACACACAGCAAGCTGGTGCTTCAACTGGTGGCATGCTTCTGGTATGCTGGTCAAAGAAAGACACTGGTGTAAATAGGGAGCCATGAGAGCCGGGAAGATGTCCTTTTCCAGGGTTTCACGCAGTCGTTGGACATTGTCGGAGACGAGGAGCATGCTGCTGAGGCTTTCAGTCAGCGTAACACCAGGATGCAAGGATGCTCTCCTGGCTGAGCTAACACTAAGATTAGGGAGGCTCATTTCCTTGTAGAGCCTCCCGAGAGTTAGATATCCTCCACTAGGGGAGATGTTTGACATTCCCTGTGCTCCAGCACAAAGTGCAAGTAGTCTTTCCAGGTATGGGACCACTTTGGCACCCTCAGCACGAGTCCAGTTATGCATGGCCAGGAGGTAACAAGCGCGGGCTTCCACCATTTTGTTGTGGGACAGAAGTGCTTTCTTGAGGATATATTTAAGAACAGAGCTGTCCTCCACACATTCCAAGCAATCTGGAGTTGCCATCAGCAAGGCGGCAAGTCGCTCTGCCCGAGCAAAGAAGCTCTCTGTGTTCTTCTGCAAAAGATAAATGCCAGCCAAGTTGGAGTAAATGCTGGCCAGCAGCCTGACGTCAGTGAAGGCTTCACAAGGAACGCAGAGCGCCTCCTCCAAGTACACGCGGGCCTGGCTGAACTTTGACCTGCCTGCACAAAGCTTGGCCAATAGGAAGCAGAGACGCGTCTGCGGCCACAAGAGTCGCTTTTTCCTGGCGGTTTCCCTGGCGATGGCCAGGAAAGAAATCGACTCGTCTTCGTGAGCGCAGAACACAGACGAAGACAGGAGCTCAGGACTGAGTTTGTAGAGGACCCTGAACTCGTCTTTACAGTCTTGTCCGTCTAAAAAAGACACAAGCATTGTGACGTTTCTGTGTCCTTCTTCAGCTGCTATGAAAAAAGGAAGTTTGACTTCAGCGGCCTCATTTACATCCTTTTGGATCCTCTCCAGGACACACTCTGAGGAGGAATCTTTTTCTTGGGCGAGAATATGCTTTGTGTTTTTCCTTAAGACTGGTTCAAGTGTGGCAGACGAAACTCCTGAAATTTTAAATGAAATCACAGAGTAGATTCTTCTGTCTTAAGACTTGATCCACATTAGAAGACGAAGGACTTACTTGACTGCTTCTTCTCCAAGTCTTGGAAAGTGAACACATCTGGGATTGAATAAGACAATAACATTATCTTATTTCTGTATCACATTTGACTTTTTTTCTATCAGAGGCGGACATACTGTTAGGCAAACACAGGCAATTGCCTAGGCCTCTGAGATTTCTAGCCCCCCCCCCCCAAACATCTCATAAAAACTGATTATTGATTTTTTGTCTTCAATTTAAAGTACATACAGTATTACTGTTTCAGTCTTAATTCACATGCTTAAAACTACATCAAAATGCATAATCTATCACAATCGTTTCGACCGCTCCCTTCTCATGCAATTCCATGTTACTGCGCATGTGCAGATTGATTTAGGAAGATGGTAGCAAAACAAACTGGTTGGCGCTGTTTGGAGAAACATGAAGCGGAGTTGCCACAGTGGAGCAGAGAAGAGGACAAGGCGAAAACTGTTTTTATCAAAACTACCGAAGGTGTCAACCTTTTTCACAGTCACAACAAACGTACACACGACGACAGCAGTAGCGCTGCTGTCAGTGTCAGCCGCGGATGATGCAGTAGTTCTAGAGATGAAGCTGAGAGTGACGCTTTTCATCACAAAGATAGGAGTATTAAAGCGGTTACATATATGTGTCAGCATGTAAGCATTTAGGTGTGACTGAATTACCAGTAATGATATGGAAGGTAACAGACATGGGAGTTAGATAAGCTCAGCTTCTGCCTCCTCCTTTTCTGACATTTTGAATTGTGCAATGTCATCATGCCACGTAACTTGTTCAGCATATCTGAAACAAATAAACCATACCATCCTTATTGCGATTACAAAAGTCTTACCTAGCTTGTAGTAGCGACTGATATCACTGCAACATTTGTCCTTCAGCAAAGTGGTGCTTTGCTCAATGACCTTGTCCTCTTGCAGCCTAAACAAGGTGGCTTCCTCTGTGTCGAGAAGGATGTCTGCTGACCTGGATGACATAACACAATGCTCATTATTTGCATTCATTTTTTTGTTGCATTGACACACTCACTCGTATGTGTCAGCGGACACTTTAACACTGCCCGTCCCCACCAGGCCCACTTGACTCGTTGCCTCCTTCATGCCTAAGAACCAGATGTGACAGGACGCCAGCCGTCCCACAATGATAATGCGATCGCCTGGTAACAAGCTTAGCTCGTCTGGACCTTCAGCATCATACTGCACAGTGGCCACACAGATGCCTCTCGCTGAATGGAACAAGACTTTCATGAATATGTCGTTTTATGACTAAAGATGATGTCTAGAGACGTACCAAACTGCAGAGGGAAGTCACAGGCAGGTTTGCTGTCCCCAACCAAAATGCTTTCTGCGCAAGACTTGAGAAACCACCTGCATGTGGACACGCCATGACACAACATCTAAGGAGTGTTAGCTTATTTTGCTACATGAGAGCCACGTGACTCACTGATGAAAGGGTAGAACAGGTTCTAGTGCAGGCTTTGGGGCAGTGCCCCGGGCCCCATCTGCCAAACAAAGAACAGTCCAGCCTGAGCCCAGGAAGGGGGGTTCAAAGAGTGCTATGTCTCCTTGCTCCAGGTACAGGTCTCCTGCAGATGTGGAGCTGTCAAACATCTGGTTGGCCGTGCAGCTGGCAAAGAGTGATGCTGAGGACACAAAAGAAAATATTGTGACAGCTGATCCCTGCCTATTCGCAGATCATGAAATATTTTGTTTCTAATGGTAATTTAAATAGAAAGCGGTTTGATGGCGCTATCTGCAGGGGAAAAAAAAAGTGTTGCAGCTATGAATGCAGCAGAGAGTGCTGTCTCAAGTCAATTCACTCAACATTTTGCCACTGCCACTACATTGCGAATAAAACTACAGTATATTCCACATGCATAAAGAAGTGAATGGGTTGCAGACTGTTGTCTGAGTGATATCACTTCATCAAGCCTTTTCTAAAATTCAAAAATTCCAGTCTACAAAATATTTGTGCCTTTGCAACATTCCACACGACAAAATAAATTATAAAAGTATGTTTGATTTCTGTTGATATCGGCATCAACCAATATTCAAGAGTGCAATATCGGTATCATATCGGAAAAAAATTGTATTGGGTCACCCCCACCTGTAACTGTTTCTTAACGTGTAAAACTGAATTTAAAGTGTGTTTAATAACTGTGAGAAGCATATTGCTTTTGGCCAGGGGGGGTCAGACCTGATCCAAATTGTAAGACCAGTTGAAAAATGGAAAGTATTTACATTTTTGTCGCCGCTTAACTGCTGTATGCAGTTTGATTCTTAAGGTGTTAATATTATTAATGATAATATTGTTAGTGATGTGGATTAATTATCTTCTAAATGTATTCATATTATAATATTATATTTGTGATATTTTCTGAGTTTGTTCAGAACCTATAATCAACATATTTTGTATTCTGTCAGTAATACCCACTGCTGTTGTTTTTTGGTGTGTGGTTTGTTTGCGCTGCAATTGATCATCCTGTGGATCAAATCGATCAGTCCATGCTGCTGTCCATTTTCTGCTATTGTGATTGGTAGTTTGTGTGTCATGTAATCTGGCAGCTGGCTGGGAAAGGTGAGTGGCGGGAAGGAGAGAAGGAAGTGAGGTGGAGACAACACACACACACACACGCACACCCTATTTTAGACTTGGAATTATTTTTCTACGCCACGTTTTGAAATAAAGCAAAAAAACAGTGAAACATGAACTGAAACATTAAAAAACACTCCAATGTCTGATAAAATAACATTTTCTGCTGAAGTTTGTTGTAGAAAGATTGCTTCTGTGTCTCTGTCCATCAGTCAAGCTACTCCGTACTACACACAGACCAGATCAATACACTCTGCTTCATATGAAAGACTTCCTGAAGCTGCTGTGACGTAGTCTATATGATTAGTAGGGATGCAACGGTTTTACTGTGTACCGCCCGGTCCGCCTAGCACGGGACAATCTGCCCTCATGGACCGTGGTTTTTAAATACATTTTGCACTGTGGGCACGCACCCATTTCAAGTGAGGAACAGTCTACCTAAGTCTACTGACACTGACACTGACACTGACACAGTCTACCTACCGCTCGCTTGTGTCAGTGATGCGCAAAGGCGACTGGGACCAGGCGGATCACCTCAGCTAAGTGCCCGTCGCGCTCCCCGCCTCCTAACCCTGACGTCAAGATGTTTTTGAACACTTCACCTCCGTAAAAGGGACAAAGATGAGTGCATAAGATAAAAGCCTGTCGCCCAAAGTCAGCTGGGATAGGCTCCAGCATATCCCCGTGACCCTAATGAGGTGAAGCGGCATAGAAAATAGATGGATGGATAAAAAAAGAAGATTTTGGGAGAAAAAAGTTGTTTTCTATACGCACAAAAAACATACCAAAACTAGATAGAAACTGTAGCCCAAAAATATCAAGGTACAGACCGTACCGTGGTTTACGTGTATCGTTGCACCCCTTATGATTACAATAATGACCCAGCATGGCTACATGGTGCATGTACTGTAGGTTACGTTGTGTGTCACGTGTGTTGACTTGGTCCTACTGTAATTTCCCAATCAAATGTCACCCCCCATTGCACTTACCTTCTTGCATTAGAAAGCACATGTAGACAAGGTGAAGCATGTCCTCCTCGATGGAAACCTCCATTGCTAGATCTTTCTCTAGCCATGACTTTTGGTCAAACAATAGATTCTCCATGCAGTGACCCAGCAGACCTTTTAGAAAGACAACAATATGACAACAGCTGCAGTAGATGGATGTAAAAGAATGTAAAAAAGACCTACCATGTGTATAATATGTCGTGAACTTCCACACTTCCTCAAACGTCTGGAAAGTAACAAAAATCACTTTGTCCTCGCTGTCAATGGAGACCACACGAGCAGACAACTCCTATTGGACACAACAAATTTCAATACATGGTATCATAATTCTTGAACATTTTATAACATGTTGTTTTTAGTTGCATCTACAATAGGGCAAATAAGTATCTGATCCCCTGCTGATTTTGTGCGTAAGTTTACGCCCAACGATATGAATAGTATGAATAGTAATTTTGATAGCAGGTTTATTGTAACTGACACAGAATGTAAAAAAACCCCCCAAACATTAATAAAAGGTAATAAATGAATTTGTGGTCACACTTTACAATAAAGGTACACAAAAATATAATACTGTTACTGAGGAACTAATGAGGAACTAATGAGTAAAGTAGTTACTGAGGGACTAAAGAAGAACTAATGACTAAGGCACATACATTTAGACTAGTTACTGAGGAACTAATGAAGAACTAATGAGGAACTAATGAAGAACTAATGAGTAAAGTAGTTACTGAGGGACTAATGAAGAGCTAATGACTAAGGCACATACATTTAGACTAGTTACTGAGGAACTAATGAAGAACTAATGAGGAACTAATGAGTAAAGTAGTTACTGAAGGACTAATGAACTAATGACTAAGGCACATACATTTAGACAAGTTACTGAGGAACTAATAAGTAAAGTAGTTACTGAGGAACTACTGAAGAACTAATGAGGAACTAATGAGTAAAGTAGTTACTGAGGAACTAATGACTAAGGCACATACATTTAGACTAGTTACTGAGGAACTAATGAAGAACTAATGAGGAACTAATGAGTAAAGTAGTTACTGAGGGACTAATGAAGAACTAATGAGGAACTAATGAGTAAAGTAGTTACTGAGGAACTAATGAAGAACTAATGAGTAAAGTAGTTGCTGAGGAATTAAGGCACATACATTTAAAGCAGTTACTGAGGAACTAATGAAGAACTAATGAGGAGTGGTTTGCGTTACGGTTAGCTTATTTAGGTTCGTTCCTCATTAACTACTGTAATTGTGTGTACCTTACTGTAAAGTGTTACTGAATTTGTATTTGACACAGGGAAATAAGTATTTGATCGTGACTTAGTACGTGGTAGATAAACCCTTGTTGGCAAGCACGGAGGTCAGACATGTTTTGCAGTTGGTAGCTCTTTGGTCTTGCCCATGGAGGTGGAGTGGTTTCTGTGACAGGTGTCTTATCCACATAATGAGTTGAGATTTACTACTTAATACCCTCAATCACATACAAAGTAATTTACAACTTTTATTTAACCATAAAAATATGTACTGTTCATATCTTTGTAAGGGGGTAAACTCACACAATCAGCATGAGATCAAATACTTATTTTCCCCGCTGTATCGCCCTCTATTCCTGTCACATATTGAATAAAAACCTGGCGTGAGCGTGTGTTTATGTACATTTTGGGGTGAGTGTGTGTGTGTTTGTGTTAGGGATGTCCTGATCCGATCTTCAGGATCGGCATCGGCTGCCGATCCGCTGTATTTGGAAGATCGGATAATTGACTTCCACAACTAGATCGGGCCGATCCGGTTCCTGTATAACCTTCGTAACTCTCGGCCACACTCCATCATGGTAGTGCACCTCAAAGCTGGTTGCCACTCGATTACCGCCACCCGCAAGAAGAAAACGCAACACCACATGCAGACATGTCTGCGGTGTGCCGTGGTGAAGTTAGTTTCACGTTGAACGTTGGATATTCGGCTCTGTAGCTACAATGATAGTTCCCCCTCACTGTGCCCGGCCTGCTGTGTCATTGTGCGGGGAGCTTGCACGGGAAGTGCTGCTCTCACTGCTGGTTGTTTATACTCGGGACCTTCAATAAATTACTTTTGCGTTGAAGAGAATTTGTTAAAAAAAAAAAAAATTTAAGTAATATATTCTACATCACACCACAAATTGATCTATAACCATGTGGAATGATTAGTACTACACTAAAAGTATTTTGCGCGCCCATTTTTTCCAATGTTATTTTTTATTGGATGGCCTATTATTGGATCTTTTATCGGATTAGGGACCTGATTCACAGAGGTTTGTTACAAAAGCCAAACAATATTGTTGGTCATGCTGTGTATTAAAAAGGTTAATTCAGCAATATGTTGGTTGCATTATTTTTAATGCTTTGAAGAGCTTTTTTCATAACCATATTCAATTCCACAATTTCATGTTTGCAACAAAAGCTTATTATTTAAAAAAAAAAAAAAAAAAAAAAGGATCGGGATCAGATCGGTACTGGATCGGATCTGCAAGACTATATAATTTTTTTTTTTTTAAATCTGATTCAAAAGCCAAAAAATGTGGATCGGGACATCCCTAGTTTGTGTGTGTGTGCTGCACCGTAAAAAGAGTGTCGAGCTCGGTGCTGTCAGCCTGCAGAATCCGCAGTTTCCCTCGCAGTTCCTGCGACTCCTCGAATGCAGAAAGACGCTCGGGACCCGTGACCACATCCAGACGCACAGGCAGAGCTGAGCATGACCAAATGCACTCAATGATGAAATCCTCAACATGCATAGTCATGAATGAAGTACTAAAAACTAAGGGTGGGCGATCCTACAAATTTGTTATCAACCTGATACCAATTAAAGACAGGGCCAGTATTGCAAATACCAATCCAGATACCTTTCCACTTGATGTTTTTGAAGATAAATCCATCCATCCATCCATTTTCTGTGCTGCTTATCCTCATTAGGGTCGCGCGGGTATGCTGGAGCCTATCCCAGCTGACTTCAGGCGAGAGGCGGGGTACACACTGGACTGGTCGCCAGCCAATCGCAGGTTCACATATAGACAACCATTCACACTCACATTCATACCTATGGACAATTTAGAGTCGCCAATTAACCTAACATGCATGTTTTTGGAATGTGGGAGGAAAGCGGAGTACCCGGAGAAAACCCACGCACGCATGATAAATGATTTTGTGATATTTCCTTTAAAAGGAAAACTGCATTTTGTATTTAAAGTTATGTGCTGTGCGTATGAAATGAATGAATGTGATTTACTGAACAGAATGAATATACAGTACATGCCGGGTTGCCCCTAGGATTTTTTTTAAGCTCTACTTTTTTGTTGTAATTATAACATAACAATTTTTATGACTTATTTAGATTACTTATATCTGACACAATCCTAAATGTAATTTGATGCCTGTTTTAGAGTAATACAAGTACAAAGTAAATATGAAAGTAAATATACAATATACTGTACAGAGAAACAGAAAAATATTGATCTCATCACTGGTATCAATCCGATACTGATACTATCCTTAGTATTGGTACATTCAATATTTGGCTCGTTGCGCTCACCCCTAACTAAAACATCATCCATTACAAAACAAGCTACTGTTACATATAAAGCTATATGACAAAGTTGGTGTGTTTGAAAAATAGCAACGAGTCAGTGACTTGAAACTGACTTAAAAGATTAATCAGTGACTTGAGAAGATACATTTTAAATGGACTCACATGACTGCCTACTGCATGGGTCATACAGTATTTCTGTTTTTATGACCAAGTCACGAATGTGCACGTGCGGCAGGCCTACCTCCTGGAAGTTTCTCCCCAGGTGTTCCCTTAACACTGGCAGCATCTCTGCAAGAAGCACCACCGACTACAGAAGAAAAATAATGAAGGAATAAGCAACAAAAAATAACATGTACACCACTCTAAAGCGACTTCATACATCAAATATATTGGTTTTAACACGATTAAAAGGCGTATTATTGGCTGACAATGACACTGTTGAATATGTATGTTGCAATGCTTTCTAATAACAATATGGCTTAAAAACAAAATGTACTTTTTGTTTTAATTTCTTACCAAGTCTGCTGTGCCGTCTGTTTCGCTCCATCATGGAAGAAAACTGCTTGCCCAGTCCTTCCTTTCAAACAAAGTCAGGCATTTTGCAGGTTAATCATCACTCGGTGAACAAATAAAAGCACTTT
The DNA here is from genome assembly GCF_027744805.1 of Dunckerocampus dactyliophorus. Lineage (NCBI taxonomy): Eukaryota > Metazoa > Chordata > Actinopteri > Syngnathiformes > Syngnathidae > Dunckerocampus > Dunckerocampus dactyliophorus. The sequence goes on along the minus strand of NC_072833.1, from coordinate 15,553,356 downwards.
CCAAACTACCGGTACCTAAATGGGTTAAGATGCCCACATTTGGTTCATCGAAGCTCCCTCAGAGAACTTTCTCTTTTGTTTTTTTGCATGGTCTGTGTCATTTTGTGTGTGTGAGCTACTCCAGGAACACACTCAGCACTTCCTTTCCTCCGCTCAGTTCCTCTGTGAGCTGGAATTTATACCAGCAAGCCGGCGTAGAATCACATGAAAGAAGGTCACAGCACTAAAGTCCAGTCAAGTTGGCTCAATGGGAGCCTTAAATGTATTTTATTGCTTGTAATAAAGTTACCTTCCACCAAGAACACAAGCTCTGTAACAGTTCGGTTCAGTCCAGGAAAAAAACTCCAACTAATATCAATAAGTTTATTAAAGTCTAACATTTACAGTGTTTTCAGTTATAAGGGCATCTCAATAAATTAGAATATCTTTATTTCAGTAGTTCAATTAAAAAAAAACAAAAAACGACTAAATATAAAAGAAACTCTTCTATTCTATAGACCAGGCACGTGCACAGATATTTTGGGGGACAGGTGATCAAGCCAGAAATAAGGGCACTCATTGCAGAAATTATTCATACAATTATTATTATTATTATACATTACATATATCTATGAAATTAATAAATTATTCAGATTTTTTAAAAATACAAATGAATGTTGTGCATAATAAGCAAGGGTGACTCACAGAATCTCTATAAAGCTGGCAACACAGTACACACATTTATTTTGCAATGGGGGAGATGGCGCTCGATCGTACTATATCCCGTCCTCTTCTTGCTCAGAGCATGCAAGTCACACCCCACATAACACACACACACACACACACACACACACGTGCGCAGGAAAAGGTGAAGAAATCAAGCAGCAAACAAAAAGTCATACATTTGGCTAATATTTGCAGTTGTACAGCCAGAAATAAAAACATATGACACCTACAATGTTGGCAGAAATGTTATTAGCCAGTGTTAGCTACACTACGCAACACTAGTCATTCCACAACGTCTTTCTTAATGAGGTTGTCAGAAAAATAAGAAACATTGAAGACACAAGAACATGGATGGATGTCATTGGTGATTGCACTTCGGCTGTAACAAACTGCACAAGGGTCACTTGTGACAGCAATTTGACAAAGTTTACCTACTAACACTAGCTATCCTATCATAACAACATAAAATTGTTTAATTTGATAATCTAATATGTTTGTGGAATCCACGACAAGTTTGAAGTACATTTATAACACTGGTTCTTGTGAATAAACAGTCACAGCCAGTGACAATGATGATTTAGGCTATAGTCTATCAAATGTATTAACGCCATTAATGCAATAAATGTTGCATTGTGTAAATACTTCCATTTAATTATCCATATATGTAATATTATTTTGTATGTTGATTGTTAAGCGTCGGTAACATTGTAAGGAAGGAAAAAAATAAAATAAAGAGGGAAAAAGTTTCTTTCATACTGCTGCTCAGGTATTTATTACGACGGAGTACTAAGGCCACATTGGAAAAAAAAAATCTGAGATTTTGAGAATGATGTCGTAAATTTACGAGACTAAAGTCGTACATCTACGAGAAAAAAAAAATCAGAACATTATGAGACTAAAGTCATAAATTTACAAGAAAAAAAGTCGTAAATTTACAAGAATAAAGTCGTAATATTACAAGAATAAAGTCGTAAATTTACGTGAATAAAGTTATAATAAATAAAAATTACGAGTCTTGTGTCATACGTGTCAAAGGGAAAATAGAGCATAGCTCTTCAGGAAGGAAGGAGACTTTCTTCTTGCTTCAGGCAAGCTTTTATTTATAACATGGCGGCAAAACAGAGAGGTTGAGCGCAAACCTGTCCCCTCCACATTCTCAAGGCCAAAGGTCACATAAGTCCCCCCCTTTCTTAGCTGTCTCAGGCAATGCCTGTAACATAAAGTTACAATTTTTTTCCATTAATTTACGACTTTATTGTCGCAATATTACGAGTTTATTCTCTATTATTTTAACAGTCCACCGTAACAGGCATTGCCTGAGACAGTATTAGGCAATGTCTAATACTCTGAGCATTTACCCAATATAAAATATTAGTAGGAAAGGTGTTTTTCCTTTTTGATGGCTGCTTTCTCTTGTACGTTTTTTCTCGGCACCCCAAGGTGTACACTACAGGCAGATCAGGGTGCAATTTCTCAGCCATGACTGCTAATTGTTGATTGACATGTTCAGTATGTGTGTGCGCGTGAGACAGCCATGAGTGACAGCCAAGGGCGTAACTTTGGGTCTACCATTGGGGGGGTTAAAATCTTGGCCTGTTTATTTATTTATTGAATCATTTACTTCAGAGTAATTTGGCGTGCCTGTATTCGAAATAGACTGTGATGCTTTTACTGTGATCAGGCTGTGCCTCCTTGGTCATTTCCTTCTCTTTGGTCACTTGTTCGGCAATCACATTCTTGAACCTTATATTTAAAAAAAGCTTAGTTAATGTTCAAATGGTAACAGGATGATTAAAAATGGCAAGTGACGTCAGAGCAGAATTTAAGGAAATATATTCAGGTATTTCCCAAAGCTTGTCAAGATTCACCACATGAATTCGCTTGACACTTCTCTCCCCTTCGCTGTCACTGTCACCCGCTGTGTGCTCCCCAGCCACCCTGCTGCAGCAGGAGTCAGGACTCGTACGTAATGTCACTTGAAGGAGCGTCTGTCATCACCATAGCATAATTAGGAAGAATGCAAATATTTTTTGTACAGTCTGTTCTCTGAAACCACTATTGGTAACATATGCTAGCCGCTGGTGGTGTTCTTATATTATTTTGGTTGAAAATGTGTCATTTGGAGGGATATCGCCTTTTAATATTGTTAAAAAGTTAAATCAATTTGTTTAAAAATATATTTGTTGGCCTAAAATCTTTGTACGGTGGTTTATTCTGATTATAATCATGATCAACTAATTCGGGCAAAAATCACGAAATCGTTAAATGATCTCGAAAAATTTCCATGTAAAGAGTATAGGCATCGGCGATATTGGCAGTGTACAGTATTGGTATCATATCGATACAAAAATTTGCAGTATCACCCACGTCTACTTTTACTGTTACAGAGCAGCGTTTACAGTGAAGTTCACGTCTAATAACGTTGAGATCCCATTTCCGGCTGTAAAAATACATGCCATATGACGGTTCAATTCGAGACGTCAACACATGGGCGCTAACTGTGCTGCTTTTATTTTGTAGTACTGTTATCCGGTGTGATCACCCATGCTACACTTCACTAGCCATCCTGGAGCATCAGCATAACATTAGCTTGCTAGCTTAAAACTCTGCTGTCAACAGAGGATCTTCGTGTTAAATCATCTATGAGTCGCAAAAGAAATCACAGTTTCTCTGACACTAACCTGTCCCCAGGACTCCAGGGTACTTTCATGGAGCCTCCCGGGTCGACCGACGGCGATTTCCTGATGCTGGAGCCCGACGAGGAGCTGCTGTGCTCGGTAAGCGACATCAGCGAGCACCTGGGAAGGAATATCAGCGTGGTATTAGAAACGGCGCTCTCTGAGATCCGCCAAATGGTCAGCATGCGGATACGAGTGCTGAAAATGGAGCTAAGGGAGAAAACGGAGGAGATCGCGGTGTTAAAGGCGAGGCTGAGCAGTGTACAGAGGGACACCAAGGAGCTCGGAGGAGCGAGCGTGGAGGCGGAGGCTACTGCCTGTAAGAGGTCCGAGCCGACCTCCAAGCTGCTCAACGCAGATCCCAAGAGAGCAAAGTCTGTCCTGCCAGGGGTGAAGAAAGAGAACATCGACGCGATTTGTCACTACCTGATGAAGGACAAGAACTCAAGAGGGGGCGCCGAGATGGACGGGGAGCAGAGCAGCCAAGAAAACGACGAGAGAGGCGCTCGTCCGGAGGAAGACCCGCATCCCCTCAACCTGTGGCCGGATAGCGGGGTGGCAGCCTCCGGGCCTGGGCACGCAGACTCCAGTGCGGATGACATCTTCAACATGCTGCCCACTAGCAGCAAACGCATTTATGACTACGAGTGGATGGCTCCCATGGAGTATTCAGCTGACCTGAAAGGTAAAACGTGTCACCATGGAAACACACTAGCGGACAAAAAGCTTAGCAACATTAATAGTAACGCTTATTACTCCGTTTCAATTTGTATTTACACTTCAATAAGTAAAAATGTACACTGCATACTTAGTTCGTGAGTGCGGGAAATTTGATTCTAGTGCTGTACCAAATCCAATACTGTCGTTGCGCACTTACCGGAAATGGCGATTCTACTTCTCTTCTTCGTCTCCTTTTCTGTGACTTGCAAACACTCGCGTTAGTCCCTCCCTTTCCGCAAGGTAACCAAGATGGCGATGATTGAGTTAAAAAAAGTTGTATTCCAATAACAAAGTAGTACATAACAGTACATATAGAACCTATTCAGACCGGAAGCCATGTACCCCCTACCCCTGCCCACTTAAAAACATAAACCTTTTTATCTTAACGTGAAATATTGAACACAATTAATTGGCTAATTCCATAGCCTCACCGAACTCCTCCTCTGGATTGGCAGACTGGGGTGGGGTCCCCCTTTTCAAGAAGGGTGACCGGAGGGTGTGTTCCAACTACAGGGGGATCACACTCCTCAGCCTCCCTGGGAAAGTCTATTCCAGGGTACTGGAGAGAAGGGTACGACAGTTAGTCGAACCTCGGCTACAGGAATTGCAATGTGGTTTTTGTCCTGGTCACGGAACACTGGACCAGCTCTACACCCTTGCAAGGGTACTGGAGGGTACTTGGGAGTTTGCCCTACCAGTCTACATGTGCTTTGTGGACCTGGAAAAGGCATTTGACCGTGTCCTGTGGGGGGTGCTCCGGGAGTATGGGATTGTTGGCGCGCTACTACGTGCCATTTGGTCCTTGTACAATCGGAGCAGAAGCCTGGTTCGCATTGCCAGTAGTAAGTCAAGCCTGTTTCCGGTGAACGTTGGCCTCCGCCAAGGCTGCCCTTTGTCACCGATTCTGTTCATAATTTTCATGGACAGAATTTCTAGGCACAGCCAAGGTGTCAAGGGAGTCCAGTTCGGGGGCCTTAGGATCTCGTCTCTGCTATTTGTGGACGACGTGGTCCTGATGGCCTCATCGAGCTGTAACCTGCAGCGTTTACTGGGGCGGTTTGCATCTGAGTGTGAAGCTTCTGGGATGAGACTCAGCACCTCCAAATCTGAGGCCATGGTTCTCAGTCGGAAAAGGGTGGATTGCTCCCACCGGGTTGGGAATGAGGTCCTGCCCCAGATGGAGGAGTTCAAGTATCTCGGGGTCTTGTTCTCGAGTGAGGGAAGGTTGGAGCGTGAGGTCGATAGGCGGATCGGCGCAGCGTCTGCAGTAATGCGGTTGCTGTACCGGATCGTCGTGGTGAAGAGAGAGCTGAGCCGGAAGGCAAAGCTCTCAATTTACCGTTCGATCTATGTTCCCACCCTCACCTATGGTCATGAGCTTTGGGTCATGACCGAAAGAACGAGATCGCGGATACAAGCGGCTGAAATGAGTTTTCTTCGTAGGGTGGCGGGACTCACCCTAAGAGACAGGGTGAGGAGCTCGGTCATCCGGGAGGAGCTCAGAGTAGAGCCGCTGCTCCTTCACATCGAGAGGAGCCAGTTTAGGTGGCTCGGGCATCTAGTCCGGATGCCTCCCGGACGCCTCCCTGGTGAGGTGTTTCGGGCATGCCCAACCGGGAGAAGGCCCCGGGGAAGACCTAGGACACGCCGGAGGGATTATGTCTCACAGCTGGCCTGGGAACGCCTTGGTGTCCTCCCGGTAGAGCTGGAGGAGGTAGTCGGGGACCGGGAAGTCTGGGCTTCCCTACTAAGACTGCTGCCCCCGCGACCCGGGCCTGGATAAGTGGAGGAAAATGGAATGGAATGGAATAATTGGCTAATTGATTTTCTAGTAATCCCAGGCCAAAAATGTGTATTTTGCATGGTGCCATTTTGATGAAGTTTCGCATAAGCACTGATAAACAGATAAGCAATCATCCTACATATCTGTTATTCCAGTCTGATGTTGGCATGTGTGAATGGATTGAATATAAATGAAAATAAAAATATAAATGAAATCTTCAAGATTTAAACACTCTTAATGCACAAAATAATCATAAAACGTACTTATTGGTTCATATAATCCACACAGAGCAATGAACAACTTCATGCTCTGTCTCCTTTCTGCTCCTTTCAACTTGGGTTGTGAGGCGTTCAGATGCACTCGTAATTGTGACTGTCAAGTGGTAATTGTTCATTTTTAGTCACGTAACCCTATGACAACTGGTGTACCCCTGTAGACAAAAAAGAGCAAAGCGATAAGCACTATATAGCAAATTGAACACCAACAGATACCAAAAGGGTAAATGCAAATACTGCATCGAATGACCAAAATTATTTACATAACATTAAACATGTAATATTTACAACTATTTACAAAGCAGTCCAACAACGCATGCTGGGAAGCAGGAAATGCTCCCAACGATGCTACATAGCCCCAGCCTAGCAGGTTAAGCTGTTCTTAGAAACCTCAGTGTTCATGACAAAGTCCTATTAGTGGCGTGGATGTTGCTGGCGTCATCAACTACTACTACTACTACTCCAGTGGCCTCCTGACTGTTGTCAGAGTGTGAGGAGGCGGCCCTCCAGCCTGGCCTCCATCTCCTGTGATGTCAAGGACAAGGCACCACATTTTGTCAGTCAGGGGTGTCCAAAGTGCAACTAGGGGACCATTTTGACCTGGCATATTCAAAAAATACAATTAAACAAGAAAAAAAGAAGCAAAAATGGGGAAAAAAAAAGAAAACGTTGAAATGTTGATAAATTTATCATTACAAATAATATGCTATGTGATATGCAGGGTGATACAGTATATAACTTATTAGTACTTTTATTTTATTTTTCAATTTCCAGCTCTTGGTGGAAAAGGTTTGAGCACTGTTGTACTACAACGCTGTATGCCTGTAATTGTTTCTTAATGTGTACAGTTAAAGAGTGTTTAATAACTGAGAGAGGCATATTGTATTATTTTATGTGCGTATCAATCATTTGTGGTTTTTCGCTATTTGCAAATAGCGGTGATCAAATATAATACCCACATTGTCTTGTCAGTCATGAAGCAGCCTGAGTGTGAGAACACTCCAGCTGCCAGAACCGAGGGAGAGGAGGACGAGGAAGGCTCATCAAGACTTGAAGAGACGGCGCCCCGCTTCTCACACGTTCGGCCGGCTGATTTCTCCATGGTGCCGCACAGTTCTCCCGGGGAGGGCGACAGTCCCCTGCAGGGCAACACGGACAGACCTCAGACAGGTGGGCAAAGAAATTAAATCGATTCAGATTTCCTTAATTGATCACAAGTGTTTGTTTATTCTTCCTTTGTGTCTGTTTGTGTTTTCAGGTCAGCAGTTTCCCAACCACACTTTCATCTGCTCTTTGTGTGGAACCTTCTGTCCTGACTCGGCGTTCCTGGAGGAGCATATTAAACTGATTCACTCGGACACAGAAGGTGTGCAAGCTCTCCAGGCCCTGCAGAGCATCGCCGCAGCTCCCGCAGCTGCAGGGGACAGCAGCACAGTAGGGACAGGACACAATGAGCTTGGCAAAGGACAGGATGGAAGGGTAGGGCCATCTGCTGCCCACAAGGAGGTGAAAATCAAGGGGAGATACGAGTGCGGGGACTGCGGCCGCCATTTTAACTACCTGGGCAACCTGCGGCAGCACCAGCGCATCCACACGGGAGAGAAGCCCTTCGTATGTCCAGACTGCGGGGAGAGGTTCCGCCACGCGGCTCGCTTGAAGAGCCACAGGCTGGTGCACAGCGGCGATCAGAGCCCCTTCCCTTGCCCCCAGTGTGGCAAAGGCTTCTCAGTCCTCTCTGGACTCAAGAGACATCAACGCGTCCACACCGGCGAGAGCCCATACGCCTGCCCGCAGTGTGGTCGCCGCTTTAAAGAGCTGGGCAACCTGTACACCCACCAGAGGATACACAGCGGAGCCACGCCCTACTGCTGCCAACAGTGTGGGCGCAGCTTTCGCCACCTGGGCACCTATAAAAGCCACCGATGTACGCCTGCAGAGTGACTCCTGCCTTACAGACGTGATGTCCAAGTGCTGACATTATAACGTACTGATAAATAGGCCATGAGCTAATATGATCAACTCACAGAGAGTAAACATTTAACAGGAGAATTGATTGACTTACCAGCATCCTCTGGAGCCATTGATGAGACCAACAAAGGTTCTGCTTCTTCAGTAGTGCTACATAGCGGTGCCTCCTCTTTTTGTCAGCCCTAGGACACAAATAACACATTTAAAAATACATAAAAATCAAACACATGCAAACATGAGAGATGATCAAAATAAGTCATACAATGAGTGTGAATCCTTTTGGCACTATGGCGCCCTCGTGTGGAGGGCACAAGTAATGCAGACAAATTGGCATTCAGTCAAGTGTGAACGCTTGTTTGTCTATGTGTGCCCTGCGATTGGCTGGCAACCAGTGCAGGGTGTACCACACTTCTCGCCCGAAAAGACAGCGGGGATAGGCTACAGCATACCCGCAACCCTAGTGAGGGCAAGCGGGACAGAAAATGGATGGATGGATACCAGTCAAAAGTTTGAACACACTTTGTCATTCAACAGCATGAGCAAGTGTGTCCAAACTTTTGACTGGTAGTGTATGTTAACACCAGACACGTTTAACTGTTCCCCAATTTATTGGCCGTTTTATATGATGTATAAACTCTTAATATATTTTTTAAAGGTGCCAAATAAAAACCCAAATAACGTCTGATGTAATTGATTGATGGTCTCAGCATTAAAAAACAATGGAAGTGACCTTCCTAACCACTGACAACTTTAAAAAATAAATTAAAAAAACTACCTGTAAATGTTGTCAAATAGTGTTTATCAAACTCATTTCAGTGGGAGTAAACTCTACTTTGTCCAATGAAATAAAAGCTCTGTCATACCATACCGATCCACATGTTTTATGGGCTTGAGGAAAGTTAGTTTTTATATGTATGTGTTCAGTTGTATTTTTTCAAGCACAAGTTGAGGGTTTTTGGTAACAGTCATTTTAAGGTATTGAAAACGTCAATGCACTCTGTGGTAGATATGAGGACTTACTACTTTTTCATATAAAATGCCACAGGGTGGTGTAGTGGTTAGCATGTTGGCCACACAGTCAGGAGATCTGAAGATCTGGGTTAGAATCTCTGTTGGGCATCTCTGTGTGGGTGCGTGTGGGTTTTCTCCAGGTACTCTGGTTTCCAAAAACATGCATGTTAGGTAAATTGTCCATAGGTACGGATGTGAGCGTGAATGGTTGTCTATATGTGCCCTGCAACTGCCGACCAGTCCAGGGTGTACATCGCCTCTCGCCTGAAGTCAGCTGGGATAGGCTCCAGCATACTCGCAACCCTAGTGAGGCTAAGCGGCTTGAAGATGGATGGACGATAAAGATGGTTGATGCAACAAATGCATGTGTAACCACAAGCCATCGGTATATTGTAAAAAATACAATTAATGAATTATTAATATATTATCAGATATTACACCTGTGGCCCCCTAAATAAACAGGTGTTGTTTTATTTTTAAAAAATATATTAATAAATGTTTTTTACTAAAAGGTGACTACAAATTCAATATAAAGTAGCCAAAATATGAGTTTAAACAAATAATCATATAACCTGTCAATATTTAATCATAACAGTTTCCCTTCACATAGTGGTTTAATGTGAAAAGAGTGTTATGCAATCCATTCCAGATCCAGAACACGCAGTCATTGAAAGTCCAGTCCACGTGACCACGTTTCCATGTGGCCATTTATTATGGCAGCACCTTGGTGTGTTTGCACTTAGCATCGAGGGACTTGAAGGCTACATTCACACTGCAGGTCAATTCAGATTTTTTTGCTCATATGTGACAAGCATCAGATTTTTTTCATGTCAGTGTGAACAGTACATTTACGATTTTTTCAAACGCGACCCATTTGTATGTAGATATAAATCCGATATGTCGGAACGCAGTCGGAACGGTGAGGTTCCATATGGCCGACCTATTCGTCACCGAAAGGCGTGTTTTGCCGTGCGATACTTGGATAAAGGTACTCACCGATGTAGGCAAAAGTTATCATTGTCATCCAAAAATGATTTTTAAAAAGTGTCACGGCGAGTTCTCCACCATTACACTAACTAAAAGCTAAGATGTAGATGTGAAGATTGCTTAACATATATTGACCTACATTGGATTGGTTCCATCCATCAATTTTCTATGCCGCTTATCGTCACTGGGGTCGCGGGTATCACCCTGGACTGGTCGCCAGCCAATCGCAAGGCACATATAAACAATCATTCACACTCACATTCATACCTATGGACAATTTAGAGTCGCCAATTAACCTAACATGCGTGTTTTTGGAATGTGGGAGGAAACTGGAGTACCCGGAGAAAACCCATGCACGCACGGGGAGAACATGCAAACTCCACACAGAGATGGCAACCAACAATTTACATTCATGTTGTTGTAACGACAGATAACGTTAGTAGCTAAACTTTGCCAAAGTGGTATCTTTTGCTTACAATAACCATAAATAGTGCGCCTGTGTGCTATGTCGGCGAAGCCTCTCGGCAGATGGATGAACCCGCTGCAAACAGTCCCTTTGAGGGAGGCTACCACTGTAGGAGGTGCTGTGCACCAATCCTTTTTGTTAGATCACTTAAGACAGAAATGAGTTCCCTCTTAGAAGCCAACAAGCATGCCGGCACACAAAAACAAAATGATAATGCTTCTTGATTTTAGATTTGTTTTCACAGCGGAGGAGCTGCAGGGTGGAGACACGTGCAGCTCTCTCCCTGATTCCACCAGTGAGAAATCTAAGATTGGTCTAATCGAGACACAAATAAGGGCTAGCAGACTTTGACAGCAAATGCAAAACATGGTCGACGTGAGCGGCAAGGTGACATTGACATGCAAAGCAGGGGCGGCAAGTCCAAAACAACTTTGGTTTCACTTTGCCAGATGACCTTTTCACACAGGAAATGAATTCCAAGTAAACACACAAACTGCAGCTCCACAAGGGTCTCACTCTGAAGTTGAATTGTTGTAAATGCTGGTGAAGTGACCTGCCTCAAACATCATCATTGGAGTATTATCAATGCTGCATCTTATTACATCTCTGTGACTTTCTCCTTCTAATGATCATAGAACTCCTATTAAAGCAATAAATTTCACATGTGAACAGCATTATCATCTGTTAAATTATTCTAATCTTAGTCACGATGTTCTCCTTGAGGAACACCTGAGGCATGCACAAGTGGTGATCAGATCTCAACCAGCTGTCACTAGAATGACGTGTCCAAACTGTGTATTTAACGTCAAATTGGCCTTGCTTCCCGCTTTTTAATTCACTGCCACACATCAATCAAGGCAGCCTTATTAAACGTCACGGTCTGTTGATGGCAGCTCATCTGTGAAGGAATCTTAAGTGGTTGGCTTATTTAATTTTAATCTAAGCACTTTTTTATCGGCCCTCGGCATATTCTAAAAATTAAATTAAGTGATTTGTGAAGTACAACGCAAAGTTAAGATGCCGATGTTTTGTTGAAGCAGAATGCTACATGTAATGTTCAACGTAAAATGAATTTCCACCAATAGGGGACGGCATTTAAATTGTAGATTCTGAAAATTTAAAGAAAATATTGAATTATGGAAAATGTGAGAATTATTAGAAAAGTCCTGATAGATAGCCTCCATGTCCTGAATGAGCTGACAGAAACGGCGGAATTTGAACAGTTGGAAAGCGAAAAATGCAGACCGAATGTTGAAATGTATAGATGAGTTGAATGATTACAGGGGAATCAAGGCTTAAACCAGCAACCATCAGTTTGGGAAAGAACCACTCTTCCTCATAAAGCCTCTGTCACACTAAGCACGAATCAAGCACAACCAGCCGGAATGAAAATTTTCAAAATTTGCACCACATTTGGGAAAGATTTCAAATTCGTAAGCTTGGCTCCTTTTTTCCTTGGCGGCATGATGTGATGTGCCGGAGGCTGGTGGTGGCGCTTGGCGCTTCAACATCGGTGGCCGCTGGTGGAGTTACCGTGCCTCCTTTTTCCCTTGGTGTATGAAATGATGTGAATAAGGTGACGCTTCATACTGACGTTTCAGCGGTAGCTGGCTGCGTTTTTTTCCGAATGCGATCAGAATGTTTGGAATGCTGCTACCGTAACTATATTTAGAATACAGTCAGAGTGCAGTTAAAATTGATATTTTTCCACTTCAAATCCATCTCGAAAGTTTTTAGCATGCTCAAAACCCACAAAAATGGGTCCTAATATTGGAATGCACTCAGAATACAGTGAAAATTTTTAGAATTCACTTCAAATATCCACGAATAAACCACAAATTTTCATTCAGACTGCATTCTGGCTCATTCTACATCTAGTGTGACTAGGGTATGAGCCATGGCACCCTGTAGAACATGCACAATGTTTCAGTAATGGAAATTGTAAAATGATTTTCCACCAGTGGGGGGCGCCAAATAAATTGCCCATTCATTTTCAATAGGGAAAATTGGTACAGAAAATATTAAATTACAGTCAATGTGGGAATTAAAAGAAAAAAGTCCTGATAAATGAAGCGGAACAAGAAGTAAATGAATAAATACATGAAAGATGGTGAACAATTTTATATGCACGAATGCTCCCTAGCATTCATTTTTTCATTATTATTTACAGTATAATTTGTATGCACTTATGGTGCAGGAAGGCATCCGCTTTGAAAGCGAAAGTAAACAGGCACCACTTTCTTATTGTGGTAAAAAGCTTGTCATCAATCAATCAAAGCATTAGACGTCATTTATGGAAAATAGCCTCTGTTTCGACGAAACTGAATGTGAATTGGTGTTGTAATGGTTTAAATCGGTTGATTAATTCACATTAACACAATGAATTTATTTTATTTTTAGAATATGAAAACAAAAACAGTTTGGACACCCTTGCCTTAAGATGTCTAATAGCAAGCAGGCATGGAGATGCGGCTCGAACGCAAGAAGGAGAGCAAGAAGGTTGTGAGACAGAGATAGCATGCTGAATAGACCAAAGAGAGCGAGAGGAAAGAGGCAGCATTAAGCCGCTCACACGGCAGCTGGATGCTGACACACTCTCAGGCGGAGGACACAGAAGACCCTACCGGCTCCGCAGGACTGATGGCGACATCGCCGTGATGAGGACAAGGGAGGAGAGGAGCATCTCTGCAGTGGAAGGTGAGCAAACACATCAGCACCACCGCCATGCACAAGTTGATGATTGCCTCATGTCATGGGTGAAAGGACAATCATTTATTGGTGAGTCATATTAATGGTCAGAGATGGAATTTAGGCACTACAAGCGGGCCAAGGATATCAATTAGATAATTGACCTGCTTCATTGGCTGCTGTGACCTTGCTACTGAGAGAACTAAAGTGTAAATTAGTGCACATGATCAACTTCTAAAAAAAGATACACCTTTCTGTTGATTGAAGTACTGTCTTTTGCTTTCCTTGCACAATGAATCATAAGACAATACTGAATCTATTTCATTGTGCATGCAGATATTGTTGCCAAGACAACTCCTAAGAGGCTGAAGTTCAAGACATACTGTAGCATCGTCTCTTATTGCCTCTTCAATCATTTGATATTATAACAACAGTAACAAGAAGACTTTCCTGGAATCCGATCCCTGAAGCAGAGGCAGGCATCCTGCGTTAATTCCAAATTATATGAAAGCATTCTAGCCACAGGATAATACAATTAATCACCAAAGTAGACACACTCATACTGTCAGGCAGCATAATCAATCATCATCAAGTCTTCTGGCTCATAATATAAAATCCCCTAAATGAGGAGTAAATGCAGAAAAGAGATGAATGCATAGTTCATTTTGTCCATATGTCATATGATGCAAGAAAACAATGGAGTGTGGAGAGAATGCGAATGCTTGGAAAGGAGCGTCTCTCAAAGGTCTCTAATGCAGATGGCCATGAACACAGGCTAAACACTCCTAAAAGCTCCTTTGCAGCTCGGCTCTGCTCCAGCGCGTCGACAAAATTTGCCTTTTGCAGCGCTCAAAGAGGCATCGATCAAATCAAATAGAGTCTGTGTGGTGAGGGTAAGCGAAGCGGGGAGAATATGACTCACCTTCTCCAAGCAGCCTACAATTATGAACATATCTATTATGGACAGAAGTACAAACAATACTTTCTTGTTTGTCCTCTATTTTTACAAAGCCTGGAAGATATCTATCAGGATACATGGTGACCATACACAGTAGACACCCGCTTTTGGTATATTCAGGTTTTTTTGCATTTGTTAAATGCCTATGCCTATTTTTGATACTACCAGGGTCCACCAGTCTGGACCCAGACACCGTCCAATACAGGCCTGGACATACAGTATAGTCAAAAAATTATTTAAGCAGTTAAGTTTAGCTGGGGCGCTTCGCTTACACTTTACGACACTGGTTGATCAACTCAGGAAATCCACTGACCAATTGCATGTGAGTTAAGCCATCCCACGTGATGCCAATCAAATCTGTGCATTGGTGCGAAACATCGCGACTGTAAATACAACAAAGACATACGAGTGAGTAATGCGAGTGACACTTACCGAGAAAGAAGATGCCAACAAGTGATAGATACACATAAAGAGGACAGACAGATGAGTGAAAGTTACTCGGAAAGAAGAGAGATATGAGCAGTGAGAGGACAGAAAAATAAACACATACGGCGCTCTAAGAAGAGAAAAGTGGACAGTGCATTCAACGCAGAATGGACACTCTCGTTTATGTTCATTCTTCCCTCTGGGAGTACAAAACCAGTTATATTCTCAGAGACTGTGGTACTCAGAAAAGGTGACAATGTGAAACTATAGTGGTGTTTACACTTGCACACATTTTGCCTCCGCATTGTCTCGCAATTCAGCACGGCGTGTCATTTAGATGGCACGCTTGAAAAGGTTCAGGACGCTGTTTACGCACCTGGCACGCAAATGGTGACCAAAATGCCACCCTCCCGCACCACTCACACCTAAGTCAAGTAATGTTTACGTCTGCTGTGCGACATAGTACGCTGGATGCGCATTGTTCCAGCATGGGTATGCATTGTCAAGGCCACTTCCCGCATCCGCAAAGCAGTCATGGCATTATTAGGTCCTGCTTTGTCTGCTGACGGCACACAACAGCAGCCATCACCCCAAGGTTAATTAATTCCTCTATTTGCAAGGGACTCACAAGATGTAAAACTCCAGAGGGGAAGCTCTCATTGCAGAAAAGAAAGGAAAGTCACTTTTCCCAAGGAAGATCCAAGAGGATACAGAAATTACACGAGAATTCCCTCCAACTTGTTCCAAGAGGTGGTGGAAAAGCTAACCCATTCATGTGAATGAGACACACTTTGTTTGATACACACTGTCAGCATTGTTTGCACGTAGGTTGCGGTGTGACTCGTTTACGGAAATTATGCATGCCAAAAATTTTAAACATTTCAAAATTTTCTTTGCGCATTGGCACGCAGCCCCACTCAGTTTACACATTTTCACACCTGTTTGCAACCAATAGCGAGGACAAAATGTGTGCAAATGTAACATTGGTCAATTGACCAAACATACCCACTCAAGTCTTAACTTGTGTCACAGAAAATAACAGCACAATATGAACAAGCCACCCCAATCCTGTAGGTCAGTGATTCGCAATCCTAACCCATGGGTGTCCAAAGTGCGGGGGAGGGATCTCTCACACTCATTAAACACATTTTTAATTCAGTTCTACCCCTTAAGAAGAAGAAACAAATACAGATTGTATACTGTACTTAAAAAACGTGCAGTTAAACAAAATCATGTCTTGTCAAGCACCTTTCTGCTGGAAAATATTAAGTGAACCCTCATTCTCCTCAAATATTACTCACAAAGTTTGCCCTTGGAGTCAATTTTTCGACCCCGTGGATATTTTCCTCCAGAAAATTGTTTACCAAGTTTTGGTGTCAGGCAATTAATTTGTTGAGTACATAAATAACCCTGAGCTGTTCTCTAGTGCCATCATCTGGTCAAAATGTTAAATTAGAATGAATTGATCTTGAAAAGGTTTCATCTAAATCTTGTCAAATTGACTGACGTTAATGACCACAAGAGTATGAACACTACCCAAAGAGGCAAAGTGGGTCCCACCTCCAATGGGCTCACCACTCATAGAAGGGGCCAAAAGGGTCAAGTGCAGTGTGAGATGGGGGGCAGCCGAAAATGGGGCCCTTGGCGAAGTTGGGTTTGTGAAATATATAACAAATATTATATTGTACTATATTGTATTATATATTGTTTCCCCTCCCCAGTGTAATATATCAACCCAAAAGTATCAACTCTGCACTTGTAGGTGTGTGGATGGTAGGTCACACATGGGTCACACACAGACAGACAGGTTTTTCACAGCTAAAACAGCGTGGGGTCAAACTGACCCCAGAGGAACACCAAAGCGTGCAATATGTGTCCAGAACATTGAGATCATCATCATGATAATTTTATGCTCAATCAATTGTAGCTATCACATTAGGAAAAGTAATAAGTGAATATTAAAAATGAAATATGAAGGAAAAAATAATCAGATACAAGTTTTTATGTCATACTTGTTAATTAGCGTGGGAAGCGCCTTGAATGCCTTTTGTTTTGCTGGTAAAACACACCAGCTGCAAAGCAAGAAGCTATAGGCTTCAGTTATGAGGCCAGATTACTCCATGTGAATAAAACGTTAATTATGTATTGATATCTAAAAATCAACTCGATTGTTATCACTGGCATGAATGTTTTGTGAGTGCAAGGTTTTAGTTGCCACTATTTTCCATGAACATTGTAGTTATCTTTTTACGTGTTTTTTATAATGTGGCGGTGATTGAACACTGCCGAAAAGAAGCAAGGTTTGAGTGCACCTGAACTTTAAATTTTTAACTCCCTTGTCAGGTTTTTAGTCAGCATGTTCTAAGGAGGAGCCATATGGATCAGTCACGACGCTAGAAGGCATTTGTACTTCTGATGCTGCTGAGTCCATATTTCCTTAATTGGCTGATTTTAATTGGCCATGGTGCTGTGATGTCTCCAAGCAACTGACTCAGAAGTCAAAACATTACCTGGTGTCTTCATCTCACCATCATTTGGCATTAATGGCAGGTGATTTTTGGTCATTTCGTCGGGTCCAGTCCTGTTGCAAAATCATTGATTTTTTTATGCCACAAGCCATCGTTTGGGGTTACTGTATCTTTAAAACACGTTCAAGTTCCAGGGTGACACCTTAGGCATAAACAGGTAGTTAGCTATTGCACTGAAAATTATTTCAGTTTCCATTCCATTCAAACTTTTCTTTATTTATTTATTCTTGTTGCTGAAGCAACCATTTTTGATTAGATTTTTTCTTTATTTTTTATTCTACTCTTCCTTTATTACTGCACAGGATATAATCTGTCAATTTTTTTCTACTCCCATTTGATTATTTGTATTTAAATTAGTATTTTCTCTTTCTGACTTTCACCACTGCTTAAGCTACTGTAGCTATCTATTGTTGCACATTCTCTATTCCTTTCTCTACTAAATAGAAAACACCTAAAAACAGGAAGCGAACAATTTTTTAATAACCAAAGTTAAACACATGAATTACTGTACCCCAGCTAAACCCAAAAATTCTTATTTTATTCTTCTATTTATAAAAAACCCACCTGTATATACTGGGGTTGTGAATTGCATTCAGCAATATTTTTGTTATTTAGCTACAAGAGAGGGTCTTGTATTTCATCCACCATCCATGTCGCAAATTGAATTGAGGATGCAGTCAACATTTTATTCCACAGACATGCATCTTCATGGTGGATACGGCTCCATTATTGCGACAATAACTCAAAAAGTGTCAATGCTTTTATCCATTCAGTTAATGGAAGTCCTTTCATGTGTGTTCCTGGGTATTAATTCTGCATAAAAGGATAACGGAGGCAAGCATTACATGTCCCCGCTAACGCAAACAGCATTATTTCCCTGAGCAAAGACCACCTTGTCCCTGCTCGCATGTTGCATCCAGAGAGCAGCATTCATGCAACTTCAAAAGGATGATTGTGCTCATTAAAGTGCAGCAAGGAAGAACAAGACTCATTAGGATTTTGACTGTAATCTCCCTGATTCATCATTAAGGCTAAAAAGCTAGTCATTGTGTGCCATGCCTACTGTATTCACGGACCCTTTAAAGTCAGCCAAGTTCTTTATCGGACGGCCTGTGCATGTTAATTACTATTCAATGCTGGTGAGAAAGGACAGAGAGAGTCGGCAGGAAGAACCAAATGTAGTACATCCCTGCTATTCACAAGTATGGCAAAAAACACTAATAATGGATGCAACTATAAAAAGTCCCAAAAATGCCTTTTTTGTTACTATAAATGCTATAATATGCATCTCATAGTTATCACACATTTGAAATTCTGTTTTTCACATGAAGAAACAATTACAGGCATACAGTATACAGTACTGTACTTACACAACGTGTAGTTACACAACATCACGTCTTGTCAAGCTTCTTCCTGCCGGAAAATGTTGAGTGAATTGACTTGTGAGACAGCGCCCTCTGCTGAATTCATAGCTGCAGCACCCCTTTTTCCATGCAGATAGTCCCATGCAACAAACAGCTTTTTATTTAAGTTATTATTAAGTGGTTAAAGAAATATATTTACAATTTACAGCAGAGAATAGAAATCAATGAATATGCGGGGGCGCGGATGCCGAAAGGCGAATAGGCGAGGATTTACTGTAGATTTTAAATAGCCATGAGGTTGTATTGATTGATGAGCCGACACATCTCCTCTTTTCCTCACAGCTTTGGCACACTGAGGTGAACACTATCAAGTGTCCAGACGAAAGAATCCCATGCCACCGCTGAACGCTCCCTTTCAATCCGCACATGGATTGTTTTGAAGCAACTGAAAATTACTAAAGACGAGAAAAGCAGCGCTGTGATGGATTTCAACGAGAGCCACAAGCCAACAGGGCTTCCGTACAACTCAAGTGTGGACTACGAGGACTACTACCAGGATCCCGATGTCAGCAACATCATCATCCCGTCCATCTACGCTCTGGTCTGCTGCGTGGGCCTGACCGGCAATGCCATGGTGATCTACGTCATTCTCAAGTACGCCAAAATGAAAACGGCCACAAATATTTACATTCTCAACTTGGCCATCGCTGACGAGCTCTTCATGCTGAGCGTGCCCTTTTTGGCCACGTCGGCCGCCGTGCGCCACTGGCCCTTTGGCTCGCTCATGTGCCGGCTGGTGCTGAGCGTGGATGGCATCAACATGTTCACGTCCATCTTCTGCCTCACCGTGTTGAGCGTTGACCGCTATGTGGCTGTGGTGCACCCCATCAAGGCGGCGCGCTACCGCCGGCCTACCGTGGCCAAAGTTGTGAACGTGTGCGTGTGGGGGCTATCGCTGCTCGTCATACTGCCCATCATTATCTTCGCTGACACGGTGCCGGCCCATGACGGCGCCGTGGACTGTAACTTCTTGTGGCCTGAGGCAGCCTGGTCCGAAGCGTTTGTGGTCTATACATTCCTTCTGGGCTTCTTGCTTCCTGTGGGGGCCATCTGTTTATGCTACTGCCTAATGGTGGCCAGGATGCGAGCAGTGGGGTTGAAAGCGGGCTGGCTCCAAAGGAGGCGCTCCGAGAAGAAGATCACCTGCATGGTGCTGCTGGTGGTCGCTGTCTTCGTCCTCTGCTGGATGCCCTTCTACATCGTCCAGTTGGTCAGTGTCTTCCACCGGCCACCGGACCCCATGGTGACACAACTCTTTGTCATCCTCAGCTATGCCAACAGCACTGCTAACCCCATCCTCTACGGCTTCGTGTCAGATAATTTCCGGCGTTCCTTTCAGCGCATCGTGTGTTTCCGCTGGCTGGAATCTGGCGTTGATGCGGAGCAGGTGGACTACTGCGCTGTTGCCATGAGGGGACAAGGGCCCATGTGCGGTCCACTGGATTTTCCCAAAGAATTGATGGCCTCTGACATGGTGTTTCGCAATGGAACATATACCTCACGCACAACCACTGTTTAAACACCACAACTGAAAGACGCCATAACATATTTAAAAAGCTTAAATGAAAAATTAACAGTACAAGCAACCAAAAAAGTGAATGTCACAAGAGTTATGTGTATGAAGTGTTCTGCAGATTATTCATTATCAAGTATTTTGAAACATGTTTCAATGAAGGTCCTTGATGTATTCAGTTTAAATATATGCTATGTTCATACTGCAGGTCAATTCCGATTTTTTTGCTCACATGTGACTTGTATCTGATTTTTTCATATCAGCGTTAAATGGATAGTTCAGATTTTTTGACATGAAGTTGTATGACATCCTCATCAGCAGTGTAGTCCATCAACGGCAACTCATCCCACACTTGGTCTCCTAAGTCCAGCTCTGGTCAGAGTTTGGTGATGAAGAACGAAGTTCCAGGTTGTCATCCCCAAGTGGGGGATGAGTCTCTGTTGCTGGACTACACTCCTGATGGGGATGTCATACAACTTAATGTCAAAAAATCCAAATTATACTTGCGTATCTTGCTTGCTGCTGTAACAAGTGAATTTCCCCGCTGTGGGATAAATAAAGTACAAATACAAATACAAATACAAATAAAAGTAAAATCACAATCAATTTTCAAATGCAACCCAGGAATCTTTACATATAAATCCAATACGTAGCTGATGCTACTGCAGTCTGAACGTTTGGGTTGCGTATATCCAATCTATATGTCATCGATAGAGTTGGGCAAAGGTACTCACATATGTAGACATCTGTAGGCTTGTCATTCAAAAATCATTTTAAAAATCTGTGAGTGAAGTGGCTCACGTCAATGTCCCACCAGTCCTGGCTCTGACATCCACCCACTGGCTCTTCAGAACAGACATCGCAGCAAGTGCCCCACAGACGTACTTACTTACTGCCCATTTTTTCCTCCTGGAAAGTAGGAGAGCAACAAAGGTTCTCTACTCTGGTCAATTCTGGGCTGCTTTCTGGACACCTTCCCATGTCAGGTTCATAGATTTGATTTCTTCTTCTACTGTGGATGCCAGGCGCTCTTGGGTCGTCCTCTCTTTCTTTTACCTTCAGGTGTCCAGCCAACGGCTAATGTTCCAGCATCGCTCTGTTATAATGCTATCCATGCTGCCCTGCTGACATCTTGCCAGTAAATCTTTATTTGATATATTTTCATGCCAAAATATCTGGCAGATTCTTCTCAGACTCTTTGTGTGGAAAACTGACAGGTGACATATGTCATTTGTTGCGCCTTACAGGTGGGTGGCTCTGATATACGGTAATTTCAGTTTTGTCTTGGTTCTATATTGCTGAGATTTCCATATGTCGTTCATCATTCTGAATACATTTCTGACTTTGTTGAATCTGTTTTTTATGTTGTTGTGTGTATCCCCATCATTTCTTACAGTACTCCCAAGATAGGTGAACTCATTTGTTGTTTCTAGAGCCTCTCCATACACATGGATTGGTAGTGGGTCTGAGATATTTAGCATCATCACTTCAGATTTCCTCAGGTGTATTTTCAGGCCAACTTGCTGTGCAAAGTAGCTGAGACGTGGTATTTTCTCTTGCATGCGTTGGTGGGTGTTTGAGACCAGAGCTAGATTATCAGCAAAATCAAAGTCTGCTGAGAAGAGGGTCCATCTAATACTCGTTTTGTCTTGACAATCACAATGTTGAAGAGCAATGCAGACATCACGCATCCTTGTCTAACTCCTGTCTTTAACTGGAATGCCGGGCTACTGTTTCCCACCTGGCATTTGAACTTGGCATAGAAGGGCTTCATAAGGTCCACTAGGTGGTGTGGAATTCCATACATCCTTTAGATGTTCCAGAGCTTGTCTCGGTGTATGCTATTGAAAGCCTTTTCAGAGTCGACAAAATTGATGTGCATTTTCCTCTGCCATTCTGTGCATCTTTCTATAATATTACGTAGTGTGAATATCTCGTCAATGCACCCCCCCCATTTTGGAATCCTGCCTGTTCATTCCTGAGATTCTCATCTCTGTAAGACGCTGTGCAATAATTTTTGCCATGATTTTGCTTGGTATTGATAAAGGTTCTGCACCAATTGTTACTATCTCTCAAGTTACCCTAATTTTGGTATATTTATGATTAATTTCTTCTGACCAGTCATCGGGTATTTCTTTGTTCACCCAGATGGTTTTGAATAGTCGTTGAATAGAAGGTCTGCTATGAAAAGCTCTGCATTCAGGTTATTTGAGTTTTTAAATTTTTTTAGGGACTTAATGGCTGATATAATTAATATTTTTGTTGGTGGTTTGATGCCAATTTCCAGGTCATTCTCTGCATGCGGCCTAGTGGTTAGGATGTTGGCCACACAGTCAGGAGATCGGGAAGATCTGGGTTCTCCGTTGGGCATCTCTGTGCGAAGTTTGCATGTTCTCCCCGTGCGTAAGTGGGTTTTCTCCGGGTACTCCGGTTTCCTCCCACATTCCAAAAACATGCATGTTAGGTTACTTGGCGACTCTAAATTGACCATAGGTACGAATATACTGTAAGTGTGAATGGTTATTTGTCTATACGTGCCCTGCGATTGGCTGGCAACCAGTCCAGGATGTACCCCGCCTCTGGCCCAAAGACAGCTGGGATAGGCTCCAGCATACCCGCGACCCTAGTGAGGATAAGTGGCATAGAAGAGGCATGCTCTCTGCATGCTGAACATCCAGTTCTGTTGTGCTCAAAATGCTCAATCCAGCGGGTTGTTTGTTGTGACTCAGTTATCAAATGTTGACCCTTTTTGTCTACTATTGACGTGTCAGTTGTCGTTCGTATTTGCCACTCAATGTTTTTGATGATCTTGATGATGATGCTCACCTTGCGTAGCTGCATTTTCTGCTTGACTTGCATGATCTTCTAGGTATGCCCTCTTGTCAACTCTGTTTTTTTGGTTTCTTGGTACTGTTTCCAGTATTTTTCCTTTAGCCGTTCAGACTTTGTCTCATTTATTTGTTTCTTTGAGGCCTTTCCATTTTCTACAGTTTGCCATGTGTCTTTCCTTACACATTCCTTCTTTTTCTTGTGCTTGTATCTGAGGCAGGCTTCACTGATCTTCACGTAGACTGCTTTGGTCTGTTCCCACAAAGTGTTGACATTGTCTGATTTTGGCCCTATGTTATCCATTATATCTGTCAATGCCTGAAACCTGTTCTTTAATTGTAGCACAAAATAACCCCAGACCTTCGCATCATGTAACTTTCAGACATTGAATTGCTTTCTGATTGTCTTTCTGCTCCCCGTTTTCCTACACGCAGGCATAGCCAATATTCTTGCTGTCTTCTTAATCTTCTGCACAAAATAATTTGGTTAAGAAAATGCTGACTCCAGTTGCACAAAAATCCTTGAAATTGTCAGAAACGCAACAGGACTAAGACCACGAATTGTGGCCATGTTTACTTCCGTAAACACAGGACACCATGTGTGACGTTGTGTTTTGTGCGCATGTGCATCACTTCCTGGACACAATGTGTTTACATTTACAAGTCAAATTTTTTTGGTAACGTGAATGACTACATAAATGATTTGACTTAAACATAAAATCTGAATTGGGTATCATACCCTGCAGTGTGAACGTAGCCTATGTGTGGCTCTACTGCTAGAGTCAATGAGTTGATATGAATGTTGTCCTCTCTCTTGTATGTAGACATGTAGGTTTCTGTCAAATTAGAATTGACAATAAAATTCACAGGTATACCTGCACTATATGGTTTGCCACAAAAAAGAAATATATAATTGGTGCGTATGAAGAAGATGACACCCTAAAACTATGCATAGGCCACTTCCTTAATTTGTCACAGCGTCACCCAGTAGTAAAAGGAAATGACATAAACATTTGAGATGTAAATTAGCCTACGCTTGCAAAGGGATTTTGCAGGTTGACTTCAAATTCAGGGCAAGTAAAAACATACCGATGATCTTACGTGTCATAATTTGTCTGCAGCTCTCCTCATATCTCGGGTACCTCATTGATACGGCAAGTAAGATTCCGGTGCAGCTCGCAAATGAGACCACCCCAAATTGACTCGCTAGCACACCCGGACACATTAAAAATTATTGAGAGTTTCACCGCTTGCCACAAAATGCGTTGGACATGTCTACCATGACTAGGCTCCAGTATACCCCCGCTACCCTAATAAGGATTAAGCGGCATACAAAATGGATGGATGGATGGATGTCTACCATGACAGGATGCATGAAAAGGTCTCAGACTGTGTTTCTATTAGCACACTTCCATACTTACACATCAAATGTATAAAGTCGTCCCTCGTTTATCGCGGTTAATTGGTTCCAGACCCGACCGAATTTCCGCAAAGTAGGATTCAATATTAATAAATGGAACATTTTCGTAGTTATAGCATAGAAAACCTGTTTATGACTTTCTAAATATGCTTTTTTTTTACCAATATTAGAGCCATGAAACATGAGACATGAAATAATACCCCTACAGCCACACTCCTATTATTCTTTGCTAATGCACAGGCTACGAGATCACTGCAGGGTCAGGAGACAGCCACGGCTTTAAGCATAGCATGCTAGCGAGCTAACTAGTTATCCTCCAATGTATTTATTCTACAAACTCAAGAAAGGGTTTCAAATGGAGTGGGGAAGAAGGACAAAGTAAGAAGCCAACAGCTTAAGACTTCTGCACAGAATGGGAGAAGAACTGTTTTTTTCACTCTATCATGTTGGACCTGCCATGGCTGACTACATGCAGGGTGAAGGTAAACTCATCTAATGTCATTTCTCATCAATGTTTTGTGTCTTTACTGATGCCTAGTGACCAGAATACTACATATGACTTGACTTTCAATATTTTTTTGACTAATAATGGACCATAATCAACCACGAAACAGCAATCATTAGTTCATTCATTAATTTACCAAAAACCATGATAGAGTGAGGGAGCGATGTTCGAACCGCAACGTAGCGACTGTACTATGTACACGGTGTAAATTTTGGACAGTGTATCTCAAATCCATGAGTAAATTATGACAGTGTAGTGCTATCTCAAATCCATTAATGTCGTTGCGCACTTACCAGAAATGACAATCGCAATATTTATCCACTTCCTCTTCTTCTTCTGTCCTTTTCAATTGTGAATTGCAACCACTCGAGTTGGTCCCTATCGTCCGCTAGGTAGCCAAGAAGGCGATGATTGAGGGTGGTTAGGCTACAACGCTGCACATTCCCCATTTGGGGTGTGTCGAGTGCATTGAGTACATCCAGATACTGATGGCGCACTGCATTTTGCTGTACTTCACATTGGAAGCTTTAATTATCCATACTTGAAATTGCACAGGAAGTCAGCCATTTTGATATGATGCAGCAATTCTGAGAAAATTCCAAGGGACATACTTTTACCAACCGCTCATAGGGAATTTGCCCAAATGAGCCCAATTCAGAATCGGACATACTAGACAGATGGCCCACGATAAATTGCAAAGGATTTTAGGCTGTGGCATAAGATGTTGGAGGAGCTTTTGATGACTCGCTAAGCAACAAGAAACTCAAATAACTTGTCTCCACAAGGTTAGACTTTGATGAACAGACCACACCTTGAAGGGATCCCTTTGTCACTGCCTCAGCTGGTCACAGTGCCACCTAGTGGCGATAGGAAGCACCCCCAAATTACTCACCTCATAAATAAGCCCACTGAATCACTCTCACATTTCAATACCCCATTGAACCCAACATAAGCACAGTGTTATGTTGTTTACTTTGCTCCTCCACTAGCCTGCAGGTCAAAATTCATTTCTATCCGCTTTCCAACTGCATTTTACGTGAAAATGATTTAGCAGCTTCAGTAACTCGACACCTGGAAGAGAAACCCTTCCTTAAAGCGACAACAACATCTGTTTTATCTGCCGTCTTGGGAACAAAGCGATGGCTTATGAGAGTGGAGGGTGCTCACATCTGTTTTCTGTCACCTCTCTGCTGTCTTGTGACTGATAGCAGAGCCTCCAAGGCGCTTCGCTTTGGAATGGTGGGGAACGGAATTAGAGTCTTCGCCTGATCTGCAATCTAGACTAAAGCGTTCTAGGCAACCATACATTTACACTAGTTGGACATGATTGTACTGAGAATGGAGGTGAATCATTTTAGACGAGGATATTTTTTTCAATTCATTAAAAGTTACTTACCATCTCTTAAAGGAAAACTGCACTTTTTTTTGGAATGTTGCCCATCATCCACAATCCTTATGCGAGACATGAACACACGTCTTTCTCTTTTCTGTGCATTCTAAAGAAAAACATAAAAATACAGGCAGGTTATTAACGCATGTAATGGGACACACCAACTCCGTCTCGAAAGCCTCCTATTAAAACACCCCCACAAGGTTTTATGGTTTGATATACATGCTCTGACCATGTAGTAACATTCAGATACAACAGATACATTCATGATAACATGTAATACTTACAGTATTTTGGTCCTTTTAAGCATTACCGGAGCTTCCTTCCTGGGCGCAATGGTTTCACATAGCAACATAGAAACGAACGCCTACACCTACCATTAACTTTTCCAAACTCAAAAACAAAAACACAGCAGAAGCGGCAGCGGCGGCAGCTCCAAAATGTAGTGTTGCCTTTCGGTAGTGGCCTGAGGCATTGTGAGCGCTGCGCTGATGCGCTGCGGGCGAGTGTGTGGTGAAGCTAGTCGCTAGCCGGCTAGTAGCTGATGGAAATGGAGCGTTGTTGGCGGCTTTTGAAGGTTTTTTCAGAAGGGTTTATAGGCGGAATGGGTGCGTCCCATTAGGTGTATTCTTAGCGCCTTCGTTATTGCTGTTTTTATATCTTTACAAGGCACAAGAAAGAGAAAGACGTGTGTTCATGTCTCACATAAGGATTGTTGATGATGGGCAAAATTCCAAAATGTACAGTTTTCCTTGAAAGTGCTCATGACACCAAAAAAAAGTTGGAAAAAACTGAAATGAAAACAAAATGAAAGTACTCACTTAATAAAACATTTGTGTCGTAGATAAATAAAAAAGTATGAACTAGGAGTGACAAGACTTTTGACACGCCCCCGGTTACAGTAGTTTTCTGAACCGACGCCATCTTGGTCGTGACGTCACTCGCAGACGACATACCGGGAACCAAATTCAAACGTCACACCAAAGCTTAGAAAGTGACATATTCACAACAATAACACAATCATAACATTCACTGATATTGTGTTGTGATATCTGTGGTTTGACACGCACAAAAAAATGGCCACAAGTATGTTGTCAGTATATGACACAGATGCTGCAAAATGAAAGACTGTTAGCCCTTGAATGAAACCCCTTAGTATTATTATAGATGTTAGCTGAAAAACACGCTAACCGGGAGAACGTTAACCATGGTACCATTGAATAACGAGAATAAAGTAGCATTTATGGGACAAAAGTTCAATTATTCCAAGAAAAATGTAATATAACAAAAATAAACATCATAATTTACATGAAAAAAAGATTAAAACACTCGTAGAATAACTCAGGCTTTCACTTCAGTAAGCACATATTATATCTTACAATAATAAAATCTTACAATATCTTACAATAATAAAAGCAGTCTACGTGAAGATCAGTGAAGCCTGCCTCAGATACAAGCACAAGAAAAAGAAGGAATGTGTAAGGGAAGACAAATGGCAAACTGTAGAAAACAAAAAGGGCCTGACTGAAGGTTCGTTGAGCATATTTGCCGTGGTTAGTTTATGGAAGCGAGAGAATGTGACATATCGAATTTGTGTGCATGAAAAGGACAGACCTGAGTGCACTTCAGCTTGGTTCTAACGTACCCTTTCAAAGCCCCACACACCCTCACATGCATTGTGCTTCCAATAAGCATCTCAAAAAATAGATAAAATGTAAATATATATTTGGCACTTAGCACCAATGCACAGGATTTCTTAAAATGGTCACAAATAAAAATATAACACAACAATCTAGGTGAACATCGTCTTTCATCCTACCAACGTCTTTCATCCTACCAAGCTCCATGATTGAAGAAACAAACAGAGAGGCCGCATCGACTGCAAAACGTCCAGCAAGTTGACCTCGGCCTCTTAAGACTGAAGCCTGAGGCGTGTGACCTTTAAAAAAGGTTATCTGTTTTCACAAGCAGAGATCAAGGAGAACCCTTGGATCCAAAAGCAGTGAATACTGAAACATGCAATGTAATGTTATGCATGTGGGCCATTCTCCTCAAAAGGGTACCAAAAGGGTGACACAGCAAGTAAAAATTAAGGTTATATAATTATTTCCTTTCCAATTTGCCTATTAAAATAAAGTATCACTTGTTCTGTTTCAGTTTATGAATAAAAACCTGCAAGAAAATATCATATTTTGGTATATTTCATAGCAGCAGGGCTCAATTGTGCTCTAATTTATTTACTTATTAATATTGAATCCTGCTTCAAATTCACTTATCACGGGAGTCTGGAACAAATTAACCACAATAAACGATACATTTTCATTCAATTAATACAATTTTTGTGTTTTTCTTCAATATTATATACCGGTATTAACAATTTGCTGAATGCTTTCACCAACAACCAAAAGCAGACCTGTGTAAAATATTGGAAGGTTGATCCAAATGGAAAATTTAAAAAAAGTTTACTCCATGCAAGAAATAAAACACGCTGTTTTTTTAAAGGTGTATTTTTTTTTTGTGTATGTACTGCACACACGCCATTTATGTGTGTAAATCAGTGCGTACACCTTACCTTGCCTACAAAAATGTCCACTCATGCTAAAAAAGAAACGCAGAATTGTTAACAAAAGATGCTGCTAAGTACAGTGGTACCTCAGTTAACGTCCACCCCGGTTAGCATGTTTTTCAGTTAACATCCAAAAGTTTTGATAAAATTTTGCCTTGTCTTGCGTTCGCCGGCATGGTTAGCATGCAATCGGGGCGTGTAGCAAACTGCAGCAAACTGTGCTTGGTTTGTTTATGCAGCAATCTTGGATCACGCCTCAAGACAAAATCTTGCGAGACTTAGTTCACCCTTATCTACAGCCGCCTGTAAGGCACACACATGTAATGTAATTAAATGACCAACACGAAGGACCCTCGCGTGGATGAGTCCTGTCCGTGCATTTTTTCAGTGAGTGTGGTAAACCCTAAATAAGCCGCTATGCGTCCAAAGGAGGTTGTGAGTGACTGCAACATTCTAAAGACCACTACTGAATTCAAGAAAGAAGTCATGGCAAACTTCAAAGATGGTGTCC
Organism: Dunckerocampus dactyliophorus; assembly: GCF_027744805.1. Taxonomy (NCBI): domain Eukaryota; kingdom Metazoa; phylum Chordata; class Actinopteri; order Syngnathiformes; family Syngnathidae; genus Dunckerocampus; species Dunckerocampus dactyliophorus. Next base: position 15,524,006 of record NC_072833.1, on the reverse strand, counting down.
ATGTTGCTGATCTCGCCAAGATGTACTGGAAGCCTTCTTCAAAAATAAGTACCGCCCTGAAGAATAACGACATAATCAAGTGAGCTAATGTTGTGAAATGAGTAACAGTGTTAACAAACCATGGAAGGTGTTCAAAAGTTAGTTCAGGGCTAACTTGTTGTCAGCACGAGGCTGCTGGATCTAATACAGAAAAGGCCGGCAACAAGTGAATCTGTTGATGAATTTAGCAAGCATAGGCTGGTTTGAAATTTTTTTTAAAAAGAACAGGCATATCTAACAGGCATGGTGTGTTTGTGCAGGCAAACATGCCTCCAAACTTTGAGAAGCGCGTCCACTTCAGATAAAATGATGTTCAATGTTCATTTCTCAATTTCATACGTCATGCTTGTAGCATTATTTGAATGTAAAATGTGCATGTTAACAAGCCTTTAAAATCTGCATAGATTTTTTTTTTGTGCAACATGAGTGTAGTAACATTTAAAAAAAAAAAACACGGCCATCATGTCCTTGAAAAAAATCTCCTCTGCTAGCACTAAATCATCCGTAAGTCCACATCACATTTCAGCCTGACTTGTCTCTCACTGAACAAAATAATAACTAAAAAACAGCAACTGAGGCAGTTGAACTACAAGCAAAACGGCTATCAAAAATTGTAAACTCATTTAACACTGGTCTTGAAAAATACAACATTTTTGAACATGCACATTTTGTTTTTGTTGTTTTGACTTTTTTTTCTGCTTTTAAAATTGAAATTAAGCATAACTTAGTTCAGCCTGTTGGCCCTTTGGGAAAACTATTTGCCCACCCCTGGCCAAAACCTGATCCGAATGTCCCTATCAGGGCATTTTTATGATCCATTGTAAACATTCAGCATCACATTGACCAGATGTTTAAAATACTTCATCCACCCTATTTGTCAAAAGTGTGTGTGTGTGTGTATGTGTGTGGATGGGGGGGGGGACAGAGAAAAGAGAGCGCGTGCTCCCGCCCCCCATTCCTCCACAAGCCAAAAACTGGTTTTCATCAAAAGCGATGCATGAGTCAACACAACACAAAACTTAACAGCAACTGTGCTGATTTGGGGAATTTGTTGCAGTAAAGACGCCACAAGCAATAATGTGAGCCATGAATCAATGTCATCTCAGATCATGTTATTATTAATTGGAGAAAATTGACTTCAATCAATAATAAACAGTCACAGCCCAATTTCCTATCAACAAAAATGTATTAGTTTTTTTTTTTATTACCGTTTTTCTCACAGTCAACGAATACAACAAAGATGCATTTTATTTGCAAATGTGTAAAAGTGAATTCACCCCTGGAGTCAAAATATATCTTTTTAAATAAATAAAAGTCTGGAGTACGCCCTAAAATGTCATTCTTCTCTAGTCCCAAATAGAATGTCAAATAAAACAATTAATATTCAATTAAAATGTAATTTCCATTGTATTATTTTAACCATAGATGTCTCAGGTAATCATGGAAACAATTGTTTAAGTTACGTTGTTTTAAATATTATTTTTTATGCAAGAAATCTGCGTCCCACAACATGCATGCAGCCCTGTTACCCCAACATTTTTAAATGGTAGAAGAATAGTCACATGACACATGGGAACTGGCATCCTATCCAGTAACAGTTTGCCAACGGCATGAATAGATAATAATAATTGATGTGCTCCCTTCTAGGGCCGCACGGTGGTCTAGTGGTTAGCATGTTGGCCACACAGTCAGGAGATCGGGAAGACCTGGGTTTGAATCTGCGTTGGGCATTTCTGTGTGGAGTTTGCATGTTCTCCCCGTGTGTGTGTGGGGATTTTCTCTGGGTACTCCGGTTTCCTCCCACATTCCAAAAACATGCGTGTTAGGTTAATTGGTGACTCTAACTTGTCCATAGGTATGAATGTGAGTGTGAATGGTTGTTTGTCTATATGTGCCCTGCCATTGTGCTGGCGACCAGTCCAGGGTGTTCCCCGCCTGTCGCCCGAAGTCAGCTGAGATAGGCTCCAGCATGCCCCCCCGCGACCCTAATGAGGAGAAGCGGTATAGAAAATGGATGGATGCTCTCTTCTATTTTCCATATTTTTATATGTCTCACAGTACCTCATGCAACACAATTAAGTAGATTATCAGGATTTTTTTCTTTACTAATTTACTTCAGTACGGTTGTCCGCTTTAATTACCTGTATAGCAAGAGCTAGCTAGATGCTATTCCTGACAAAAAGCTAACTTTAGCACAAATCCTGTTCCTGTGATTAGAGCCAAATACAGTCCTCCCTTGTTTATAGCAGTTAATTGGTTCCAGACCCAACCGCGATAAATGAATTTACGCGATATAGGATTCAATGTTAATAAATGGACTATTTTCATAGTAAGAGCATAGAAAACCTGTTGATGACTTTCTAAATACGGGTTTTAACATTATTAGAGCCCTGTAGACATGAAATAACACTCCTATAGTCACCATTACACTCCTATTATTCATTGTTTACACCGCATTGCACAACTCTTATGCTGCAGGAACTCACATTTCTTATAAACTCAAGAAAAGGAGTGGGGGAGAATGACAAAGTAAGAAGCCAAAAACTTACCACTTCCATACAGAACGGGAGAAGAATCTTTTTTCCCTCTGCATCAATGGCCGGCTACATTGAGTGCAAGATAAGGTAATGTGTTAAGGATGGATGCCTCATCAATGTGACATTACTGCCACCAAGTGGTCATACTACAACATAACACTTGTATTTCAATATGTTTTGACTAATAATAGACCATAGTCTACCACGAAACAGCTACCAATAATTAATTTCTACAAAAAACGTGATATTGCGAGGGACGACTGTATAGCAAGTAAAAACTAAAACAAATAACAAAATTATGCATTTGATGCCAATCAAGTTCATTACCCATTATTAATGAATACATATGAGAAAATTGAGAGAGAGAATGTTTATTTTTTAAAATAATTTAAAAATATATATTTTTTTACATTTTAAATTGAATTCTGGAATGAGCCTCATCGTGTCGTGTGATAATTACTATTTCCTTTCCAAACATGTTACAAGGGTATGATTGTCTTTTTGGATGGTTTCAAACGAGCATGAAGCCTCCAACAGCTGGATGTGATTCAACATGGTCGCAGAACATTCCAGGCTCGGAGAGAGAAATCTGGTTACAGTGTGACTGACGGCCAAATTTCAAGGTTCCTTCCAACGCTTTGTGTGCACCTCACATCACTACACTGCCAAGTTTTTTTTAAAGGGAAATCCAAAAAAGAAGATAGAAGTACTCTTAAAGTGGACATTCTGCACATTCCTGTGAATTTCACTTGGGATACTTGTCTGACTATGAAAAGCAAAGCTGCAGAATGCTGAATAAGCAATGCTGTAAAAAATGAACATTATTTAAAAGCAAACTTTGGCTAAAGCAATAATTGCAAGAGTTTTATCTACTGCAGATAAGATCTAGTAGTTCATGTATTGTGTCTCGTTTGGTGTAAATGGTGAAATGAACCATGAGCGTTCCTCATTTAGAGCAATCAGGAAGCAATTGGACGTCAAGCAGTCATGTGGTCAGTGTATTGAACATCCAAGTATAGCCAAAGAAAACAAATTCAGTGGTTTTCAGTGTCTCACCTCCTAAATAACAGACAATAAACAGCAAAGTCCAGGATGATGTTACATCCCCTCAGAGTCTGTATATGTGAATGTCACTTTGGATGCCGTCGACCTAAACATGACTCTTGACCCCGGCTGAGGGGCTAGCAACCCCCTGTTTGTCATGAGCGCCAGAGATCCAGTGGTAGCAGTCGGTCCCGGTCTTACTGCGGGGCTGCACAGCACAGCGAGTACAGTAGACAATACCTAAAACTACCATGACAACGATGAAGATGCAAACTGGCACCAAGAGGCCCACCAGCAGCCAGTTGCCACTTTGAGTCTGCCCCCCACCCTCATGTACAGAATCTACGTGACGGATTGTGGGTGGCTGAGAGGGAATGGCCTGAGTGGGAGTAGCTTGGGTGTGGATCACTGGATAGTCCACTTCCTCCCCCTTCTTCTCCTCCTCTGCAGATTTACCCCTGACTGAGGGTGTTTCTTCCTGGGGTGGATTGTGGTAGCTGGAATCAGTAAGCATGTAGGAGTCAGTGACTTTATCCTCTGGATTTCCTCGGCTCTGGTCAGCAGCTGTGAACCCAGCCCACCAATTCCAAGCTCCTTCCGAGATTGTAGAGGTGGAAAAAAAGGGGAAAGGAGTGGTCTCTTCCTCTTCTTCCTTCTCATCTACATACAAGGCGGCATTGGTGGGTGTGGGTGTGGTGCTGATGGTGATGGAGGATAACAAGTCCAGCTCAGACTGAGGATTCGGCCCCCTGTCCAACATGTCATCATCACCATTGGCAACACCTTCCTCCTGTGTCTCTGAAGCAGGATTCAAAAGTTCCTCCTGAGGAGCACTGGTCACCCAAATGACATCAGAACCCAAAACTTTGGGAAGGTCAGTCAACCAGTCCAGAGTCTGCTCCACCTCCGGTACCCAATCAGTGTGACCCTGCTGTGGATTCCACTCGTAGTCCTCCTCCCATGCAGGCCGAGGCTGGTGGGTGACAGCCCATTGGTCGCCTATTTTCCGACATGAGGAAGAATCGGACATGACAAGTTCGTAGCCTTCCTCGCAATAGCACTCAAATCCGCCCTCGTAGTTCACACACATTTGCTGGCATCTTCCTGGGATCTGGCACTCATCAGTGTCTTGGCATCGACTGGTGTCCTCAGGCTGCGGGGAGAACCCAAAATGGCAGTGGCAAATAAAGGAGCCCTCAGTGTTGTCACAGGCATGTTCACATGGATCGCTCAGACACTCATCAATATCCTCGCAGCCACCCTCGTCATCGAGCTGGTAGCCCTCTTGACACTGACATTGAAATGTCCCAGGAGTGTTGACACAACGATGCTCACAGGGACTCTGAAGGCATTCGTCTACATCCAGGCAGCCATGTTCATCTGGAGCCAGCATATAGCCATCAGGACAGGCGCAGCGGTACCGATCTGAAAGGGGCACACACTCAAATTCGCAGTTGGCATCTTGACAGCCGTCCAAGAGGTCACAGCTCTGCCCGTCATCTGCGAGCTGATAGCCTTCAGCGCACTCGCAGAAGGAGTGAGCACCAGCTTGCTTGCAAAAATGCTCGCAGCCTCCATTGTTTTGCTCGCACCAGTTGTGTGATGTTGGAGGGTTGGAGCAGAGAGGGGAATCTCTAGACCACCCCACTGAACCGTCTTCCCTCAATAGACAGAGTACTGACTGTTGATCTGTAGGGCAGGGCATGGTCGCCACAGATCCAAGAGGGGCGTGGGTCAGAAGGGTGCTTAGGAGGTTAAATGGCGTGGCGTAGAAGGCATTGCCTGCCCCCTCACTCCACAAGGCAGGGCACATTCCTGTGTAGGAATAATGGCAGACATAACCATCCACAGGGACAGAGCAGGACCCATCCAGCCATTTGAAGTTGTCAGTCTGGTCCTGAATGTTGTATCCCATAACCACGCAGCGAGGCACTGAGCACGTGCTGGGGGAGTCGTCTTTCTGCCAGTTGGTGTATTCTGTGTCCTGATCCCCTGTCGTCCAGGAGAAACCCCGAAGAAGCCGCGAGGACGTGCACTGGCGGGGTTGCCGCTGCAGGCCGATCCATACTTGGACCTTGGTGCGCGAGTGTCGCAAATTCAGAGAGGTGAAGAGAGTTTCGATGGCGGCGGCGTCCACCTGGCGTTTCAGGGTGGCTAGGTTTCCACCTTTCTCCTTGCAGGCTCTCCAAGAGTCCAAAAATGTCTTTCTCTGGAAGTAAACTGCCAGGCAGCCGTCGGCATTGCACAGCGCGTCTGTCTCCCTTAAGTCCTCACTTGAGACGGAAGAAAGTCCCAAAAACAAAGCCAGCAGGGAGGTCAGGAGGGGAGATGTAGTGCCGCTCACCAGGGAGCCCATTCTCCTCTCTTGATATTCCTCTCACCTCCTCTTGGTCCACTTGCCTAGTTCTTGATGCCTAGTCTTGCCTATGTGAACTTTTCTTCCTTCATTTGAGTCTGATTGAGCTCCTCAGTCTGCCCTGCAGAAAGGCATCTGAACTCACTGGAGTTGCATGCAGATTGTCCCAAGATGTGAAGGGGTGAGAGAGAGAGGGAGGGCGAGGGAGGGAGTAAGGGAAATAAAGCAAGGAGGAGGGGGGGGACAGGAGAGTGTATGTTTTTGGAGGGGGGGAGTGAAGTAAAGTGAAGGAGGATGTCATATGGTTTTCATAAATTCTGATGATGGATGTAGTTTGATACACTGCTCAACACACACACACAACTTTTAAAGCGTATCCTTGGCTTGATCCAACAATTAGCTATCTTCTATTTCCTCTTTGCTCGAGCCTAGCCATGTTAAATATACCAGTTGTATTAAGGTAAAACTCCACATACCTTTCCATAAGCGGATGCCTCATTAGAAAAAATGCAAGGATCTTGTCATCTTTGTGATCACACACATCTGCTTTCCTAGCCTAAGAACACATACAACTCTAGGCCAGGAAGAAGATTTCCTGCAAAAAAATAACACACATGGACAACTCGAGCCTCCGTGCTAATAAATCTCAGACTGGGATGGGGAAGTAGGGTAGTAGTTGTCAAGGTCACCAGTGAGGAGGAAGGGGGGCTCTGGTTTTGCTGTGAAAACAAAGACTGAGTGCTGAAATGGAGAATTACGTTTGCAAACGGGGAAGAGTTCTGTGGGAGAGTGGCTTGAGGACTTGGGGACGGCGGGGGGGTCGTGGGCGGTAGCGGGAGTTTAAACGATTGTGTTGCTTAGAATGCACCTCACTGGGCTGGAGTCGACTGAAAAAGTCAAAGTGCACTTAAGGCTGCTACAAACTTGCATGTCATGCATGCACAAACATACCAAACATGAACATTTATAGATGCGTGCCAAGGTAGTGACACACTGGTGGTGATAATCTACATCTGTATGTACAGCTCCCCTGGGGTAGACTGTCGGAAACATGGCTGCCAATTCTCTCCTACGGCCTTTCCGACCACCACCAAACATTCACTGACGTTCATACACCAGTTTGGGCAGCACTGGAGGCAAGGTGACTGGGATGGTGGAAGAGGGGACTAAACTTCTGGTTTCTGGACAACCTGCTCTACCTCCTGAGCCACTGCCACCCATTAGCTGTTAGTCTTGACATTTTAACCTTTTCTCCTTATATTCTGTATTTTTGCTTGTTTTTAACATTTTTGTTTTACTTTTTTGGTTAATTGTACTTTTAGAATGTGCTGCGGGCCAATAAAAAACAAGCCGTAAACAGCCCCTGGGCCACACTTTGGACATCCCACCTGTAGAACATTTAATCTCCAACAGATGTTTTTTTTTATGTCCTTCAAATAAAACAATTACCTACTCACATTACCATCCTGAAAGTTCTTCAGACCTTTTATTTATCTGGCAACAGCTATTGGAACTCTGCAGAGGAAACCTGGATGTGCGTACTCATTGGACAGCAGACTGAAAGAGAAGGCAATCATCTGTTTGACCTTCCATTCATTACCAGTCAACAGATGGACCACATGAGGCGTCCCATCACTGCCAGCTTGCATGTTTTAATGACATAGTTGGTGTTTAAAACAATCACAACCAGCCATTAAAGCACACACACGCACACACACACACAAAAGACTGCTCAATGACAGCAGACAGAAACCACGAGACAAGCAGTATGTCCGTGTGAATGACACCCTGGCAGCGTGATTATGTTACGTGTGCCAGACAAGAGCTGCCATTCACGCGCAGGCACACACACGCCAAAATTTGAACATGTGTTTCCAGCTTGTCTGTAGGAAAGCAGCCAGCAGATTAGTCCAATAAGCAGTGCAGTCGTGCGTCCCTCGTCTATATTCAAATGAATGCTGAAAGCCAGGGACACTGCACTTTTGATTCACATTTTCGGACTAATCAGTACTCTGCTGGCACGGCTGCACAATCAAGGCTCAAAATTGTTTCTATTGTAGAAGACAAAGGAAGAAAAATATTGGATCTAATCAGTCAATCTGGTCTTGACAAGAGATAACAATGCTCAGTTGTCAGAGAGGTATTCATGCAACACCATGTTTATTATTGGTGAGTGCTGGAGCCAACATAAACTGTGTGTGTGTGTGTAGGTGTGTGTGTGTTTATGCAAATGATTGTGCAAATGAGTGTAGTTCATTTGAAAGTTTTGAAAAAGCAGCACAAGACCAAATATGAATCAGGAATAGAAATAGATTAATATTATTAAATAATGTAGTATATTATATACCTACAGTTGTATCAGTCAACCTGGAATTATTTGTCTTATTTTAGCTGTAAAAGTGTCATACAATCTGCTGTATGTGCTTGGGTCCCTCTTTTCAGGACTACTTTACACATCTGGCAAGTGTTTTGCATTACTGCATGCTAAGGTCTTGTACCAGGACAACTCAAAAAAAGGAATTGTATTTTGCTGAATAAGAAACCCAGAACGTACATGAATAAAGGATTTGAGATTTACAGTATGAACCATCGACTGTAAGACATTGAACATCAAGAATATGTAAATATCCCATGTCATAGAAAGCCTGCTTCTCTGTTGTATTGAAGTCTCGTATTCCTGGAGCTGCTGTGACACAGTTCTTTTGATTACCATAATGATGCATACTCAACTACAACCCGCGGGTCGGCTGTAGTTTGCCCATGTCTGTTCTAGAAGCATCTATTTAAAAATGGAGCGTCTGCTTCATAGGTTTCCCCATCCAGTGGGAAAGAAACACTCCGAGTTCTTTCCCATGAGTGCAGCAGTGCCAGTGAGTCATGCATGAACGTGTGGATGTTCTCAGACGCTGACTCTCTGCCCGCATGATGATGAAGCACTTGCAGTGGCTGAAGAGGACTTGCCCTGCAGTTCACCAGTCTTCCGGTTGTTATTGCATGATTCCTCCCTCAGCGTCCCTAACATATGCTCACCCTGGCTAGGCAGGAAATGTCTTTTTTCTATCATAAACCCAAATCAGCCCACCTGGAGGTTGTGTGCAGCCCAGATGGTCACATGTTGGAAGGAACACACTGGAGCAATGGAATCTAACACACGTTTGACTAGAGTGCTTACTGTAGTTGTTCTTCATCCCAGCAAATGATTTTGGAGAATTGTATGCTTCCAGCTTGGTGGGAACACTTTGGGTCTTTCGTCTGCTTTCTGACTGCTTGAATGAGAAGAAGTCCATCAAAGAGCTTTGGAATGAAATAGATGTAGGCAATGACAAGCCAACGGGCCCTCTCTCGGGTCCAACATCAGCAACCTCATCAATGGACAAAGACACAAGCTAAACAAGACTAATGTCAGTGCATCAGTGGGTCAGTAAACAGAAGAAAGCCCACCACACGTTGTGATGATGGTGACAGCAGATAATGAGGAAGAAATGCTTTGCTGCTCACAATGGAGGACAATGAAGAAGCACATGTGCTGACTGTTGATCTGTCTGGCAGGGAATGGCCGCCACAGATCCAAGAGGGGTGTGGAAAAGAAGTCTGAGACTGTGCTCCAAATCGCGCACTTCCACCTAAATATGTACACTGTGTACTTAGTTCCCGACTGTGTAAAGTTTTGCCAAATTGTTTACTGTTGTTGCACACTTACTGGAAATGACAATCGCGATATCTATCCACTTTCGGTGCTCCTTTTCAATTGTGAATTGCGCTCTCCCTCTCCTTTAATCCCGCTCCTTCCTCTACGTAGCCAAAATGGCAATGATTGAGGGTGGCAACACCTACATTTTGCCATACTTGTCAGTGTGCACTGACAATGCTAAGTGTAAGCGCCGAAGTGCGTGGTTTGGAACACAGCCCTTGTGTGAGGTATGCAAGTGAACAATCCTGATATCTGAAAACTGTATTAGTAGATTAATCAGGTTAGCTAAATATTAGAAACAGCTTTCAGCATGATGTGGTGCACCGCGACACCCCCGAACTGAAGTACAATAAAAAAAAAATAGTCTTCGTTTATCATAGACGAGGGTGCGGCGGGAGTGTTGCTAGCAGTGATATGAGGTGCTGCCAGACACTGTCCACAGTCACACTATAGCAATACAATCAGCTCCATACATGGCTTGAACGCAATAACAAACAAAAAGTGAGGCAGAGCAGATGCAACATGCAGACATGCTGTCATAAAATATGTCCTTATAAACTTGAACCTCTTCCTTGCCAAGTTTCCTAAGAGACACATCGGGATGGATATGGTGAAAAAACAGACAGTGTTGTATTTCACTTGTAATGGCCACTCCATATGGTCATTTGGTATTGTTAAAACGAGCAAACATTTACTTTTTTGGTTTTATGAAAACTGTTATCATCTTTTTAAGGGCAGAATTATGGATACACTACTGTAGTGGCAGAATCAGATATGAACAGATTTGCCAGCCTTTTGGTTCATCACAATGCTGAGGTCCAATTATAGATACGATATGAGCTGGTAATCTTCACCACCACCACCACCATCTGGAAACACCCGCTTTTATTCTAATCATTTATTTCCACGATCTTTTATGCTATGGACTCCATAGCCATCCTTATCGCCGCTTTTCATCTGTGCATTGGCCTCGGTGATCTCTAGCATCATATTGGCTTTTATTCTCCCACATTCCCTTTATCGCCAGCTCTCTCTCTCCAAGGTCGCCATTCAGACACATTCTCAAAGGGGCACATTCTCAGCCGACAATCACAAATGACATCCTATAATGTACGAATGCATGTTTTTGTTAGCGCGCCTCTATTCAGAATAGAAACAAAATACAGAGGCTCATCAAAATGATCCAAAAGTGAGAGCCCACAACACGCTTGCTCAGACACCACTACATTTCTGTTATAAAGACGTGTCATTGAATTCATGTGATTGCTCCTCTCGCAAGTAAGTAATGACAGCCGACACTTTCCACAGTAAAAATGCCGAGTGTGAACGCAGGCCAGCGGGGGCCAGTACAAAGTACAGCAGGCTTAGCGTGAGTATGCCCTGAGGACTTCATTTAGGACTTTATTTAGTATAAGCTGTCATTAAGTACTTGCAATAGGGACGATCACATTAATTAAATGACGTGTTCTATGAACAGAATTCTGGACTAACAGTTGCTACATTTAATCCACCCCCCCAATCCACCACCCTTGCCAAAACTGACCATTGCTATTCTCTGTCACTTGTCCTTCCTTTACTCTTTGTCTGTCCCCTCTTAAACCATGTACTGTTTGGTGGCTTTAAAATAAAAACTCAATCCAACCTGAACTCACTTGCTGTACGGCCAATCTGTTATGAAAAAATGAGCATACATTCCACACATGCTGCACGTTTAAGCTGCCGAACAGGACAGGTTAAAAAGAAGAAGAGAGAAAAAGAAATTAAAAACGTCATCATTCACTGATACAGAGCTGTAAAGTACTGCATGCCGGCCGTTGTAAACTAAGTGTTACCTGATGACCAAATTTAAAAAGTAGGTCATTTTTTGATGCACTTTTATTTTTAAATACACTTTTAAATACTGCTGTGATGCAACCTTTTTTTTTATTTTTTTATTTTACTTGAAATACGGCTGTCAAGCTATTTGTTTTTATTTGACACACTTTTGTTTTCTTTACATGAAATACTGTTGTGATGCACCTTTTTTTTATTGTTAAATGCACGTTTACTGTGTGTACTAAAACAGCTTTGTTTAGCCCCAGTTCACTGCTTGTGGAATGCTATGTTTGAAAGTCATATAAAATAAAAACATTGAAAATGTGCTTTCTCATGTCAAGTGAGTATAATGGGACAGCACATGTCCCCACCCTTACATTTTTGAAACCGTCGTTGAAATACCATTATGCAGTTGAGTAGCCCTGCCGTGAATGATACGTATATCCACCGCCAAGGTTACGCTCTCACACAGAAACAAGCCACATCAAAAATGGAGTCTCCCATCCACAAGAGCAGGTGTGTTTATGACAACTCTGTAAGGAGAGAAACGAAAAGGCAAGACTTTGGGCCACAGTATGACTTATGGTAAGCCATAAAGCTTGACGTTAAAGATGACGAAAAGGCAGCATAAACATCAGTCCAGCTTTGTTTTGACAGAAATTGCTTCTTTCCCAGTAACTTTCAACATAAAGTCTCTCTATCATTTCCTGTCCAATCGTTCTAAAGCAGGTGTAAGCATCTTTTCAGTCTCCGCAGCTTCCCCTACAGATAATTTCAGGCCAGCAAGGTCAAAGGAAATGGACAGCGTGTTGATATCTATCGTCAAGCCAGACTCTCTGCTGACGGGGTTGTTTCATGACGTATGCCGTCGGTCAGTCCAGACACAGACGAGGTCGAAGGTCAAGAAATGAAAGCGCTGGGTGAGATTCAACACTGTTTCTAGATGCATCCGTCAGATGCACACAAGCTCAGCACTTTGAAGCATTCTTTTTTTTTTTCTTCTTTGTTGAGGTGCCTCATTTGGCGTATTTGGCGTTTATTTGTCCTAAGTGGACGACACACACTGCGACCATTAGAGGGACGGCCACTATTTGAGGAAACAAAGTATGTATGTCAAGCTTTGTTAAGTCAAATTTACAGTCTTGGATCATTCCTAAGCTACAGTGCTTCCTAATGACTATCCACAGTGATGAGAGTCATAAAAATTAATGTTTGAGAAGAACGTGCAGAGTCATAAAAACCGTACCACTTAGTGTCTGTGCTCAAGAAAGACTGTCCTGGTGGGGATGAATGTGGAATGTTTACTGATGACTGGGAAGCAAGCGGGTTAACCGAGTGGACTTTAACGCTGAGTGCAGTGCAGCGGACAGAGTGTGATAAGCAAATAGCAAGCCTCACAGTCTTGGTTTGTACTACTTTGAGACGTCAAGGCAAGCAGCTGCGGCACACTTCCATTAGCAGGGCAATCAACCAGATTAAGGCCTGATAAAAAAACAAAAAAAACAGGTTTTTATTTACTGTTGGAGCAGGATAGGCTGCAATTATATGAGTGCTATGGTAAACAGCTTTAAATCAAGTGGCAAGGGAAAGTGAAGGTCACGGTCCTGAGGGACGTAAATCGATGTAAGCGATTACAGTGAGAGGACCACATCATTAGGTACACCGCGTGGTGCTATTTGAAACTCTTACTGTTACAACGCCCAGGTGTACCTAATGAAGTGACTCACGTATGGCACTATATCATGAGGACATACAGTAGTACCTCGCATAACGTAAACCTCCTTTTACGTAAATTCCACTGAAGGTAAAGAATTTATGTAAAGTTTTTTGCATCGTATTACGGAAGAAATTCCATATAACGTAAAGCGTCAAGTCGGTGCAAGTTTTTTTTTTTTTTCCAATCAACTTTATGAATGCCTCAAATCTTACAAGTTCAGACTAACACTTGGTGACGCCTTCTCTCATTGGCTGATTTTCAGGGCACCGCCTCCGCTCTCATCTCATTGGCTGATTATTGGGGCACCGCCTACACTCTCATCTCATTGGCTGATTATCGGGGCACCGCCTACGCTTTGATCTCATTGGCTGACTTATACAGCACGTACGTGAGTTTGTGTGAGAGACAGGCTTCTCCCTTCAACTTCCTTTCCTCATCGTCGTCGCCCTTAAACTAACCTAAACAATTAAGTTAAGTTGCCAATTAAAATTTTGCATACAGCATTATCGTATAGTGCGTGTGCGTTTGTCTGTGAGACCAGCTGACTCTTAGAGTCGCGTTTCGACTCAGGCTAGTACTCCTCCTCCTCCTTCTTCTGGCTCCACTTGCGTGCTGCTGATCAAGACATCTCGTGAACGGTAAGATTGTTTTTGTTTTACAGTAATCTTATTTATTACCTTATTTTATATTGGAATGTTACTCTACTATGTTTATGCTAACGTTTTCTTATATTTTCCCACCATATTTGGTGGACTTTGAATATTTTGAAGGGCCAAAGGAGTGAGTTTGGGAAGATCTTGGAATGGATTCGGCTATTTACATGTATTTTACGCTTCGTATAACAAAAACCCTATAACATAAAGGTTCTTGGAACGGATTATTTACGTTGTAGGGGCGTCTACTGTACTGTACATTAAAAGAAAGTTAATTAGAGATACATTGTTATTAGTAGTAGTATGTTGTTTTTTGGAAGCATCATGCATTTGTTCTTTTGTCCCGGGGGCCATTTTCAGCCCGCAGGCTCCTTTTTAACACAATTAATTCATTAATAATGTGATGACACTGGTTTGCTTGTCAACTACAACAAAATAGCTACATTGGATTGCTTTTAGCATCTTCAATGTACAAAATGTATGCCCCCCCCCCCCCCCCCCCACACACACACACACACACACATCCTTTGATATTTCTGTATGTGACACATCTTTATCATTACATTCATTCCAAATGTATTTCTTCTCGTTTCAAGGACATATCTTTATTTCTCATCCGTCAATTGAAGACTAAGCTGTATTTCTATTTGCAGCACCTGCTTTGCTTGGTTTTGGCCTTCATTTTATGCTAAATGTGTTACCGTTTATAGCAGCATATGGAGAAGTGACACAGTGTAGGATTAAATACGTAAATACGATTAAATAACTCCTTTTCAGACATGCTGGCTTGAGCAATTGCTCACTTTAGTAACTGTTTACACTGCAAACAGTTATTTTGGTAAGCATGTTCCAAATAAACTAAAGCATTACCGCCCTTTGAAAGAACCACACGTATTAAAACTTGTCTCTGTGCAGTCCCGTTATCACACCAAACAGATTGCTTCAGATGGAACATACCACAGCTTTATAGGACAAACAACATGGATGCTTGTCTGTGTCAGTTGCTGTTTGCACAACGAAATGAGAAAGCCTGTGAACAAATACAGCTCATAAGCGATTGATGATGAAACACATTTACCATGAGATCACCAATGGCTACAAACTAGCAGGTTCTCACTACAATCCTGTCATTTGTATGTGCCACATGCAGCATTCAAATATTTTCCTAGTCGTTATACTTTACATTCCCCCCATGGGAGCCACAAGAGGCCATGGAAGCAGATCGGTCGTATCCGATTATCAAACCATATGGTGTTGTCAGGCTAGCTGATGCTCCAAATATTCAATTGTGAGTCATCTTTAGATTAGAACCAAAAAAAGACTATTATTATAAGCGGGACAACCTGAAGCGGGTTCTCCTGTATCTAATTATTAGATACATCTCGCAAGATTAAAACATGCTGAGATTTCTCATTTGGAGAAAAGCTGTCACACAAGAACAGGACAGCCAAAAGCCAATCAGACGGTGAACTATGGCATCACTTCTATGAATGATAATACACTAATATGGAAGCGGCAGTGTGCAAGGCATTATTGGAACCACACATTAAGTGCTTTACACACACTTTAAACCTTGCAATCCAACCAACCTGGTGTTGTCAGCATCAGCGAGTGAGTGAGTAACGTGTGGCTGTTTTTTTTTCCATCAGAGTTGAACAGCTGCTGCTGTCCAAGAAGAAGCTGTAGTAAATCTACATTTAATCAAAGTTACTTAAGACTTGTCTGCACCTTTAATCTGTTACCATTAATCACCATCAACATTAATAATGGTATTGTGGTGACCATAACTCATTCACTCACTCCATAACACAACTCATACAGAGAGGAGATCCATGTTGACAATATAGCGACATGGTGGCTACATTTAGCAAGTAGGGGTGCACATTCAAAGTGAAAAGCAGGAAGTGTTTTTGCTTCATGCATTTATTTGGTAATTAAATACAAGGGGTCAACAAAGGTGAAGTAAGTGAGTGGGAGTGGAACGCCACCTCAATGTGCAATGCAATACGGGTCTGAAAGCTGCATAAACCTCTCCACAATGCAACTCAACCCCTGATCAGCGACAGAAGCAAGAAGGCAGAGCTTGGACACACTCCTCCATCGCCTAGCAGCACCTCACCTTCCTGGTGAAACACACATGGGTGTCCAAAGTGTGGCGCAAGGGCCATCTGTGGAACCTGGCTCATTGCAGAAATAAAATAAACAAAAACGCAAAAGTGGAAAACAGAGAAAAAAGGCATAGTGTAGCTACAAAAAGCTAAAATGTTGATAAAAATAACTAGTAAAAACACAAAGGTTTGTCTTTAAATATATGTACAATGTTCCCTCACTACATCACAGTTCACCCTTCTCCGATTCGTTCTTTCACAAATTTTTTTTAAGTACAATTTTGCATGTTTTTTTTAACAGCGTATGAACACGCATTGTGTTCTGTGTACTTGTGGTGTATTAGGTGATCTATCGGTGCTCTGTTGCATGCGTCTGTTATTGTATTTACTACTCCTATTTAGCTAAGGGAGAACCCGACCATAGTGTTCTGCGTTCTGATTGGCTGTAGACCATTCTCACTTATTCTCCTTCGTGCAGGACTGCCTGTTTCCTGTTGCATGATCACCATCAGCTAGCGATCATACATGCTGAATGAAGGCAGAAGTTACGTGGCTGTACGGCGCCCGGAATACTGTAAATGAATCTTCGCTTAATGGATGACGGTGAGGAGGAATAAGTTTTAGCAAGGATACAAAAACGCTACAGCCAGGACAAGGACAAGCCAGGACAAGCCACGATCAGAGGAGTGAAATACGCGAGTCACTTAATTTCTTGTGTCCATTCTCGTAATTTGATCATTAAAATTCAAACAAAATTTGAACTTTGAGAGTGTTTAACCAAAAGAGAAATGTGAGACAATGTTAATGCCTGTCTGGAAAAGTGTATAAAGTGTATGGTGAGGGGTTTTACAGCCTTAAAACATATATACAGTAATAATTGTACAAAAATATAGTTGGCTACTTCACGGATTTCACTTACTGCGGGCTATTTTGGGAACCTATCCCCCACGATAAAAGAGGGAACACTGAACAACGTTTTAAGCCAGCATTTCAAGAACATTTGACAGACAGTACAAATTGCCTTACATGTGACATACGCCAATTCTGCAACTTTACAGAGTGAAAGATGACATATTAAAGAAATTATTGCATTATTATGTTACATTATTATTTATTATTATTATTATATACTCTAACGGTGGTTTATTTGGTCTCAAAAAATGTTGACAATAATATAGTTTAGCGTTGATTTGTGGGACAATAAACATTTCAAAACACATCTGCATTGTTTTGTTTTCGGTCTCATAAAAAAGCTTGTCCAGTCACCCAATCTCGTGCATCGTCTCATTTTGTGAGTTGGGTGTCTCGTGATACCCTTACCAATAATATAGAGTATATTATTAATTAATTAATGTTATTTTCTAATTAAAAAACAACAAGCTGCAGGGCTGAAAATGGCCCCCGGGCCACACTTGGGGCGCCCCTGCTTTAAGTGGATTGATGTGGTTCATGGTTTGTGCCGTCACTGCTTGTGAAGTGGGTTTTTACATTACAGAGTGGAAGCCACATTCACCCGCAGAACATGACCGCCACTATTCATGTGAGCAGACATTGCAGGAGAAGAAGCAGCAAAGCAGGAGGAGGAAGGAGGAAGGAAGGGGATGCGAGGTAACGTTAGGCCTCTACATGGGCTGGGGGAGGACTGGAAGCAAGCCAGCTCGGCTATGGGAGAACTCAGGGAGGTTTACCACGCTATCCCCCCCAGGGAGATTGGGTCTTACTAAGCAACATCAAACCGGCCGGGGGGGGGGGCTGTGCTACCAAACCGCTGCGGCAGTTTCCCTCCAGATGCTTTCTGGGAAGCATTATTTGTTTGGAAGGCGCCATGGTGGCCAGCTGGGGAGCCGTAGGAGTGCGAGTAACATGCAGTCAAAATACAAGCAAGCAAAGGGCTCGTTTCATGTCTTGGACTAAACGGCCAAAGAGAGAACTCTTTTCCCCTCAAAGCTGTCAATATAACGATTTTGCATCATAATGAGGCACTTTAGTGGGACAAAGCCTTCTGAAACATAAAAGAAATCCCCAGTACTCTATAGACAAGTCATGGACGTCGCTCATGGTCCACAAAGATTGTCTACGTTTAGTGTGGAATAACGTGACCTCACCTCTGATGACATCTGAGCTCACACTCGAAACTCTCCTCCTACCAGTAAAACACTTTTAGCTCATTCGCTTCCTGTCCAAATACTTTTGTCGACAGTTTCAAATACCACTGCTTGCCCCCCAAAACATTCCCACGCTCTAAATGGGCCTTTCCCCAAAATACAACAGGAAGCGGGGGTTTAGGGCAGGAGGAGTGGGGTCAAGCAAGGCGGGTGGGGGGTGCAGAATGTTTGGTAGATTACTAAGAATGATAGCAGTCATAGTTCCATATATGTCTGCATGTCTATGTTCTCAGCAAGGCTGTATTTATAGCAGCAGACCGCAGAACCCCACGACCCAACCACCCCCACCGCCAGTTCCAGCCGACTTGGGGCCACAAGTCTCTGAAATACCAGCAACAATGGCACCCGAATCCACGTTTACTGCTGATCCCCTGAGACGTTTTATGCACTCGCGCAACAAAGCCCATAAAAACAAACAAGCCTGTCCTTCTGCAGAAGTGTGAAGCCTGAAGAGTAGCCATTTACATTTGTTTTACACCTCAAATTGTCTCACATTACATCGCATTGGACCATGAACACTTTAACAAATCACTGATGATGCTACTTTTGGCAATTTATCTTAGCCACACTTACCCCCTTATAACGTTATAAACAGTCCAGAGGGTAAGCGAGTAGGTTTATTTTAATAGAAAGAATCAGAATAAAGTAAAATAAAGGTTATGAATTAGTTTGCATTTGAATGAGAGAAATAAGTGTTTTATCCCCGACAAACCAGCAAGCATTCTGACCCCGACAGACTGGTTATGTGTCCATGAATCACACAAATTAGTCCTGTCCCTTTAGGAAAGTACAAAAATGACACCTGTCACAGAAACAGCCTCTTCCATTCAAACCCCTCCACCAGCATGAGCAAAACCAAAGAGCCATCAAAGGGACAAGACTGTAGACCTATCTTGAATTGGTTCAGTTTTTGTTATAATTGAAATACTGTATACATATAATTTCTTATTTCCAGACAAGTTCATGTATGTTAGATCGTATTTTACCTTGGAGGTAAAAGACTGCAGGTGACAGTCAAAACATATCAAGGTAAAACACCAACTAATAAACCTAAACTTGTCTGAAAATAAGAACTGTAGACCTGCACAAGACTGGAATGGACAAGATGGTGACAAAAAAACACCATTGGTGCAATAATTAGAAGAAATACAAGACAACAGGCAATCGCCCCGGAGCTCCATGCAGTATTTCACCTCGTGGGGTAAGAATGATTCTGAGAAAGAGGAGGGTTCACCTCAGGATTACAGGGGAAGGGCTGTTCAATGATGTCAAGGGAGTTGGGACCACAGTCACCAAGAAAAGCATTTGTAACACACTTCTGTAATGGATTGCTGCTCAACAAGACACATGCACAGGCCCGTCTGAAGTTTACCCACGAACACACCTGAATGACTCAGACAAGGCTTGGGAGAATGTGATGTGGTCACATGAGACCAAAATTGAGTTATTTGGCATGAAGTCGACTCTGTTTGGAGGCAGAGAAATGCGGAATAAGAACCCAACAACGCCATCCCTACTATCAAACACGGACGTGGAAACATTCTGCTTTGGGGATGGTTCTCTGACTAAAATCCCTCCTGAGATGTGTGCAACCCTGGTGACCAACTACAAGAAACATCTGACCTCTCCGCTTGCCAGCAAGGGTTTCTCAACCAAGTACTAAGTCAATCAAAATACGTACTCCCCTCAATCAAGTACACATTCAATTCTATTACATTCTGTCTCTCTCTTAAAATAAACACACCATTACAAAATCTGAACTGTTCATATGTTTGTAATGGTGTAAACTTACAAAAATAGTAGGTGAGTAATTATTTATTATGTGTATTATTATATTTATTATAATGTTTTTATGTTTATGTATTATTTTTCCCCACTATATATTAGGTAAGTTCAACTATGTTATATTCTATACCAGCTATAGCTGAAAAACAACAACTGTTGAGTGATGCTTCACTGGAACGCCTCGTAACTGGTTCCCATGTTCTGTCTGTCATGGGATCTTCATCAGCAAGAATGTGTGAGGTCAAAAAAGGCCTGAGCAAGAAGCAAAAGCATGACTGTCTTTTATATAAGCAAGGCTATTTAGATGATTTATTCATGAACAGTTGGACAACAGTCCTTAAAGACGTTTTTCCTATTGTCAAGTCAACCATGTGACCTGCAGCTGGTTTCATGCCATGCAAATGAATTCCCCACATTAAAAAAAAAGAGTTTTTAATGGCATATAACTAAAAAAATGAGTGCTTTCCAGCTGGACTTCTAGCCTTTTAAAACCACCAGAACCCAGTACAGGGGGCAACGTGGTTGCATTTGTGTTGCTATGGTAACTTAATGCTTATATCAACATACACTACATACAGTAACATTACACAACCTAGACAAAATCCATTCTGGTTTTTCAACAATAATGAAGTCAGATAATTTAGATTTTAAATACATTTATTTACCGTACATGTTCTATCATTTATTTTTTGGGGCCTGAGCACCAGTGTTGGGAAAAATGAAGTGCCGTATTTTAAGTACTGTTTTCCTGTAACAGGGAATCTATCCATCCATCCATCCATTTTCTATGCCGCTTGTCCTCATTAGGGTCGCAGGGTTATGCTGGAGCCTATCCCAGCTGACTTTGGGCGAGAGGCGGGGTACACCCTGGACTGGTCGCCAGCCAATTGCACGAATGAATTCACACTCACATTCATACCTATTTTTAGGTACCAATGCATGCATTGGTACCAATGCATGCACATTCCAAAAACATGCAAACATGCATGTTTTTGGAATGTGGGAGGAAACCGGAGCACCCGGAGAAAATGATGATGCTCAAGAGATTCCCAGATTCGAACCCAGGTCTTCGCGATTTCCTGAGTGTGTGGCCAAGATGCTAACCACTCGGCCACCGTCCGGCCCCCTGGGAATCTAATGAATTACTATTTTAAACATTACAATGGCGTTATCGTTACAGTGAAATGTGCCACATAATGATGCACTGACATCTAACAGCTGTTATCCGCTCGTCGGCTTGCTCAGCCAGGCAGGAGCAGACACAAAGGAAATAAAATAAAAGGTGTTATTTCTGAATGTCCTTCTTTGGTGAGGCAGGAAGAGTGACACATAAGTGATGATGATTGAGAGTACCAATACAAGGTAGAGTACAATTTCATGATAAGCCAATCAGTGCCAGCATGTGGACACAGCCCTGTTTGTGTTGAGAGGCTGAAAATGGCAGAGAGAGGAGAGCAAAGCATCAACTTGCTGTCTTTGCCTCGAACGCAGTGGCTGCAAGCGACACGCTGAGCTCACCGCCAACACCACCAAATTACACTACACTACAATACTACTCTAGGCAACTGGCAAAAGAAACATCTGAAATCTGAATTCTTTTACATATTTGTAGTTTTGTCAAATATAACGCAATAATTACTTCCCCTTGTAACTGATTACATTTATGAAGGAGTAATTCAGTGACTAATTAAATTACTTTTTGGGGAAAGAAACTTCTAACTGTAACTAATTACTTTTTTAATGTAATTTGCCTAAGAAGGCTGCACGGTGGCCTAATGGTTAGCATGTTGGCCACACAGTCAATCTCCGTTTGGGCATTACTGTGTGGTGTTTGCATGTCCTCCTCATGCGTGGGTTTTCTCCAGGTACTCCTGTTTCTTCCCAGGTTAATTGGCGACTCTAAATGTCCATAGGTATGAGTGTTAGTGATTGACTGGCGACCAGTCCAGGGGTGTACACTGCCTCTCACCCGAAGTTAGCTGGGATAGGCTCCAGCATAGCCGCAACCCCAGTGAGGATAAGCGGCATAGAAGATGGATGGATAGAATTTGCCCAAGACTGCCGAGCACCAAGCGTCGTGAAGGCCCCGTTGAAACTGCAATGTTTGTTAGTATACTCTGCATTTCCTCGCATTTTTGAGGGCCTTAAAATGCATGAACACTCACCAAAGCTTGCAAAGCACATCAGGCCCGCTGAAGAAATGTGATATTTCAACGGAACACAAACCCCCAAAATTCACTGCCCCTTTGCCTCCTAGAAATGTCGAAAAACATGCCACCAGTTTTGCCGATTGTCACGAAATTTGGTGGAGTCGTCTATCGTGAGAGGACACACACAAAAATGTGTCACAAACCCATATTTTTGAAAACAAACAGGAAGTCGACCATTTTAGTTCCGACTGGTCATCTTGGGTGAAAACCAGGGGTTGTACTTTGACAAACTCCTCCTTGGGAATTTGGCCAAATGAATGCTGATGAAATCACGGATACTACACAGATGGGAGGTGATGAACAATTACAATTAAATCTGCATATTAGTGTCATAAATCAGGATTACAAAAATGCTTATTATTACATTTGTATTTTCCAGTGTACTGTTCTTAATATTTTGGTTGATTCTAATTAAAAGTCATTGAATCAAACACATGGCCTTCATTAAAGTCAAGTGCGCAGTCTTGTTGCCATGGTCTTGCTGCAGCTCACACGGGACTCCATGCAAAGCCTAAAAATATAATGATAATTCATGATAATGGGATGCCTGAAATAGAGGAAGAGAGTACAAACAAAAACAAGAGCACGCCGAGCTCCCAAGAGGCGAGAGGCAGCTGTGGTCAGAGTCTCTGTGCTACATGTCTGATGGCGGTGATGAGGAAGGAGGAAGGCAGGACAGAATATTCGCACCACAGCGAGGAAGGACAAAGTAGTCCTCCTAAAGCCACTTTATCAAACTGGTCCTAAGCAGCCATGTCTGCTTCTATAAATATCTGCCAATACTCCAGCTGAGTGGGAATGAACTGCACTTGTACCCCTCCAAAAGAACATTCCATGACGACAAGCAGAATGACATTGTGAGACTTTTACACTATACAAGGCACATTTCATGTCGATTGGATCAAGCCATGGCCATCTGCGCGTGCGTGTGTGTGTGTGTGTGTGTGTGGTGCTGTTGCTATGCAGTGCTGGTTAAAAAAAAAGCTACTCAAAACACTTGACAATATTGCCTCATACAAGCACACAACAGTCCAATGTTTAACTCAACACAAGACATGCCATTAATATACCCGTGAGCATTGCAATCTGAAGGTTCATCTTTGCGAGTACGTGCATACGGGCAAGCCACGACATTAGGAGAACCTCATATTTACATTTATTCATCGGTGTGAACGTGTTTACTATCACCTATCATTGTAGTTGTACATCGTACTGAGGTAGAGGTACTTCAGCTACATTAGAGGGACACGATTTTCTCAATTTTGGACTGGATCTTATTACTGTAGACTGGGGGTGTCCAAACTTTTTCCACTGAAGGCAAATTGAAGGATGTGGAGGTCGCTGTGATGTGTGTGTCAATCATTCCAATGTAGTGCACACAAAATGTATCAGACCACCTGTCATTAAAAAGAGAAAACATTTTAGATAATTTCCAGAAACCTGCTTACAACTGAAAATGTTAGTGCTGTTTATTTTGCAAAATCAAATCGAATGAACTGAACGGTCTTTTTTCCCCACATGCAAAAACGTAACATTTTCTATGGCCTTGATAAAAGCTTTTCTGTTCAGGAATGCAAGTAAATAACTAGAACGTGATATCTTAATATGTCCTTTATGTTGCTTTGCCTTTTTTTGCAAGACAGTAATGAGAAAATGAATGGATAACAACAATTACTAATTTTTTTTTAGTGTTAAAAATATCATATTGGTATATTGACCCATTACAGAGACAAAAAAATCATTTTGGTCATTACTAATGTCGCAGTCATTATCGCTTACCTTGATGTTTTTTTTTATGGTTTATGGCTACGTGCACTTTGAATTATTCATGTTAAATCGCTCAGTGCACCAGATTTAGCATTCAGCTAATTCCATCTGTAGTCGTGGAGGTCTAGTGTGTGCTATTTTTGCATGACGTTTTTTTTCTTTTCAGTGTGAACCTTCTTCGTAATGTTCTGACGCGGGCTATTTTTTTCTTACAATTAAAAAAAAAAAAAACGCAAATTTTGGACACTTCTGCTGTAGACTTTGCAGGTGTACCCAATAAAGTGGCCAATGGAGAGAGCCATTCTAGTTTCACACATACAGTTATTGAATGTGTGGCACGGTATGAGTAATGGCAGGTGGGCTACAATGTGTTTCATTAGGCACTCCCGTAGATTCTCCCCCAGGATGTCATGCTCTGGTGAGGCGTGACGACAACAACAACGGTGAGACTGCCAGACCCAAACAAATCCCACAATCCTTTGTAATCTGAGCAGGGATCTTGCACAATAACCACTGAATGTTCTAGTTGGGGGCATTTTTCCACCTAATGTTCTGAAAAAGGTGTTTACACGTCTCAAAAGTTTTCACAATACAGTAGACCGCCACTGTTTGCGGGGGTTTCCGAGACCACCCGCGAATAAACGCAAGTAATTGAGACAAAAAAATGTGTATTCTCGACACTCGATAATTAAGCCTCGATTATGCTGATGCGCTGAGGTGCCATCATACACTACACAGGCTCGCTTCTCCCCATCCAAACCCTCCTGCTATCTTGGGTTGACTTACCTACCCTTGCAATAAAAGTGATTTTTTTTTTATTATATTCAACATTCTCCAGCAGGGTCGTCGCCTTTTTCTGGTGCTTAGGTTTCTTGCAAAGATCCTGACAAGGTTCAGGGAATTCGGGCGGCGGTATTAGTGGGACATAAATACAACCTTAACAGTCATAAAACCTCGCACCGAAAACAACAAAAACAACCATTTGAAAACTTGCAAGTGAATGAGAGATGTGTGCCTCGTGTGCCTGTCCTGTGGATGCGGCGCCACCAGCAGGCAGTACGAGGCACAAACAAAAGCGCTCGGCCATTCAACCCTCACACCAATGTGTACTGTCTGCTGTAATATTACACTGTTATGTATCATGGTGACATTTTATGCTATATTATCACAGGTATAAATTATTACCGACGTAGGGTAAATGACATGCTGTTTCTGAAAAAAAAAAAAAAAAAAGCCTATTTTTGGAGGAGAAAAAAAAACACAAATGGGACAAGTTTTCCCACAAATTTAAAAATGTATTTTTTGATCAAAAATTCTGGTTAATAGAGGAATATTGTGTGCATCTAAACATCATGACTGACAAACAAAAAAATGAACTATACCAACACACAGCTTGAGATGCTTTCTGTTGGATATCTATTAAACACATTTGCACACGATAGATTGATTCCACAGTGCTGATGTCGTGTGGAGGATGAGTGGAAAGACGTCCAAGTGGAAACTCACAGGAGTGTAAGGGAGAGCAATGAGGAATACAAAGAGCACATGACATGGGAGCAAACTAGGTCAAATGACACCAATTCTTTCTCTCATAAATGAACATATTTCATATTCGCTAGTTTGAAAAATGCCCCAAGCCTCGCTTTACGGTACCATTTACCTACAACTACAGAAAATAAGTGTTTGAGCTCCTGTTGATTTTGGGAGTTTAACCCCTTATAAAGATATGAATAGTCCAACATTTTTATTGTAGGTTTACTGTAACAGAAACAGACAGAATGTAAAAAAAAAAGATTGAATCAAGTGGAGAAATTCATTTATATTTGATTGAGAGCAATAAGTATTTGATCCCCTACCAACCGGCAAGTATTTTGCCTCCCAATGACCAGTTTATGAAGTATGGCCAGGCGATTTGGCATAAAAATAATATCTCGGATTTTTTCACAAAAAAAAAAAAAATCGATGTACAATTTCTTCTGATTTTTTTCCTACTTTTAAAGAAAACAATAAGTACAAATGACAGAGATAAGTGCCAGCTGTTATTTTGTTTTATATACACTTTAGTTTTAGTTTGAAAGGCAACAATAAAAGCTGCAACATTTTCAAAAACAGTAACGAGGAATTCTCTCGTCACTGAATCGGAATAAAAATGCACATATTTTTCATTATCGCTAGTTTCAAACACCACCACAACTTATCAAGATACATCTGGTAGCGGCCTTGTCCATCCATCCATCCATCCATCCATGCATCCATCCATCCATCCATCCATCCATCTTCTTTCGCTTATTCGAGGTCGATTCGTGGGGGCAGCAGCCTAAGCAGGGAAGCCTAATTCGTCCAGCTCCTCCCAGTGGATCCTAAGGCATTCCCAGGCCAGTTGAGAGACAACGACTTTCCTACGTGTCCTGGGTCTTTCCCGAGGCCTCTGATGGGTCGTACTTGCCCTGAACACCTCCTCAGGGAGGCATCCTGACCAGATGCCCGAGCCACTTTATCTGGCTGCTCTCAATGCGGAGGAGCAGCAGTTCTACTTCGAGTTTCTACCGCATGACAGTGCTTCTCACAGAGAGCCCAGCCACCCTAAATAGAAAACTAATTTCACCCACTGGTACCCATGATCTTGTCCTTTGGGTCACTACCCAAATCTCATGGCCATAAGTGAGGGTAGGAATGTAGACTGACCAGTAAATTGAGAGCTTTGCCTTTGGGCTCAGCTCCCTCTTTATCACAACGGACCGGTGCAGAGTTTGCATCACTGCAGACGCCGCACCAATCCACCTGTAGCGGTCTTCTTCCCCATTTCTGGAACCGGAATATTTCAGGGGCACCGTACAGGGTAAAGTTAGGACAACTCCAAGGGCACCAGAATTCCAAGCAGCACCCCTGCTCACCAGGCAGTGGGCTGAAGGCGGGTTACAGTTGAGTTTGTTAGGATTCATATTTTTCTCATCATCCTTGCTAAAAGCACCACCATGGCAGGACAGTCTTGACATGGCTTTATTCCAGCTCACCACACACGCAAACTTTTCTCAGAACACAAGTCAGTCTTCTAATTAGGTACCTGAAAACATGCACAGGAACCAAATAAAGAATGTCCAGGGAGAGAAGGTATGAATAAAATAATTCACTAAGGAAATCCAGACTTAAAATCCCACCATGGGGACACTGAGGCGTTCCCAGGTCAGCTATGAGACAAAATCCCTCCAGCATGTTCGAAGTTTGATCCTGCAGTGCCCGCTAGGGTTTGAGGACACATATACAGGCCTGTCTGTAGTTGGACAATCAACACCTGGATGACTCAGACTAGGATTGGGAGAATGTGATGTGGTCAAAACTCTTTGGCATCAAGTAGACTTGATGTGTTATGGAGACAGTGTGACCTGTAATGAGAGCTCATTCTTCTCCACAGGAAGTAAACAGTGAGCTCAAACAGTTGCACAACTATGCTATGGATGGAATGCCGGGGATCTCGTGGGGAATCTGAGCACATAAACACAGAGGGCCACGCTTTCCTCGACAACCGCCCCCGGTGCCGATATAATCCACTAGGCTAAAGATTTCCTGAAGGGAAAGGCCAGAACACATACACACAACGGAGGTGAGCATTGTGATAACAAGTCAACAGCAGCTCTCCTGTATAGGCATCCAAATATGGCTGTGTCATGCATGGGGGCATATTCCTTATATTTAAACATCACAATCAACACCATAATCACAATAAATTTAAGCATCATAAAGGAATGATGGGACTTTTGCTCCTGATCTCCCCACTGCAGTTCTGAAGAGTCATTAACATTGATGAATACAAATCAAAAGCCTTCTAACCACCTTGAAAAAAACTAACATTAGCACAGACAGTAACGCTAATTCTAGAACAATGGGGTACAAACGTTTTCCAGGATAAACCAATCCAATGTTGATATGCTAAGAAGTTATAGTCAATCCAGGTGGTCCTCACGTCGTGGTGTTACGAGCTTTGATGTTTCATGGTTATGTACAAGCTCCCAGAAATTAATTTAAAATGTAATTTTGGGCCATAAACAATGAACGCGCTTGAGAACTACAGCTGTTACAGCGCAGTGCACCGCGGAGGAATACGCTGTGCACAGTATTGGCCGCACTTCTCAATCGCTTGACTCTCACGACCGTCATTACGGATAAAGAATCTTTAATGAAGCCTTCGTTAAGCATGACAAATGTCAGTAAACAGCCACACAAGGCTTCGAGGAGTCTCCAAGCAGAATTCCAATCAAAACTTAAATGAATGCCCTGTCAGATATCAAAACATATTTGGGGGGAATTGAGACAGAGAAAGTAATTATTATTCTTAAATTAATGAAAAAAGGCCACTCTTCTCACGCAGGGCAAAAGGGCAGGTGCTTGAGCACCCCCAGGGGTCAATCTTTGCGCACACATTGGTCTTAGCCCGTCCAACCATTTGGAATGTCATGGAGAAGAAAGAATCCACTGGTGTACTAAGCAACAGATGTGGAACAGGTAGAACAAGAACATTATTAGGTGAGGACAGAAACATTGTGAGAGTTGTAAAGAAAGACTCTAAAAGTGACATCAGCAAGAGGGCAGAGGGCAGAAGTGAAGTATCACTAGCTACGGTCCATAAAAGACTTCATGAACAGAAGTACAACGGGCAACACCGGAAGACGCAAACCACTCAGCTTAAAGGGTCACTGAGATGATTTTTCAACTTTGCTTAAATATGTTCTATATTGTTTGTAAATATGCTCTACGTTGTTTGTTCGTTGTTGTTTTTAAAGCGAACGGTAAATTCGTAAAAATTACATTTAAAGTATGTGGCGTGAAACATTTCTAATATCCGTCTTTGAAAAGCGGCGTTTTCGAAAGTGACGTCGGCAAAGCCACAGCTCTCATCTTAAGCAGACGTATGTACGTGACAGCGTGGAGATGTACACCGTGGTATTTTATATGCGTGATGCTGCTTATGCCTCAACTAAAAAAAAAAAAAAGGGTGCACTGTGTTGTCAGCTGTGTACAGATTATGTAAGTCACTCTTGATTATTACGCACGACATTGATTTATCTCATTTACAAAATAAAATTATAAAGAGAATCATTTTATGAACAATTTTTGCAATGGGCGCCCTTGTTTCTGGCTTCAGCGCCTGCTCCCCAAAATGTCTGTGCACGTGCCTGATAAGGATGGTCTCCAGACATGTTATTGCAAAAACACACCAGGCTCCTGTCGATGTAGCCGTTCTCCTCCTCCCCCACCCATACACACAGTCAGCACTCAGCCTGTTACGTACACATACACTCAGAATCACACAACTCTTTTAACACTGCAGTACACATCACTGCCAGGTCACGGATCCTCTGAAAGTGACGATAGTAATAGAAGTGTAAGCGGCGTGGTAGTCTTATTGACATGGAAATATTTCTAGTGCTTTGGCTTTTATTTTCTTGTATTACTGTTTAATTTAGTCTTTAAGAGACTGTCCATAACTGTTCAAGTTATGGACATTACCTTACAAGTACTGCAACACCTCTCAGCAGCCTATCCACCCCTGTCAGAAACCTCGGCGTGATTGAGTCCACTTTTAAGAGTCGCAAGCGGGTTAATTCAGCCACGAAAGCGATGCTTTGCAGCGTATTGCCACAATAAAGCCATTCCTGTATTTCAAAGCGCTCTCCCCTCGTGGGGCGACTCCAGCGCCCTTCACACTGAGATTAGTCTGTCATCCGTCAAAGAGGAATGCGGAGGAGGAAGACCGTGAGCTCCAGTCTGGCCCCCACTCACTGTCAGTACAGTTCACAATTGAAAGTTTGTTGATAAAAGCCCACCTCCGCAACCCCAGGGGGCGTCTCATGTGTCCCCCACCATTTCAACCTGAGCACATATTGTGGAAAACCTTTCCACCTTCCTCATCTTACAAATGTAAGCTCAAAATGTACTTTTATTCGTGCACAGGTTTGCTATTAATGCAAACAACTTGAAGCCACGGCACAGCAGAGAAGAAAATTCAAGCTCAACTCAAGGTGACACTTACACAAATGGCAAATTTGAGTAAGGTCATTTCAACAAAACAATAGATATAATTTGTTGGTGCAAAGGGATGATCATGTAGCCAGCTGGCAATCAAAAAAATAACGACACTAAATGGAACGTTGAAGGTCTAAAAACCATTTCCATTACTTTAAATTTGTATTTGACTGATAAAAATAAGTATTTGATCATGACTTAGTACGTGGTGGAAAATGTCTTGATGGCAAGCACAGAGGTCAGACATTTCTAGTTGGTCACCAGAGTTGCACACGTCTCAGGAGGGATTTTAGTCGGAGAAAAGCCCCAAAGCAGAATATTTCCACTTCTACCGTATGTTTGACAGGGATGGTGGTGTTGGACTCATATTCAGCATTTCTCTACCTCCAAACACGTCGAGACGTTCCAATATGTTGTGGTCCCAACTCCTTTGAGATCATTAACCAGCTCTGGGCTGATCCCTCACCTTTCTCACAATCATCCTTACCCCACGAGGGGAAATCTTGCATGAAGCTCCAGAGTGAGGGTAATTGACTATTATCTTGTGTTTATTCCACTTACGTATGAATTATTGTGCGAATAGTGGCCTCTTTCTCAACAAGCTTCCTGTTGATGGTATTCTAGTCCATTCCAGTCTTGTGCCTGAGGTCCTCCGACAGCTCTTTGGTCTTGCATATGGTGGTGAAGCGGTTTGAATGGAAGAAAGTGTTTCTTGTGTGCTTCATGGGCACATAACCGGTCTGTGGGGATCAGAACGCTTGCTGGTTGGTAATTTCCTCCAATCAATACATATTAGTTTATAACCTTTGATGTTTTTCCTCTGGATTTTTTTTTATATTCAGTTTCTCTCTTTTACAATAAATCTACAATAAAAAGTTATGGACTGTTCATATATTTTTAAGGGGGTAAACTTACCCAATGAACAAGATCAAATATATATATATATATATATAATACATATACGTATACTCCTGATTTACATTTTGCACTGTTAGATCTTCAGAAGGCTCTAAGTAAAGCTTGAAAATCCTAGAAGAAGAAACTGGAGTGAGACAAAACATTTTAAGCAATTTACTGCAAACAACCATTAAACTGAAACAGGCTGTTCATCAGCTGACCTAACGTTTAAGACCACATCTTTTAAAATCCCAAATCTTGGCAAAAATGTGAATTCAATGTAATTTCTGTCAGGTACTCACACTGTCAAGATCTCTTGATGGCAAAGGCAAAAAAGCTTTCTCACGAGGTCTGACAGTTGAGCTGCATAAGAAAGGCCTCTCACAGCATGCCAGTGTTGCTGAGGTTGGACGCAGTAAGACAGTCATTTTAAACTTCTTCAAAGATTCTGAGGGTTACGGAACAAAAAAACTCAAGTCGTAGGCCCAAAAAAAAAAAAAAAAAAGAAAAAAATCGCACCAGACCTGAGCCACCGGATCCGGCTGGCTGTCAAGACACGGGACGATCCTCTGCCCAGATGAAGGTTTTACTAGTGCCCAGTGCAGTCCAATAACCATCTGACGGCATCTGCGAGAGAAGGGTTTTAAAAGCAAAAAATGTCGTCAAAGGCCTCGTCTCCTTCAACCCCACAAAATTGCCCGTTTGGAATTTCAAGGAGAGCACCAAATGTGGGACATTGAAAGGTGGAAGAAAGTTTTATTCTGTGATGAGAAAAAATAACCTTGACGGTCCTGATGGCTTCCAACGTTACTGGCATGACAAGGAGATCCCACCTGAGATGTTTTCCACACGGCAGAGTGGAGGGACCACCGTCATTACCTGGGGTTTTCCTTCAATGGAACAATGGAGCTTCTGGTTGTGTTGGGGCGTCAAATGGCGAATGGCTATGTTGACATGTTGCAGAGGGCTGCAGGTCACAATACCCGCTTACAAAGGACTTCTTACTTCTTCCAGAGGAATAACGTCACTCTTTTGGACCATCCTGCATGCTCCCCTGATCTAAATCCGAATGAGAACATTTGGGGATGGATGGCGAAGCAAGTTTACAAAACTGGACATCGGTTCCAGACAGTGAATGGCCTCCTTGAAGCCATCTTCACCACCTGGAGAAACATTCCCATTAGCCTCGTGGAAAAAATGGCATCAAGGATATCCAGACCAAATTTATGAGGTAATTAACAAGAATGGCGCAGCTACTCATTACTGAGTCCTCTTTTGAAAATTCTATTTGTATTTTGTGGGGATTTCCGTTTTTTAAACTATGGTCTTAAACTTTTGATCAGCTGATGAACAGCCTATTTCAGTTTAATGGTTTTTGCAATACATTGCTTACTTAAATTGTTTTTGGTCCCACTCCCATTCTTTTTGCATTTTAAAGCTCTACTTAAAACCTCCTTAAGATTCAACAGTGCAAAATGTAAATTCTTACAAATTTTCAACTGGTCTTAACATTTTAATCTGGAGTGTGCATGTATTTGATATATATACATAGTTGATCTTGTTGATCGTGTAGGTTTACCCCCTTAAAAATATATGAACAGTCCAGATCTTTTATTTTCGATTTGTGTGTATATGTTTTTTTTGGTGGCAGGTTTTGTGGACCATTCTATTTGTGGCACAAATCCTCTCATCCACTATCAGTACGTAAACATGAATTACTTTAGAGTTGTCCTGTAAAAGGACACATTCAAGGTTTAACTGATTCCTAATCTCACATCTGCAGTGTTACAACAGGGATGAGGTGCAGGCAGCTCCATCACACAGACACTTGGTGTTAAAGATTGTTTTTGTGTGCGTTTATGCGTGTGAGAAACATGGTCGCCAGTGCAGGTAAACCAACACCCTGCAGAGTCTGCCCAGTTTATTTGCTGAAGCAGCTGACGAGTTAGACGCGATGCCAGAGAGGCATATAAATATATAAATGTACAATGTGTGCAGGAGGGGGTAGAAGATAACATGAGGGGAGGACAGCTGGGGTGTTTCATTACAGAGGAAGCCCAGCGGACCATAAAACAACACTTTCTAGCCCTTTTGCTTTGAGCTATTATACACGCACTGCAGGACAATGTGTCCTTCGTAAGACAATTTGTCAGTCACTCGTGCTACGTGTGGCAAAGGCCACACTCATGTCAAGTTAAATACACAATATGTAATCATCACCATTTTAAGGATACACTGGCTTGTAAGGAGAATCACATCTTTGTTGTCACTAGCATCGGCGTTGCGTTGAAAAATCATATACTGTAGTATTAATCACAAGTTGTTTGGCTAGACAAATATGAAGGCATCACAAAAACATCACAGGCGCTGATTGGTGTATAAAACTGCACGATTTATTCACAAACATATTGTGTAAAAGATTGTCGTACTAAAAGTTTACAGCCGTGACTCGCGAGCATAAAATACATGCACATATCTCTACGCAATCACCAAAATAGATGTGATTAGAAAAAATAGTGCTGATAGGAAAGAAGAGCTGACTCATTGTCTGAAATGTGGTGTATTACAACAACAGAGCTGTGCAAAAATAGACTGTGCAGTCTCTGTCGGCGTTGCGGGCCACATTATTTTGTAGAGGGGAAAAGTCCGCTGAGTATGTTGTTTGATGAGAGCGGTAAAAGCAAAATTCAGTTGGATCGTGTTTGCAAATCAATGCCTGTGAGTGGGGAAATTACAACTCAGTGGCAGGTGAAGACAAAGCGGAAAAAGTGAAGGACTCATTAACAGTCAGCATAAATAACATTGGGGGGTGGCTTGGTTGGAAGGGCAGGGGGCATGATGGGGCATTAGCAGTGACAGGTGCCTCTTAAGGCAGCTTTGAGTAATTGAATTGGCTAAAGGAGCTGTCTCTTCAGACTGTAAGATAAATCATCCTTGTTGTTGTGGGAGTGGCTGAGCCTCGCTGTTGTTAAAACATATTGATTAGTACAGTGGTGCCCTTTAATATATGTGTAAACACACACGCGGAAATACGTATTTGATCACCTGCGGATTTTGAAAGTCAAACAGGATGTCCTCAGAAGTAAGTGGCCGCTGATCTTAGAGAGTCACAGATTTCGCACCGGTTGTGAATTTGCCGTTCAGCTCCTTGTTAGAGAACAGCAATTGCGCAAAAAGTATTGAAACGTTCAACAGTTGAACATTCAAAAGTTCAGAGAAGGTGAAATTAAGCTCACCTGTAAAGGTTATACAGGTAGTGCATTTTAGGTTCATCCTGCAATTTCACCTGAAAGCCGAATATGCCTAACTTTTAGTGAGTAGTGTTATTTTCAACTGTTTCAAACAAGAACCCGACAGACGAGCACTCCTTTGGAGAGTAATAAATCAGATAGTGATGCTGCAGCACTGTGTTCTACATCTTTTTTTTTTTTTTTTTACCAAAAATGCTTCTCTGTGGTTAGGGGTTACTTGGCTGACACAAAAAAGATTCTTTAGGGGATACCTCACTGTAAAAAGGTTGAGAACCACTGGGTTAGTTCATCAATAGTCTCACAATTTTACTTATCTTACTGCCCTAATATGCTTATTGCAGTAATACACCTGCTGCTGCATTGTCATTTATTTGAATTAGTTTATTTGAAAAAAAAAAACACACATTTAGCAGAATATGATGTGTGGATCATTTGAGAGAAAAAGTTGGAAATTGGCTCCACATTAAAAACGTGTTGATTCAGTTCATGTTTAGGCATATTATTTGGGTTGAGGTTGGACTGCGCTGCTTTGAGTAAAACTGAGAAATCCAACAGAAGCAATAACACGGCTCTCTCACGCCCTCTAGTGTGTATAAACAGTACCCCACAAGCACACGTCAATCACTTAAAAAAATCGATATTGCTGAAGCAGTCAACATTTTCTTCACAGTTCCAGTTTAGCTTATAGAGTGTTTTTGCATTTTAAAGTTCTTGCTGCTGCCTTTATTGTGCAAGTAAACGATTTAGCGGCCTGCATAAAAAGATGTACTATGTCTAAGCGGTAAAGTATAACATCAAAAAATTGATTGAAAAGGATCAAAACTACTCACTAATGATTTGAATTGTACTGGAATGGTCCAAGTCCAACGTTTTTAAACGGTTCAACTGTAGCAAACACTGCACCAAAATCAGGATGAAATAACTGCTTCAGGAATAAATATGTCCTTCACCGGTGCTCCTCTGCAATATGAGCCTCCAAGCGCTACACTTATCAGGAGACCACCTAACACCCTGATGACCGTGGTCAAGCACCAATCGGCACAAAGCGGACCTGAGCTCTCAAATGTCAACCACCACGAGCGCTTGTCAGTAGAAGATGAAAGACGCAAAGAAAGGAGAGGGAGTAAAGGGTGGGGCCAGGATCAGGGGATGCACAGGGTGCTAGAAGAAAAGGCCAGGGCGCACACTGGTGTGGGTATGCCATAGTAGGAGGGGTCGGTGAGGGGGTAGAGAAGGAGGAGGAAGAGGA
Source organism: Dunckerocampus dactyliophorus (assembly GCF_027744805.1). Taxonomy (NCBI): domain Eukaryota; kingdom Metazoa; phylum Chordata; class Actinopteri; order Syngnathiformes; family Syngnathidae; genus Dunckerocampus; species Dunckerocampus dactyliophorus. The sequence goes on along the minus strand of NC_072833.1, from coordinate 15,488,701 downwards.
AGACCCCCAGCAGGTAAGAGCAAAGGACAGTGAGGCGGTGTGGGTGCTCCAAGGCCGAACTGATGGCCGGGAAACCCATGTAGTTACAGAAGGAGTGGCAGAGCACTGGGCCCACCAGGTGACCTGAAAAACAAAGGAGGAAAGACGCACAGCTGGATGAATGTTTAAATCAACAAGATGAGATCAATCTACGGTTTAGCACGCAAATGTGACTGCTAACATCACACATCCTTCTCATCACGATTCACATAGGACTTGTTTTTGCTTCCAGGCCGCCAATAGGCGCAAAATGTCATATGCATTTAAAGTATACATGAGATCCCTGCTATTCGCGGCAAATGAGGAAAATCTGCAAATAATGGACACACCCATAAAAAGCCCTAAAAATGTCTATTTTGGATACAGTACACCCTATGCAGTAATATACCTCACAGTTACTAATCACATTCACTTTTACACATAAGAAACAACACAGGCATGAAGTATGATGTACTGTAGTTCGAAATCATGCTGTTATATAACATCAGATCTTGTCAAAACATCTTCCTGCTGGAAAATGTTGAGTGAATTGCTGGGTGGCACGTGACATCACGTCCTGTTGCAGTCGTGAATGAAATTTAGTAAATGAAAGAAGGAACGTTTGTGTGGGGCAAATACTTCCCCAGCAGACCACTCAATCATGGCGGCAGCTCCTCACTAACATTAACCCACACCCTCCCAAATGTTGAAGCAGCCACCTGAAACACCAGATAAGTTGGCAAAAAAAACCTTTGAAAATGACCTCTTACTCATCCCCAAGCATGAGTGGAAGCTGACTGGGTTAGCTTAGTTTACCAGAGCATGCTAGTGCAGCTGTGTGTGCAATTCAGGCTATATGAGTGTGCTTACAATGCGTTGTGTTTCACCGCTTCTTAATAACGCGACTGGAACTGCGTCATAACAGTTTGTTGAGGATTTTGTAGCAATGTGTGTAGACCAGGGGTCACCAACATTTTTTCTCGTGAGAGCTACTTTTACAAAATGAAAATGGCCAAGAGCTACTCATTTTTGTAACATTTATTTTCAGAGCTTATTTTAAACCTAAACAAAGCGAATATACTTGTTTTACCAGAACATTAACAAAATGCTGGTGTCCACAACTCACATTTTGTATTTCAGAATGCATTTCTTTCTACTGTTCTTTCATTATTAACTGAAAACCTGAATGAAAAGCAGGCTTGTGGGTACCTCATGTGGTCGTGGGGGGCTACCTGGTGCCCGTGGGCACCACGTTGGTGACCCCTGGTGTAGACGCTGACATCCCATTGAAAATGTTTGTGAAGCTACATCCATTTCTGAAATTCTGAGCAAAATTGTCCAGTGATGTATTGCATTAATAAATGTACGGATTTTTCATTTCCTTAATGGCCATTTTATTCACTTACACAAAGAGGGCACACTCAATAGTGGTAAAATAAGTGTAAAAGAAAAAAAATGGAATTCTAAAAAATGTAAAAAAAAAAAAAAAAAAAAAAAAAAAAAAAAACTGAATCGCCGACCATTTTAATTAAATCGTGTCAGCCAAAATTCAAGTTAATTATGCGACCCTTGCATCAACTGCTCTTTTAAGATAGTTACTACATTTTGAAAGCCAATCGTTTTATCCACTAAGTGTAATTAGCTGGATGTGTAGTTTACAGTTTCTTCAGAAGTGCATTATACTACTTCGCTGCATTTGCAGGACAATCAGGAGACCCGACATGAGCCTGTATGGAAGCCTCCTTCCTACCTGTTCTCACAAAAATGAAGGCTGCGTAGGCTCCAAACACGGCCGCGTAGGAGAACTGGAACGCTGTGGCGGGCATAAAAAAAAAAACACAGTTCACCATTAGCATCATCCCCTCCCTCCACCATGACTATGAAGATGGCTACATACCAGCTGAGAGGAAGATCCCTGACAATGACCCCCGTCGGAAGCGTAGCGACTCAATCACATGGTGGAAGTGAGCTACGAGACGACAATTTACGAGTTTGATGACTGAGATCGTTCAAAGTCCACGTGTGTTTGTCCGAACTCACCCATGCCAAAAAAGAGAGGGCAGGTGTAGATGGCGGTGGCGGGGCCGGTGCAGGGCACCAACATGGGCAGCATACAGGCCCTGAACACCAGCTCTTCTGTCAACGGTGCCACTACCTGGTTCCTCAACCACCGCATGTCGTTGAAACACAACGTCCAGAACCATGGGTCTGCAAGAGGAAGCATACAAACAAAGTTGTGTACAGTCGTCCCTCGTTTATTGTGGTTACAGTGTTCCCTCGTTTATTGCAGGGGATAGGTTCCCGAAATAGCTCACAATAAGTGAAATCCGCGAAGTAGCCAACTTTATTTTTTTTATAATTATTATACATGTTTTAAGGCTGTAAAACCCCTCACCACACTTTATACACTTTTCTCTCCGTTAACATTTTCTCACATTTCTCTGTTGTTTAAACACTCTGAGGTCAAATTTCATTTGAATTTTAAAGCTCAACCTACTAGTTTTTATTTGGTATTACGTGACTCTCACATATTTCACTCATATGACCGTGCCTTGTCGTCCTGGCACCGTTCGGATGTATCCTTGTTAAAACATATTGCTCCCGTCCTATTTTCCTCACACGGTTCTTGCGTTTCTTCCATTCTTTACAGTATTGGCGGTTAGCAAGCAGCTCACTCAGTTAGCAAGTTTGGTAGCCAGGACCACAACAGGAGAGGGCAGGAAGGAGATTGGTCTACAGCCAATCAGGAGATAATGGCTGGTGCAGACAGAAGAGCGAGAATAGAGACACACCATGGCGCGAGGGAACACTAATAGGTTCCAGACCCAACCGCGATAAGTGAATTTCCGCGAAGTAGGATTCAATATTAATAAATTGAATATTTTCGTAGTTGGAGCACAGAAAACCAGACTGTGACCTTATAAAAACTTTTTTTAATATCATTACATCCCTGTTAACATGAAATACCACCCCATAGTCACCTTTATACTCATATTGCCTAATATAGTAGACACGATAAGCAACAATGAGACAATAACTCACCGTTAGCATTGGGAAAGTTCTTTCTTATTGTAGGATCTCGACCGTAATGTGGGTCGATCATTAACAAAAAAATGATGATAGACATCAGCCTATCATCCATCCTCACTATGACGATTGTCACTTGATTTGATATATTCCTGCCAGTCTGACATGAATGTGGCATATATGCTAGCTTTGTTTACATCACATTGCGCAACGCTTATGCGTAGGCTACGGGATCTCTGAAGTTACACAAGAGACGGCTGCCACTTTAAGCAGAGCAATATATCGAGCTAACTAGTTAGCCTTCAATGTATTTATTCTAAACCAGGGGTCTCAAACTCACGGCTCGCCTAGCGCGGCCCGCCAGTTTTTCTCACAGGTACTTTTGTATGTTAGCAAAATTGCTCAAAAAGTAATTATTTGTACTTAGTTACAAGCGAAAGTAAATATTGTGTTGTGTTTAATATTGATGTTCGGAATTCAGATGTTCGTGAACGCACCTTGTGTAAGCGTGATTAATGGAGAAGGAGGACGTGACACCAACAAGTCAAATAAAAAGTATATCCTGCCCCAGTCATGTTTTTTTCAAAGTATGCCGTGAAAAGAAAGGTTGGCGACGAGCACAGACAATTTCAGGAAAAATGTGCGACGGAATATTTTTTTGTTCAGCACAGGGGCATCCCGACGTGTCTAATATGCACAGAGAAAGTTGCTGTGCACAAGGAACATAACATCAGATGTCATTACTCAACTCGACCTGCTGAGGAGTATGCAAAAAAACAGCGAGATGAGAGAGACATCACCGTGTAAGTGATGTCTGTGCTGCCAGACATCACTTACACTGCACAGCTTGCAATATGCAGTATGTCCGTGGGGTTAACAACAGTTTTGAAGTGATGGATGAGTTGCTCACAGTGCTTCCAATGCATGACCAGACCACAGCTTAATGGCTATTCCACCACCTGCGTGATGCAATTGTGGATGCCGGTTTAACATGGAAGAGCTTTGCTGGAACAACAACTGATGGAGCACCATCAATGACAGGGAGGAGATACGGACTGGTGGCACTCTTCAACGTAAACTAGAAGAGAAGAGTGTGAAGCAGGCCATTATCTCTGCACTGCATTATGCATTAGCAGGCCCTTTGCAGCAAATGCCTGAAATTTGACAATGTAATGTCTGTCATTGTGAAATAAATGAATTGTATAAGATCCAGGGGCTTAAAGCACCTGCCTTTTTTTTTTTTTCATTTTTGACTGCTGACGGCTTCTCCTTTGATGTGCAAGATGCTCCTCCCATGCTTCAAATTGAGCTCATTGACCTGCAGTGCAATTCTGAACTCAAAGCCACCTTCAGGGATGTGAGTGGAAAAGATGACAAGCTTGGACAATTTCTGAGAGAACTGCCCCCTACTACCTTCCCTGAGCTTTCCAGGATGTTCAGACAGACCTTGTGCCTTTTTGGGAGCACATATCTGTGTGAAAAGCTCTTCTCCACCATGAACTTTAAAAGTCAAAGCACAGGTCCAAACTTACTGATGAGCATCTTCAAGTCATACTGCTTCCTCCCTTAAGCCAAATGTGATTCAGCTGTGCAAGCAAGGAGTAGTCACAAGGAGTCTGTGCTGAACAAACGTTGTGTTTTGAGAAAACGTTCATGTTCAGAAGAAGCGTTCTTTTTGCGGAATACTTGATGCAGCCCAGTTTGAGACACCTGTTCTGAATCTAAGAATGGGTTTGAAACTGAGTGACGGAGGACAAATACAGTAAGCAGCCAAAAACCACTTCCGCAAGGAATAATAGGCCATAGTCAAATACAAAACAGCAATCATTTATTAGAAGTTTTTTTGAAAAACCTCTATAGAGTGAGGGAGCAATATTCGAACCTTGATGTAGCGAGGGACCACTGTACAGGTATTTTAATACGTGAAACGCACAAGCCAACTCACCAAATGCTAACCGGATACCATCCATGAAGGTCCAGGGACAATCCATTGCCAACTGTGTCAGGGGGCCCAGAAACAGGATCTACAGCACCACACACACGCACACACAATACACAGTCATGGAGAAAGAGTACTTTATTGTGTATGCATCGTTTGTTACCATGGTGAGCACCAAAGGCAGGACAATGGCAGGGATGAGGCCTTCAAAGCGCACCCCCATGACCGCCAGCAGTGGAGACACCATCTGACACACACACACACACACACACACACACACACACACACACACACACACACACACACACACACACAAAAAAAACCACACTTTTATTCAGTTCAGTTCAGTTCAGAGCCACGCTGACCACCATTCATCTGTGACTTGTGCCGTACTCACCCGGACGCCTGTCAGTTCCTTCCATACCCACACAAAGAGAGGCGACAGACCTGATATGATTAACACGCTGGTGAAGCGGCGTTTTATAACAGCGGGGTGATCCCTGACAGACAAGCAAAAGAAAATACAAAAATAATTACAATTACAATCACTATCCTGAAGCAGAAAAATTGTGCAATGAAGCGAATCAGTTTAGGTCACAGGGCAATACTAGAGCTCCTGCTGGCCAACCAAACTCCAAAGCCGAGGTGGGCGATGCTACAAAACGTAATAATGATCTGATACCAAGTAACTACAGGGCCAGTGTCTGAAATACCGACACGTTTTACTTGATATGGACACTTTTACTTATGTAATATGTAATGATAGCAACAAAATAATGCACTTATTGCCTTATTCCTTTTTATTACATACAATTGTTTCAGCAAAATAAAGTCAACGGTGCCAATATATATAAATACACACTCCTGATCCAAATTTTAAGCCATTTTGACACATACAAGCTACATTTTGCACTGTTGGATCTTAAGAAGTTTCTCAGTCGCGCTTCAAAAAGCAAAAAGAACAAATACGAGTGAGACAAAAGCATTTTAAGTAATTTATTGCAAATAACCATCAAAGTGAAATAGGCTTTTCATCAGCTGATCAAACATTTAAGACCTCTGCCTTTAAAAGCCAAAATCGTCTCAAAAAATGGATTCCATGTCATTTTCTATCAGGTATTCACACTGTCGTGATGTCTTGATGGCAAAGGTAAAAAATTGTCCTCTCTTTGAATGCGGTCGGACTGTTGAGCTACATAAGCAAGGCCTCTGGCAGCGCGCCATTGCTGTTGAGGATGGACGCAGTAAGACAGTCATTTTAAACTTCTTCAAAGATTCTGAGGGTTACGGAACAAAAAAGTCAAGTGGCAGACCCAAAAAACGGCACCGGCCGTGAGCCGGCGGATTAGACTGGCTGTCCGTCAAGACACAGGACGATCCTCTGCCCAAATGAAGATTGTTACTGGTGCCCAGTGCAGTCCAATAACTATCAGACGGCATCTGCGAGAGGTTATTAAGAACAAAAACGTCTTCAAAGGCCTTGTCTCCTTCAACGCCACAAAATTGCCTGTTCGCAATTTGCACGAGAGCACCAAACATTGAAAGGTGGAAAAAATATATATTCTCTGATGAGAAAAAATATAACCTTGACAGTCCTGATGGCTTCCAAAGTTACTGGCATGACAAGGAGATCCCACCTGAGATGTTTTCCACACAGCACAGTGGAGGGGGCGCCATCATGATTTGCTTCAATGGAACAATGGCGCTTCAAGCTGCAGGGGCATCAAACGGCAGCTGGCTTTGTGGAGATGTTGCAGGGGGAATTCCTCATGACTGAAGGCCCTCAACTGTGTTGTAATGACTGGGTTTTTCAACAGGACAATACTGCAGTTCACAATGCCTGCTTGACAAAGGACTTCTCCCAGAGGAATAACATCACTCTTTTGGCCCAACCTGCATGTTCATCTGATTTAAATCCAACTGAAAACATTTGGGGATGGATGGAGAGAGACGTTTACAAAAAATGGACATCAGCTCCAGACTGTGAATGCCCTCGATGAAGCCATCTTCACCACCTGGAGCAACATTCCCACTAGCCTCCTGGCATGCCCAAACCAATTTTTGTGGTGATTAACAAGAATGGCCCAGTTAGTCATTACATTACCCTTTTGTATTGTATTGTATTGTAAAATTATATTTCTATTTTGGGGGGGATAGGGATTTTTTTTAGCTATGGTCTTAAACTTTTGATTAGCTGATGAACAGCCTGTTTCAGTTCAACAGTTTGCAATAAATTGCTTACTTTTTTTTGTCTCACTCCCATCACTTTTTTTGAACCTCTACTTAAAACCTACTTAAAATCCAACAGTGCAAAATGTAAATTATTGTAACTGTACAACTGCTTTTAAAATTTTGATCAGGAGTGTACACAATATTTACATTATATTTGAATAACACAAAGATATTTTTGAAAACTATCGAGCAGGATACCCGATACCAATAGTACACTGGCATGAATAATATGGATATCTGGGGCGATCAGCACAACTCCTCTCTCAGGCTAATTCTTTGCCTTGAATAAGGCAATTAGTGAAGAGTTGAAAATCAAAGTCAGGCCTACCTTGGCAGGTCACTCCTCCACACGTACAAACTGCCGACGTAAGAACAAGCGAGCAGCAGACAGGACAGAACCGACAGCCCGCACACACTCGCTGGAGGCACAACGTCGCCATTACCAAGCTCCCCTGCCAGAAGGCTCGGCACTAATTCCTCCTCGTTTGCCATAGCGTCAGTCTCAAATGGCTAAACCAGAAGCACAACATGGAGGGGAACTGGGCCATCTAACGTGGACAAATAAAACAGCAGCGAGCACTGTCATAGTCCCCGTTGACGTAAGCTAACGTTGCTAGCAGAGACACAGCAGTGTGATCACTTCACATGGTTATTGTGTCCCGGGTTAGCACGATATTGTTCAAATTAAAAAAAGATATGCACGCACTTCGACCGTCGTGTTCTTTGTTGACGTATACACGTCTTCTTATGTTTGCTGTAACAAACAATACACGTTACCAAACATGTGGACAGTCGCACACCTAGCTAAACCAAACGAAGCATAGTCTGGATTGCCCCGAAGTAGTCACTTTCAGACACCTAAAAGTGTTCTTCTCTCTTCCTGTAGACTCCTGGGGCTTCATTTTCACAGTCTACACATTTGAATTAATGGAACTTTTCACGTATTTTGCTCCACATGCGATATGGGCACTCTCCTGAGCGGCTGTGCACTGGCTTATTAGTCAGCGCAGGGTGATTACGTCATAAGAAAGTATCTTCTTCGTAGTCTTGTAATCAACAGAAATAGCGTCTCCTTCTGACCATGTTTATGCATTTAAATCCACAGAAAGCGATTATATTCAGTGAAATGATCCAACACGCACACGATATATATAATATTATATTCGTGCAACTATCGGTAAATCTAGTAAATGCAGGAACAGTATTGCCGATAATAATACTTTTTACTTGAAAATACTCATTGAATGATTTTGTGATTTTGAATGTAGTGTGCTGATCCTGACGATACAATACAAAACAATATAAAACAATGCAACCATATTAACTAAATCATTGATACACCTCCCTACCTCCTTTTGTTACGTAAAATTGTTCGTCAAAAATACAAAGATAACTAAACAAAAGCAAAAATACATTTGGCTGTTCTTCAAATTCTTTGGATTTTTGTCCACAAAGCCCTCCTGTGTCCAAGGACTTAGTCCCTGAGGTGATTTTTGTTCTGGAAACAATGTGACAACATATAAATATAGCAATATAACAATACGAACAACACAACAACAAAACAGATATTTCTAAAAATAAAGAGAACTTAAAAATATCAATCTTATCACACTAGTATCGATTCAATACTGATACTAATATCAATAATATATTTATTTAGTAATTGCACTAACATCCCTGGCTTCCATTTTTTAACATTAATGAAATAAATGTTTATGGATAATTAAATTAATTGTATAATTAAGTGTATTATGTGTATAAAACACACAAACACGATTAACCTGCTGATGTCATCTTGTCGTCACGACCTCTGGTGCACTGTGAAGTCAACCTAGAGACGAGTTACTGCACAACGACAAATTCAAATGACTGATTGACTTAAATGTGAATGCAAAAGTGAAACACTCAACAAATCAGTACAAAAGCAAATTAAATGTGCACTATAACGTGTAGTGTTAATACATTAGAGCATAGCAAAATGTGCATCGGGTGCTAGCCATGATCGTAGTTACTTTGCACCAAAAATTGTGCCATTGGAAAAGTTGGAAAAGTTAGGAAAATTCCAAGATAGAGATGTGGTGACTTTATTTCATGTGGCCCAGAATTCTTGGTGGCGTCCCTGTTCCCAGCCACTGTGTGGAGTGAGCACATTCCACTGGCAATTCCTGGGTTTCAACTACGTGACTTAGAGGCCGATGGGGGGGGACAAGCATAAGATACGGCCACATACACACTCAATATGTTTGTGCAATATTTTGAAGATTAAAGCGAATAACAGTGCATGTCATTGAAATTATTTGCTGTGAGTGTACATAGTGTGATGCATGAAGACATAAAATAGTTGAAAACAAGCCGATCGAAAAGCATTCTTTTTGCATTCTTACACCAAGTCCAGCTGCATGAATATATTCTTGAAACACGTCCTTCATCGTTTCACTCCACTGTTTTGCAAAGTGTGAGCTTCGTGGCCAATTTCTGCGCTGTAAGCCGCAAGGTGGCCTAATGGTTAGCATGTTGGCCACACAGTCAGGACATCTGGAAGATCTGGGTTCAAACCTCCGATGGGCATCTGTGTGTGGAGTTTGCATGTTCTTTCCGTGTGTATGTGTGTTTTCTCTGGGTACTCCGGCGTCCTCCCACATTGCAAAAACATGCATGTTAGGTTAAGTGCGAATGGTTGTTTGTCTATATGTGCCCTGGTAACCAGTCCAAGTTGTACAGCGCCTCTGTCGCAAAGTCAGCCGGGATCGTCAGCATACCGCAAGACACTAGTGAGGATATGCGGCATAGTGGATGGATTTCCAGGCTGCTAGAAGCTAGCAAGCAAGCCACATTCCCAAGCCAAGCCCTCCTTGGAGCATCGCTGGACATGCTCCCAAGTAGCTACATTACACGTTTTTGAGTTCTAACAATGTTTTAACTTTGATTTTAATATAAATTGTGCTTCTTGTTGCTCTCTGTAAACTTGAGTGTGTTTACTCGGTTCCACTCAACGAGAGTGGAGAGAATGATCATGCTTGAAAACCCGCCAATGTGCTTGAATTACAACAATTCTGCAAAAATGAGCGGGCCAACATTCCTCCACAGCGCTGTATGAGAGTCATTGCAAGTTACTTCAAACGCTTGATTGCAGTTGTTGCTTCTAAGGGTGGCCCAACCAGTTGTTAGGTTTAGGGGGCAATCACTTTTTCACACAGGGCCATGTAGGTTTGGATTTTTTTCTCCCTTAATAATAAAAAAGTTTGATTGAAAAACTGTTCATTTGTGTTGTCATTGACTAATATAAATATTTTTTTTATTATCTCAATCATTTAAGTGTGACAAACCTGAAAAAAAAAGAAATCAGGGAGGGGCAAACACTTTTTCACACCACTGTGTGTGTGTGTGTATGCCAATAGGGCCCCAACAGACACTTGAATCGCCTTTATCAATGCCAGCAACGTTTAGTGACTGGCAGAACAATCCAAAGCTCTTCCACTAGATAGCAGGAGGTACAAAATAAATAAAAAAAAACCTTTTACCTAAATTGCCATTCATACAATGTTTTTGTTTGGTGGTGTGCCATGAGATTTTGTGTGACTTGGCTCAATAAAGGTTGGAAAACACTGCATTAAAGGAGTGCTTGAACCGGTTTTGGAAGCACAGATTTCCCAGGCTACATGAAGGCAGCAGCACTTACCTTGACTGAGGAGGCTGGAGAGAGAGAGAGAGAGAGAGAGACAGAGAGAAAGAGAGATGAGCGAAAGCGAGCATCACTACACTGCCTCCTCATCCTCACTCTGGACCTTCGATTTTAACCTTCCCTAGGCGGGACTGACGTGGACTGTCAGGATCCTCCCACCCACCAAAATACACGCACGGATCCACAGTGACACACGCACGCCAAAGGAGGAATTACACAGCGGTTTCCGAGCTCCGTTGGCAAAACATCAGCGGGTAGGCGCTTGTTTATGTGCTCATCAGCTGTGTGCCTCCATGAAAGCAAATGGCAGCAGATCTCTAATCTGCTTGATACCATCTTTTGTCATGGGAGTGGGGCGAAGGTGGGGTGGGGGGCGATTAATGTCCCATTTGTGCTTTGTTACAATTGGGTTGTCTTCCTCAGAGACGCTTAGCATCCCTCTGTCTTCAGGATTGTTGTTGAGGAGGGTGTGTGTGATGGTGATGATGATGTTTCCTGGTAATGGCATCCCCCGGGTACAAATCCAGCTGTACGAAGGACAACATAAGCACTTGATGTTTGATGCCAAACGTTCCTTTACGGTCTGTAGGTAGTCTCACAATATCATCATGCATGGCCCTGCAATCCACTGCAATCTGCCCTGACTGAGCAGTCATAATAAAGACTCCGTAAAGGGGGGGAGGGAGGAAGAGGACATGTTCAATTCATTCTGGAGTCAGCAGCAAACGTTCCGTGGAATAATAGAGTGAAAATGTCTCAGTTATTGTTAGTCATGATCCAGAAACATTTGTACACTGTGCTGAGTAATGACTCATGTTGGCCTGCTGACGAGCATACTGGATGTTGTCAGCCATACTGCGCCGTGTACTGTATGTACTGTACTTGTATGTACTTGCAAAGAAGTGAACAGTCCACAATCCTTTTGTTACTTTTATTGTAACAGAGACAGCATGTACAAAGTACCATTAAATAATTGTTATCATTTCATTTGTATTTGATTGAGAAATAAGTAGTAAATAGTGATTGTGGCTTAGTGTTTGGTGGACAAACCCTTGTTGGCAAGTACACAAGTCAGACATTTCTTGTAGTTGGTCACCAGGGTTGCACACATCGCAGGAGGGATTTTGGTCAGAGAAACAACTCCAAAGCAGAGTGTTTCCACCTCCATGTTTGACAGTAGGGATGGTGTTGTTGGGCTCATATTCACCATTTCTCCACCTCCAGACAAGTCCAGTCGACTTGATGTCAAAGAGCTCAATTTTGGTCGCATCACATTCTTCCCCAAGCCTTGTGTGCATTTGTGAGTTATTGCACCAATAGTGGTCTCCTTCTCACCAACTTGTCGTCCATTCCAGTCTTGCGCAGGCCGACAATCTAGTCCCTGACATTCTTTGACAGCTCTTTGGTCTTGCCCATGCTGTTGAGGAGGTTTGAATGGAAGAGACTTTCTGTGGGGGTCAGAATGCTTGTTGGTTGGGGTCAAATACTTATTTCCCTCAATCAAATACAATAAATAATAAAAATAAATAAATCTAACATAAAAGTTAATGTGCTTTTCATTTCTTTGTAAGTGGGTAAACTTATAAAATCAGTCAAATACTTATTTTCCCCAATGTATGTGATTTAGAACAGTGGTTCTCGACCGGTTTGGTTGTGGGACAAGTGGTGACAAGTGGTGACCAAAATTGTGGGAATTTTTCAACTCAGATGTCTCATATATCTTCCCGTTTAAGGTACTGTTTTCAACACAGCGTGAGCTGCAACACTGGGATGCTGTCCCTCTATCCTTTCTCTCCCACTCAAGCTTGACAGTTGCCCAGAAACACAGCATGCACCTTGTGGCGGCGTAGCAAGCAAATAGCACAGAAAAGAACGTGAGGTGCATTCACAGACATTGGGTCATTACATTATTTTAGAAATTTGTTCCCAGGCAAAGACCCACGACCCACTGAAAATGGCTCCGCGACCCACTTTTGGGTCCCGACCCACCAGTTGAGAACCACTGATTTAGAACGCCTCTTTTGACAGAAATACAAAACTCTGTGGATGGGCAGACCTCCACCAAGGCCCAGCAAAGCCGGTTTGGATCAAATTGTGCACCCGAGCCTGGATGTTGTCGTTACGATTGAGGCAATATTCACTCAAAAGTCTTTAGACTCCAGCCAACTAATACATGTCAATCTGGGGTAGCCGTGGCAACAGCAGAGACACTACTCTCCTTATAACAATTGAGAGTAGCATGCAGGTGTTATTTTAAGGTTGAATGACTGCATACTGAGAGGTGTTCGCATGGGTCCGTCCGTATAGTCGCCAACTTTTGGGCCACTTGATCAGATGCTGGGATGATACGTGAACTGTTGTTGTAGATAAATCTTTGACTGCTTTCTATCCAGTGACGGGGCGGACCTAAGGAACGCTGACTCATGTGTGGCGATCACGGTGATCTATGAGGTCGCACAACTTATTGCAGAGGTGTCAAACTCAATCGCACGGAGGAAGGGGGGGCTAAAACTCAAAGCCTACTATAGGCTGTGGGCCAAACTGGACATTACAGCCAACTCCACCCCCAAACTTTCAACACTTGTATATATCTGCATATAGACAGAATTAAAAATTAAGTTCTTTTAGCCAACATAACTGGTGAATAAAGCACACTCATATGCATCATCAGTGCACGAACACAGATGCTCGTTTGAAGTTGCTAACATGACAGGACATGCCCCAATAATCCAGGCTGAAAAAACAGTAGTTAGCGTGGTCTGATTTTGAGAAAACGTCTCATTATCACTGACGATTCAATAAGTACTGTAAGCAGCCTACACACCTCTTATGTCCATGCAGTGATTCTGCTCACAACCGGGATTGGAACATACCAATATAATTCATCCCTGTAGTTGCGTTTTCAGGTTAGGATAAAATGCGCATGGCGGCTGGTGAATGTGTCTTCATGTGGACATACATTTTTTAAAAAAACTTAACTCGTGCGGATGGACAATTTTTTTACATTGGAGTGGGGGAAATGCGCATTTTTTTGTGGCCGTTCATTCCTGCTTGAAATTTCTACTTTCCGATAGCGTGCGGATAAACGACTATGGTTGTTTTGGCGTTGTTGATCGACCACCTCTTTGTCATTCTCTCAGTGTCTTGGGGCAAAAGCTACAGTATTTTATATCAACACTAAAACATCACAAACTGCGAGATGTGTAACCCAGACGAGTTGGCATCTGTGGAATGGGCGGATTACGCGTTTCCCAGCATGCTTTGCCGTCGTTAAAATGATCACTTTTGACTGTCTTATGTCTCTTTAAGGTGTTATTTTGTACAGACAGGGTGGAATAGTGAAAATGCTCCTGTTTTTAGTCGTGTAAAGTTAAATTATTTTGACATTTGGTCTGAACCTGGCAACTTTATTAAGAATGGTTATGAATTTCGTGCTATATACAATATTGTTTACACTTTTAAAATTATAATGCCAGGCGAGTAGTTTCTATCAGAGGAATGGCTTACTTACACAGATCGCTGTCAGCACTTTGTTTGATAAGGTCTGCGAAGCGGGCCAACTCAATGCTATTTTCCAAACAGCTCGCCGGGCCGGATGAATTTGCAGGGCGGGCCAGATTTGGCTCCCGGGCCTGAGTTTGACACATACGGCTTATTTGTACATCGCCTCGCAACGAACACCAACAACCAAATAATTGTCGAGTCATCATCTGTCCCGACTGTGCAGCAACAGGTGTTTCATGAATCATGATAACACTTTCAGTCTCATTGTACCTGCCTTTTTTTTTCTTTTTTTTTTTACCATTTCATATGTGCTTCCCGCATTAAAGACCATTCAAAATAATTAGGATGCAGGGGATACTTTGATACACTTTGTCCATTAAAAATGCTAAAATAAAACCAATCCAACATAGGTAAATATACGGTAAGCTAAGAAAATTTGGCATCTTTTGTCTTATAGGCAAATGAATGTAATATCTAATAATGTATTGCATTGATGATTCAATAACATTTCTAAATATGCTGAGGGCTGAGGCTACACACAGGAAAACGTCTGTGAAAATGATTCTGCATACAAAGTGTGTTTAAAATGACTAATGTAGGGTGAACCCAGCAGATGTACAGTATTAGCCTCCTAATATTATGTGTACTGTAGATAAACAAGGTTCACATTTTGCGTTTTTAGAAGAGACTAACTTTGCATCTGCGTCTTCTTCCTTTCTTCTAACTCGAGGCTGATGATACATTAATTCACCAAAGTACATGGGGGTCACATCATGTTTGCCTATACCACCATGCGTTTCTCCCTGGATTCCAAAAAGAGTCCAAATGAAGCAACACCTAAATGAAGTCAAAGCACAGTCGGAGAGAAGTGAGCATCAAGGGGGGGAGGGTAAGACAAGTGTTCATAATGTCGTGGAGGATTTGCACAGCATAACGTGTTACATAATGTCAAGAGCGCGCACACAC